>NC_054467.1:217979397-218286239 GCF_017639515.1 Carcharodon carcharias | reverse complement strand
ATTGGCCACCCTGGTGACCTCCTCCCATGCAGGTATGGTGAGACGGGTGGGCCTCCTCCTCCCATCCCTTGGAAACAAGATGTCCCACTTCTCCTCCATGGCTTGCAGTAGTGTGTCTAGCTAGGCATCGCTGAGCCTCTAACTAGTATAGTTTTAGCAAGACTTCTCTATTTTTATACTCCATTCCCTTTGAAATAAAAGCCAACATTCCATTTGCCTTCCCTATTCCCTGCTGAACCTGTATATTAGCTTTTTGGGATTCATGCATGAGGATTCCTAAATCCCTCTTTGCGGCAGCTTTCTGCAGTCTATCTCCATTTAAATAATATTCAGCTCCACGATTCTTCCTGCCAAAATGCATAACCTCACATTTTCCCACATTATATTCCATCTGCCAAGTGTTTGTCCACTCACTTAACCTGCCCATATCCCCTGTAGACTCTTTGTGTCATCCTCACCACTTGCCTTCCCTCCTATTTTTGTATCATCTGCAAACTTGACGAAAGTACATTCACTTCCCTCATCCAAGTCATTAATATATATTGTAAATAGTTGTGACCCCAGCACTGATCCCTGTGGCATTCCACTAGTTACAGGTTGCCATCCTGAAAATGCCCCCTTACACCAACTCTCTGCTTCTATTAGTTAGCCAATCTTCTATCCATGCTAATATACTACCCCCAACACCATGGGCTATTATTAAGTAGCCTTATGTGCGGTACTTTATTGAACACCTTTTAGAAATCCAAATATATTACATCTACTGGTTCCCCTTTATCCATCCCGCTTGTTACCTCCTCAAAGAATTCTAATAAATTTGTCAGGCATGATTTTCCCTTCATGAAGCCATGCTGACTCTGTTTGATTATATTATGTATTTCTAAATGCTCTGCTTTACATCCTTTATAATAAACTCTAACATTTTCCCAAAGAGTCCCAACCCAATGCTCTGGGGACATACGCTCAAATCCCACCATGGCATCTGGTGGAACTTGAATTCAATTAATAAATCTGGGATTTAAAGCTAGTCTTAGTAATAGTGACCATGTAACTATCATCAATTGCTATAAAAACCCAAAAGGATATCTGCCATCCTTATCTGGTCTGGCCTACATTTAACTCCAGACCCACAGTAATATGGCTGACTTAATTGTCCTTTGAAATGGCCTAGCAGGTCAATCAGTTCAAGGCAATTAGGGATAAGCAACAAATGTTGACCTTGTCAGCAATGCCCATATCCCATGAATGAATTAAAAAAATGTTATGGTCACCATACTTTAGGAATTATGTGAGGTTCCTTGAAAGGGAGCAAGATTTAACAGAATGGTTCCAGAGATGAGGGATTTTAGCTCAAGGTTAGGTTGAAGAAACTGGAGTTGTTGTCCTTGAGCATAGGAGATTGAGGGAAGAATTGCTGGAGATGTACAACATCATAGATAAGGTAGCTAAAGAAAAGCTGCTTCCATTAGCTGATATATAAGGACTAGTGGCCACAGATTTCAGGTTTTGGGCCAATGGGTGGTTTCGGTGGTGGAAGTGAGAAAGAACTCTTATGGAATGAGAGGTAATGACCCAGAAATTGCTGTCAGTGAGTCTGCTGAAAACAGAGACAATCAATGATTTCTAAACAAAATTGGATGGGCACATGAGGGAAACAATGGGCAGAATGTTACGCTGATTGGGCACATGCATGCCCAACCCAATTGGACATGAAATCGCATGAGATGACGTTGGGCGAGCTTCCCCAAGTCATCCCAGGCTCGTGCGATATTTCGGTAAGCGAGTGTGCACAAAAGTCAGAAGCGCACCTGCCGACAATTAAGAGGGCGATTAAGCCTATTAACGGAGCAATTGACTGATCTTTCGTGGTCCGTCAAACCTTACGGTTGGCGGGCGGGTGAATCAGCCAGGTGGCCTTTACATTTCTCATGAAACCTCATCCAAGGCCAGGATGAGGTTTCTGTTATGAAATGAAATAGAAATAAAAACCTGTGGGCAGCATTTTTATCATCTATAATTTCAGGTGCCTGATTCTGATGCTTGGACATTTTTTCCCGGCTCTTTGAAATGTAATTTAATAGTTTTCAGGTCTGCAGCCTCCTGAGGCAGCTCTCTGCCTTCAGGGAGCTCTCTCGCAGCACTCACCCGTGCCCACAGTGATGTCAGCGCCCGCTCTCTCCCAGCCCCCACCCCAGCAGCTAAGCTTTTCAGTGCGCGTTTCACATTGACTGGCTGTTAATTGGCCAGCCAGCATGAAAGTGTGGTTGGGGGCCAATCGCGGTTGGCGATCTATTTCCCACTCGATCTCGGGCCCACCAATCACACCCGCCCACTGAGCTAAAAATTCAGACCAAACTTGCAGGGCTACAGGATTGAGTGGTGGAATGGGACTAACTGGCTTGCTTTACGAGAGCTGACATGGACTAGATGAGCAGAATGGCCTTCTCCTGTGCCATAATGACTCTAACTCTATGACTTCCAACTGTATAACCTAGTGGCAATTAGATATAATTTTCTTTTTTATGCCTGTCTACATATAACTTCTCAATGATCTACAAGAACAAGGACAGCAGATGAATGGGGACAGCTCCCAGCTAACAGCTCAGATTTTAGCACTGCACGCACCTTGTAGACTAGTAGGAAGTTAGAATCAGCATGTGTTCAGTCATCTTGGCATGTGTGGGCTGCATCCAGGCCAGGGATAAAGGATCGCTCATTTGCCAGTTCTCACTTGTTCACCCTGCCACTTGGTGATCGTTCCACTTATCAACCCTTATGCTCATCCACCCTGCCACGCGACCCTCCTGCTTGCTGACCCTCCCACTTGTCGATCCTCCCCCTCATTGACCCTCCCACTCATTAACCCTCCCACCCATTGACCCTGCCACTTGGTGATCTTCGCACGTGTTGACCCGGCCGTTCATCGACCCTCCCACTCTTTGACCCTCCCGCTCATGGACCCTCCCACTCATCCACCCTGCCACTTGACAACCCTCCCGCTCGTCGGCCTTGTCACTTGGTGACCCTGCCACTTAGTGAACCTCCCACTCATTGGCCCTCCTGCTCCCCACTTCTATCCCGCTCGCCCACTGTCCTAATCATCTACCCTCCCACTTACCACGTCTCTCCTGCTCACTGGCCCTTCCACTTGCCACATCCCTCCACGACCCTCCCACTCGCTGCTCCTCTTGCTCCGTTGTTCACTTCCTCCCTCTCGCCAGCCCCTCCTGAGCCATTGCTCACAGCAAGCATTCAGGAGAGGGAAGCAGGAAGGGAGTGGGAGGGCTGAGGAGGGAAGTGATGAGCGGGAGAGGCAGTGAGTGGGCAGGTCGAGGATGCAAGTGGCGCATGGCAGAGGTGGTGAGCAGAAACGTTGGGGTGTGGGAGGGTTGATGAGTGGGAGGATTGTTGAGTGAGAGGAGTAAAGAATGGGAAGAGTGAAGGGAGGGTGGGTCCTGGAGTGGGAGGGTTAGCGAGTGGGACGATTAGGGGCGAGTGGGTTGGGGAGGGGGTGGATGGGGGAGTGGCAGGGTTGGAGTGTGGGTAGATTGGAGGTAAGTGGGTTGGGGAGTAGGTGGTTCGGGGAGCGGGAAGGTTATGAGTCAGGGAGCGGGTGGAACAGGAATGGGTGGGGAGGCGGTGGCATAGTGGTTTTGTCACTGATTAGTATTCCAGACACCCAGGGTAATGCTTGGGGGACCCAGGTTTGAAGCCCTCCCGAAATTTGAATTCAATAAAAATCTGGAATTAAAAGCCTGATGGCCACAATGAAACCATTGCTGATTGTTATAAAAACCCATCTGGTTCACTGATGTCCTTGGTCTGGCCTACATGTGACTCCAGATCCACAGCAATGTCTCTCTCTTAAATACCCTCTGAACAAGGGCAATGAGGGATGGGCAATAAATGCTGGCCTAGGCAGCAATGCCCATATCCCATGAATGAATGAAAAAGTGTGGATGTACCGGGGGGCCAGGGATTTGGATTGAAGAAGAGAGGGAGGTAAGTAGAGTTAGCATTTTTAAAAAATTTCTAGATTTAAGTTATTTCAGAAGCTATTTCATTTATGAAAATAGGAACTTAGGAATGTACAGTGTTTTGACTTACAGGGTATAATGTTTTAATGCTATTTTCCATTGAGAAAAGTCTTACAGAACGTAACTAGAGCTTTTACATTAGCTACAATAGGAAAATCAGATCTGCTTAATGTTGTTTCATTTAAGTTGAACTTTTTGGGAATATAGCTACAGGGTTAGGTGAGGAATTACTGCATTGGCAAACAGAGCTTATGCAAGGAACTGGGGTAAGAGAGAGAGAGAGAAATCAGAAATGGTAAAAATAGGAAAAGAAAGATCAATGGCAGTTCTATAAAAATGGTATTTTGTTTTATTTTGTCTACTTTAACACTACTAAACTCAAACAAATGATGTATTCTTGATAAAATGTTGTAGTTTGTAATTTTGTAAGATCTTGAGGCCCAGAAACAGAACCAAACAAATTTTGTGATAAGATCTGTTGCCACATTCTGGAGTTTCCTGCATGACTGCTGATCTGAAGAAGTGGTTGCAATGTAACAAGATGGAAATCTAAAACAAATGTGTGAGAAAAGAAGACGTGGCATTTTGTTCTTCTAGAGTGATCAGTATTACTCGTTCCGGTCAAATACTAAATCTCACTTTGGTTTGGACTCAGTAAAGAACAGTTGTTTGGTGACAGTCCATTGTGTATCTCAGACTGTAAGTAACATTAAGGCTTGAAGTGGTAATTTTCTTTGTATGGGTGCCATTTGCAGACACCTAGTGATAAAGCACATTCTGTGTTGTCTGCAGTCAAACATTTATGCAACTGGTTTTCAGCTGCATACAATTGCAAAACTCTTAGGCTGTAAAACGCGGCTCTGTGATTATTTATTTTGTATGTATTCTTTGGGCTTCGCTGCCTATGCCAGCGTTATTGTCCATTCCTTGAGAAGGTGCTGGTGAGCTGCCTTCTTGAACCGCTGCAGTCCATGTGGTGTAGGTACACCCAGGGCAGGAGTTTTACCTAGTCGGGCAGGCATGGCGGGTGGGCCTGGCAGCGGCTGCGAAACTGACCGCCGCCCAAGATCATCCCCGAATGCAGTTTCACACTGGCTGCCCAATTAACGGCCAGTGTGAATTGCGTGCTGCAACGCTTAGCTCTGCCTGGGTGGGGGTAAAGGAGGGCAAGCGTGGAGGTGAGTGAATGTGCGCGGGTGCGCCGACAGAAAGCCCCCTGAAGGCACAGAGCTGCCCCAGGGAACTGAAGATTTTTAACATTAAAAATAAACAATTGAAAAATAAGGAAAACGTCCCCTCATGTGACTCTGAGTTTTAAAAGCTTTTATTTTTTTTAAAATCACTGGTCGAAACCTCATCTTGTCCGTGGATGAGGGTTTGCAAAAAATGCAAAGGCAGCTTGGCCTATTCGCCCACCCGCCAAGCGAACAGTTTGATAGGCAGTGAAAAATTCCATTTAATTAATTGATTAAGGGCTGTAATAGGCCCCTTAATTATCAGTGGACGTGCTGCTGCCTCTCGTGTGTGCCCACCGAGCAAAATAGCGCAAGAGTGCATGTCGGGACGCTCGCCCGAAACATTGCGCACTATTTTTCTCCCATTCGGGTTGGGCACACGTCCGCCTGACAAAGGAAAGATTTTGCCCCCACAGTGCCATAAGGAAGGGAGTTCCAGGATCTTGACCCAGCAATACTGAAGGAATAGCAGTATAGTCCCAAATCAGGATGGTGTGTGGCTTGGAGAGGAACTTGGTGGTGTTCCCATTCATCTGTTGCCCTTGTACTTCTAGGTGGTTGAGCTTGCAGGCTTGGAAGGTCCTGTCAAAGAAAGCTTGACAATTTGCTGAAATGCATCTTATAAATGGTACACACTGCTGCTACTGTGCATCAGTGGTGGAGGGAGTGAATGTTTAAGGTGGTGGATGGGATGCCAATCAAGAAAAATGCTTTGTCCTGGATGGTGTTGAGCTTCTTGAGTGTTGTTGGAGTTGTACTCATTCAGGCAAGTGGAGCATATTCCATCATGTTATGACTTGTGCCTTGTAAATGGTGGACAGGCTTTGGGGAGACTATAGTGATACAGCTACAGTTTTAAGTGAAAATCAGCGTTTGGGCTGCCCTCAACCACTGCCGTGCCAAACACCATCTTGTTGGGAACTTTAGCACAGGCATTACCCATGTGCACTGGAAATGTGCAGATAGGCCCATTATGCTCACCCAGCCATTTTTTTTGACCTCATTGCTCTAGTTAATGTCCTGTCTTAACCACACACAGATGAACATGCATTCAGCAACACAAAGGATCTCGCACCAATGCTATTTAAAGGCATTACCACCCAACTAGCAGATTAACTGCTTTTTACTATACACTTGCTCTTGCTGAATTTGTTGTTTGGAGTTGTTCAGAAAAGCTGGTAAAGTCTAGGAAGTGATGCAGGGCATTGGGAAGGCTTTGAGTGCTCCTGATAGGCCCCTGAGTACACCCAGTCATGGGGGCTATAGTTGCAGGTTCCCCATGGGCTGCAGCATCAGAGGGAGATGGAGCAGAGGCAGCAGAGGAGACAAGCTGCATACAGGGAAAGGTGGAGGACGGCCTTCAGCAGCAGGCCTCACCTATCTTCAGGGAGCACTTCTCCAACCTGCACCTAAGCGAGGAGCAGTGTTCAGTAGATGTGTTTCATCAAGGAGGTGGTCACAGAATTCTGCCATATCTATGATCAGACCAGCAGCCTCAGAGCAGGATGTTATCAAGGTAACTGTGACCTTGATTTTTTTTTCACCAGTGGATCTTTCCAGGCTGGAACAGACAATATAGCAAACAGCCCGCAGCTTGCTGTCCATCGCTGCATTCAGGAGGACATGGAGTCTCTGTACACTGGGAGAAGAAACTTCATTGTCTTCTTCCTGAGCAGAGGGAAGCAGGAGGAGTGGCCAGGATAGCGGGTTTCCCCCAGTACAGGGTGTCATTGATTGCATGCATATGTCTTTGCGGGCACCACATTGCAATAGTGCAATGTACTGAAAGCTCAAAGGTTTCCTCTGAATTACCACTATCCTGGCAGAAGTCATGATTTGTTCACCCTGTACCAATCTGCTGGTTTAGCAATCTGCTGGACACTGTGTCGAACCAAAGGATGGCTGATCAGCGACAAGGACAAGATCTCTACACCTGACTGATGACTCCCCTCCTCCACCTGACTACACGTGGTCAACTTGTATAGAACACACCATCAGGGTTCTGAAGCGATGGTTCTGCTGCCTTGAGTGGGAGCTTTGGGAGCTAGATTCCATCAGAGTGGGTGTCCCGACTTGTGGTGGTCCACCGCAACCTGGCCACCATGAGAGCGCAACATTTGCCATCAAGTATTTGGCCACCACCTTGGCAGGAGGAGGAAGAAGAGAGGGGGCAATAACACATCCACTTTTCACATGGGTTCTCCTTGCACACATCATCAAACTCCAGTTAACCTGAATTAATGAAATCCCAAATTCATATCATTCAACATGTTCTTATCTTACCATCCCTCTGTGATGGATACTCACAGTTTCCACTTAGCTATAATCCTAAAATGAAAAGCGTCACAAAACAACCATACCATGCTAACTTTATTCAATTACACATTCAAGGCTCCACACAATTCGTATCATACTCAATTCATCATCCTTGTGCATTCCTTAATCCCTGTTTTACGGGTGCCTTTGCCTGTCTTACTGCTCCTACATAGTGCTACCTCAAGCAGTTCTAACCCTAGAAGACCTAGCTGTGGACTGCACTATCTAGGCATTGATGGCAGCATTCTGAGTTGCCTGGCTGACAGGCAACAGCAAGGCAGAGTAGCCGTGGTGGGAGTATGAATGCTGAGACCGTGAGAGAGACAACAGGTTCACGCTCTATGGAACCAATGTCAGCCCCATGGCAAGGCTACTCAGCAATCCTAGCAATCTGCTGGAGGACAGATTGCTGAGCTGTTGTGACTCCCAGCAAACCCCTTTGAACACTGGTATCTGCAACCATGGTGTCACCACTCTGAGTCTGTATGGTGTTACAAAAGTAAAATAATTTTCATAATGTTTTTCTGGTTTGTTGTATATAAGGCGTGAGGGTGTGAGTATAGTTGGTTCTGTCTGTGTGATTTAATTATATTTGGAGTCAGGTAGACTGCAAGCTTGGAATTATCAAAAGACGCTAGGTGTAGAAATGTGTTTGAAATGTTAATAAGTAAACATGGATGCTGGCTTAGCATGTAAGGTGTGAAGGGAATTTGCATTTTTAGATAAGTGAAGGGATTATTTGGATTAAAAGGGATGTTAGTCTGTTTACATCTAGCCAGATAAGCATAGCTAAGGAGTGTGTTTATTTTTCCCAAAGGTTACTGACAATATTGGCAAAATGAAAGTTTTTATATTATGGGAAAGGTACCATTCCAAAGACATATGAAACAATACATTTACATATTAAAGAGAGAGAAACATATAGAATAGAGAATGAAAGGCTATGTGAGGACAGCGGCATCTAAGATTTAACAGGAATGGGGGCATTTGAAACTGTGCCCCCGGTTCTAGTTCCCCCACGAGGGAAAACATTCTCTCAGCAGTTATCCTTTCAAGCTCCCTCAGAATCTATATGTTTCAATGAAATCACCTCTCATTCTTCTAAACTCCAATGAGCATCGGCCCAACCTGCTCAACCTTTCCTCATAAGACAGCCTCTTCATCTCAGGAATCAGCCTAGTGAAACTTCTCTGAACTGCCTCCAATGCAAGTATATCCCTCCTTAAACAAAGAAACCAAAGCTGTGCAAAGAACTCTAGATGTGTCTCTCCACAGATGCTGCCAGACTCCCTGTGTTTTTCCAGCATTTTCTACTTTTTATTTTTATAATTATATATAATTACATATAACTTTATATATATATATATATAATTAATATAAAAATTTTATGGTTGGAGTTATATCTAGCGCAAAGGAAAATGGTTGTGGTTGTGAGGGGTCGGTCATCTCAGCTCTAGGGCATCACTGCAGGAGTTCCTCAGGGTAGTGTCCTCGGCCCAACCATCATCAGCTGCTTCACCAATGATCTTCCTTCAATCATAAGGTCAGAAGTGGGGATGTTCACTGATGATTGCACAATGTTCAGCACCATTTGCAATTCCTCAGATACTGAAGCAGTCCACGTCCAAATGCAGCAAGACCCGGACAATATCCAGGTTTGGGCTGACAAATGGCAAGTAACATTTGTACAACAGAAATGCCAGGTAATGACCATCTCCAACAAGAGAGAATTTAACCATCGCCCCCTTGACGTTCAATGGCATTACTATCACTGAATCCCTCACTATCAACATCCTGGGGGTTACCATTGACCAGAAGCTGAATGGACTAGCCATATAAATACTGTGGCTACAAGAGCAGGTCAGAGGCTAGGAATTAAGTGATGAGTAACTCATTTCCTGACTCCCTAAAGCCTGTCCACCACCCAAGTCAGGAATGTAATGGAATACTCCCCACTTGCCTGGATGAGTGCAGCTCCAGCAGCACTGAAGAAGCTGGACACCATCCAGGACAAATCAACCCACTGGATTGGTACCACATCCACAAACATTCGCTCGCTCCACCATCGATGCACAGTAGCTGCATTGTGTGCCATCTACAAGATGCACTGCAGGAATTCACCAAGGCTCTTAGGCAGCACCTTACAAACCCACGACAATGACCATCTAGAAGGAGAAGGGCAGAAGATAGATGGAAACACCGCCATCTGGAAGTTCCCTTCCAACTCTCACCATCCTGACTTGGAAATATATCGCTGTGCCTTCACTGTTGCTAGGTCAAAATCCTGGAACTCCCTCCCTAATAGCACTGCAGGTGTACCTACACCACATGGACTGCAGCAATTCAAGAATACAGCTCACCACCACCTTCTCAAGGGCAACTAGGGATGGGCAATAAATGCTGGCCCAGCCAGCGAAGCCCACATCCTGTAAATGGATAAAAAAAATGTTTTGTTGTGGCCTTAAATTTTTCACACTTAAAATCATTCAATTCCTGATCTTAATGTTTGCATATAAAGTGAATCTCTTGCAGCAAATCTATCATGTTGACTGCACCAAGCTAATTTCTTTGCTCTTGGAAACTTTGATGGACAATTGTCAGAGTTCTGGCTCTCTCAATAAAGTTTTGCTTCTGCCATAGTTTTGGAAGAGAGGATTTCTGCGTAGATTTTCTTTAAAATCTTGACATGTGATGTGAATAAAACTCCTGTAAGCCTAGATTGTTGCCAATTTAACAATAATCTTTTGGCTAACAGAATGATGGGCCAGTGTTGCAGGAATGGGGCTCTTAGTCTCGACCTATAATTAGGTCTTTTGCTGCACACTTCAGCTTGATTTTTTTTCAATGTAACTTGCTGGAAGCATGGGATGGTAAAAGTGTAGCAAGGGCAAAGGGACATCTAAGTAAATAGTTGTGCCAACATTTAACCAATCAGATTTAAGGATTGGGAAAGAAACAGAGGAAAGATGGAGAAAGGGGGTGAATTAGAATCAAATCAAGTATGGAAAAGGGAAATAAAGAGGGAAGGAAAGATTAGATTAAGAACAAAAGGAAAAGGCACAGAAAGGAAAAGTAAAAAAATGATATTTTTTAAATCTCTAAGAAGAATTTACTACATGCAGGCATGAGATTGAACGGTTTACATTGTATTAACAATTATCAAGCCTTTAAAAGGGTACTTATGCTCTTAATCACCAGCCCAACTTTCTGTGGTGAGTTTATTGGATGATTAATGTGCAAATCCAGTAAGTCCTTAAAATTATACAAAGGAAAAGGATTAGATGCCATTTGTGTTCAGTAAATAGGAGAGCAGTGTAAATCAACCAGCAAATTCTGGGTGTGCAACTCACAGTTTATCTCTTAATTCCCTGAATTTTCTGGCTGTTGACGAATTAAGATTGCTGCAGATTTTTAACGAACTTGTTATTTTTCTAGCAAGGTTCAACCCAATGTGTTAAGATGGATCACAGAAGTTAAATCCATATGTGCCATCTGATAAATCAACAGGGACAAATGTACTGAAAGCTCATTCTATTCACTTGGCACCGAGTGGGCCATTCTCCATATCTGTGAATTAGACTCCTGAAAAAATTCACACCCATTGCTTGGGCTCCTCTTCAAGAGATGTAGGGTGGAATTTTACAGCCCCTCTCGCCAGTGGGATTTTCCGGTCCCGCTGAAGTCAATGGAGTTTTGAACGGCTCGCTGGAAGCTGGTCTTTATGTTACCTCCTAAGAACGCACTAGAATTTCTTTCACACTACTTTGGTGTGAGAGATAACTAAAGGAGAAAGAAAGCAATATCTCTTGCCTTTGATGTGGGTACCTGAGTGTAGTTGTGCCTATATGACTATATCACTGTTTCTAACTATTGTTTGGAATGTTTCGATTACAATAGTTAACCATGAAATGTTATCTTCCTTCTTGTTGAAAGTTAACCTTGAGGACAATCATCATTGCAAATAACTGAAGATTGTCTTTAGCATGGAATCATCATGTGTAGCACAATGGCGAGGAAGGGTCTTAAAATTCTTCAGTTATTTGCTGAGCTGAATCTCTTGAGGAATTGGGATGTTCAAAGCTACCCCTTAGTGCACATGGGCCTACAAAACACCACCATCCCTTACTGAGCTTACAGTGGGACATGGAGAAGGAGATGTCACTGCTTTACCTGTGCTTGAAAGTGATATTCAGTATTTGAAATCGAATAGTGTTCTATTTGTTAGCACTAAGACCCCTCACATAGAGAAGCAGAAAATTCTTCCAAATAGTTGAGAGAGTACTGCTCTGGTGAATTGTGTCCCTTGCATAACAAGTTCATCAAGTCTTTTGGGTGATAAATTCTCATTGCTTAAACAATGAGAAAGAGGGGTGTGCCTGAGTCTGGGCATACTTATGGTTTATAATATGAAGCAAGCTCATCAACTGATGTATTGGCTGACAATTGAAACCTGACCCACATTAAAGGGCCAATTTATTTCTCTGGAATACTTGTCTGTTGGACATTCCAAAATGAGGAGGGAGAGGCTATGATAGTTCACAATGACTCTTAGCTAAGCAATGTTGCTTGACTTGTTAGTTGACAACGTGAAACCAAACAATAGTTTCTTTTAAGAACAAACCTGTTGGTAACTAGAGCTTAATTCTCAGCTGACCTGTTTAAAGGTATATAAATATTTAAGTTAAAATGTGATTGTAGTAAATAGCATTACATATTCACTTACAAGGGAGCTGGTAGCACAATGGGAATGTCACTGGACTAGTAATCCAGAGGCCCAGGCTAATAGCCTGGGGACATGGGTTCAGTGGAATTAAATTCAATTATTAAATATGGAATATAAAGCTAGTCTGGCAATCATCAGCTATCATCAATTGTCATAAAAACCCATCTGGTTCACCAATGTCCTTTGCTGTACTTACTTGGCCTGATCTACATGCAGACCAACAACAATGTGGTTGCCTCTTCAACTGCCCTCTGAAATGGCCTAGCAAACCATTCAGTTCAAGGGCATTTAGGGATGGGCAATAAATGCAGACCTTGCCAGTGACACCCACATTCCATGAAAGAATTAAAAAAGCGAGCAAACAGCAGTCCCGGTGTTCACCTCTAGAAACCACCTGTTTGTGAAAACTGCTGCTCCAGTTTTCAGTCTTTTCTATTTTTTGCTTTGTCTGGTGAATTAAGGAATGCTTCCTCATTACCTTTAAACACTGGATAAAGAATTTATTTTAAATCCGGCATATTTTGTTTCAGAGGTGTGCTTTTGTTCAGAAGTTACTTTCCTTATGTGTCAGAACCATCCAATGGTGAAGATTGCAAAATACTATTATGCATGTGTACAATGGGTCTAAACTTGCAAAAAAGCTATTTGACACTTGTCCCTGCTGAAGGGAACTGTCAAGTTGTTAGCACTCATCGTTAGATCAGAAGTTGCATAGTCATATTTATCTGGGGATTCAAATTTAAATCTAATATTGCCACCATTGTACAGTTTAAAAGCTACTGCATTTCTCTATCAGATTTGAACCTAAGGTGTGAGCTTCTTTCATGGGCACAATCTTGTACCCTTCCCCGTGGCAAGCTTATGGTGGTGTGGACCATTTAATCAGGTGGGAGGCTGGTGAGTGGGGACCCTGTACCTTCCCACCCCTACCCTGATTAAGACCGTGGCCGGGTGATCTGTGGCTAGCCTTCCCATCCTACTAGCAATTGATGCCCTTAAGTGGGCAATTAGTGCCCAGTGGTGGGCATGGGTCTCACCATGTGGCATGTATGAAAAAGAAACCCTGGCATTTTTTCTTGCTGGCTTCAGGAGGGGTCACGCATTCAAAGGCACACAGAGCAGGATTTTGCGGATTCATCGGGCGGGCCTGGGAACGCCCAGGAAACGGTCCTCCACCCACGATCGCTCCCCAACCATGATTTCACCCTGGTGGGCCAATTGGGGCAGCCAGTATCCCAGCTCAGTGCCCATCCATCAATTGAGAGCAGGGGGCTCCAGAGCGATCTCACGTTGGCGCACGAGCTGCTTGTCGTGTCTGCAGGCTTCTCTCAGGGCACTCTGGATGATGGCAGCAGCTCCTTCACCCCTCCCCCAGTGACCATCACATCTGATGAGGCTGCAATTAAAAGGGAGATGCCAGCCATGGCACTGGCTGCTCCCTCCCAGGCGGGGCCAGCACCGGTTCCACTAGCTAGAGGATGGCCGCCAAGGTCATCAAGGCCAACAAGTCAGCAGGGTCAGCAGGCTGTCTCCAATGCCGGTGCCAGTGAAGTGGGGGACAATAAGGCGCAGCACTCGCAAATGTAAGCTAAAGTCACCGTGAGCACAAGAGGGACAGTTCACAGGTTATTTTTTATTAATTTATGATTGGTTTATCTTTCCTGGTCTGGGAATGAAGACCAGAGAAGGTTACGTAAATTTTTTTGGATTGTCAAAATAAGATAAATTTTGTTTTTGTGGTAATGACCTGAGAATGCTTCATCTGGTGCAGGGGACGCCAGTATGTAATGCTGAACGTGAGTGGCTCTAAACTTTATCGCAAAGGCAATGAGTGGACTTAGGGTTCAAATGAAAGAGTTATTTCTAACATCGGGATGGAGGTGGCAGTCCTGGCATGAGGTGGAAGCAGATCTTTGGCAGCCTAGCTGAAGGACTGTTGCATCAGTGCGTCCCTGATGTCCCTGCCTCCCTGGAGGTTACCGAGGTCTGCCACCACATGCTCAGCATTCTCCTCATTGTGCTCCTCTTCTGACTCACTACTGGATTCATCTGTGGCCTGTGCAGCTGCGTCAAGATCCTCTTCCTCCAGTGGGTCCCTCCTTGCCAGTGTCAGATTATGGAGAGCGCAGCATGCGACCACTATCAGTGATACCCGCTCTGGGGGGTATTGTAGTGCTCCCCCTGAACGGTCCAGGCATCAGAAGCGCATCTTGAGAAGATCAGTGGTCTTCTCTATCACAATCCTTGTGGAGGCATAACTCATATTGTAACGCTTCTCTGCCTCTGTTCTTGGTGGCAGAGAGGCGTCATGAGCCACCTCTTCTACAGATAGCCCTTGTCACCCAGCAGCCATCCATCCAGTCAGGCTGGAGCACTGAAGAGCCTCGGCACCTGGGAGTGTCTGAGGATATAAGCGTCATGGGAGCTGCCTGAGTACCTAGCACAGACTTGCCGAATTTGCATCTTGTGATCAAACACTATCTGCAGGTTCATAGAGTGGAAACACTACCTGTTGACGAATGCATCCAGTTAACCTGCTGGCGCCTTGATGGCCACATGTGTTCAGTTGATTGTACCCTGGATGCAGGGGAAGCCAGCAATCGCTGCAAATCCTCTACCTCGCTCAGCCTGGCCAGCCTCGTCCGTACAGTAAAGAATGATCAGTACCATGAGGACTCGAAACGTGAACTCTTTTCTTCTCCGCCGATGCTGCCAGACCTGCTGAGCTTTTCCAGGTAATTCTGTTTTTGTTTTTAATGATCAGTACCCGCCTGAGCAGGAGCTTCTGTCACCAGCTTGAGGCAGCTGTGGAAAGCTGATTGAGATACTCCACACAGATTCCCCACTGACCCCTGGAAAGAGTCAGAGGCAAAGAAGTTGAGGGCCACTGTGACCTTCAGAGCCACTGGCATGGGGTGTCCACCTACACAGTTGGAGCTGATCTCAGGCCCAATCAATGGACATTTAGAGGTCATGGTCTCCCTTGAGAGGCAGAGCTTCCTTCGGCATAGCACCTCACACATATTGAGGTAGCTGCATCGCCACCTGGAGAACAACTGAGGTGCAGAGGGATCTAGGTGTTCTAGTGCATGAGTTACGGAAAGTTAGTATGCAGGTATAGCAAGTAATTAAGATGGCTAATGGAATGCTATCCTTTATTACGAGAGGAATTGAACATAAAAGTAAGGATGTTATGCTTCAGTTATACAGGGCATTGGTGAGACCACACCTCGAATACTGTCTACAATTTTGGTCTCCTTATTTAAGGAAAGATGTAAATGCATTGGAGGCAGTTCAAAGGTTTACTAGATTGATACCTGGAATGAGTGGATTGTCTTATGAGGAAAGGTTGGACAGACTGAGTTTGTTTCCACTGGAGCTTGTTTAGAAGAGGGATGGGTGATTTGATTGAAGCATACAAGATCCTGAACAACCTTGACAAGGTGGATGTTGAAAGGATGTTTCCTCTTGTGGGTGAGTCCAGAACTAGGGGGCACTGTTTTAAAATTAGGGGTCACCCTTATAAGACAGAGATGAGGAGAACTTTTTTCTCTCAGAGGTTTGTGCGACTTTGGAAGTCTTTGCCTCAGAAAGTGGTGAAGGCAGGGTAATTGAATATTTTTAAGGCAGAGGTAGAGAGATTCTTGTTAGGCAAGGGAATCAAGGATTATCGGGGTTAGATGGGAATGTGGAACTCAAAACACAAGATCAGCCATGATCTTATTGAATGGTGGAGCAGGCTTGAGGGGCCGAATGGTCTACTCCTCTTCCTATTTCTGATGTTCTTATGTAAACCCTGGCAGCAGGATAGTAGCATCTTCTGCAGCCCCTTCTGCCCTAGACTTCCTGCTGGCCTTGCGCCCCTTGTGCCTGTGTCTCTCCTCCCATAGGTCACTTCCCTGGAAGCTGCATTGGGACAACTGGGCACCTTTCCTTTCTGCCTCTTTCTCCCTCCTCAGAGGAGATGCCACCAGCAGAGACTACAATCCCCATTACCAGGATGACAGAAGGCTGTCTTATACCTGGAAGGGTCCACACGGTCCAAATCCTCTGGGGGCCTTGGAGACACCAAGGAATCCTGAACTGAAGCCTAGAAATGCTAACAATGAAGCCCCGAACAGAGATGAAGCTGCCAAGTACTAATAAGTCATCAGCAGCAAACTGTGTACCAAAATCCCCACCACTGACACTGGCAATGCTGCACACCCCTTTTATCTCGCCCGTGGATGAGGTTTTTGAAAATGTTTGCTGGTTGCCTGCCCATTTTGCCTGTGCGATGAGTGCGAAATCGCACTGGCAATGAGAAATTGGAGTCATTTGGGGTTTCTTAATGGCCTTAAGTGGCTTCTTAATTAATGGTGGGCATGGTTCCGGCACCTGCTGCCCCGCGTGAGTGCGCGATGACATCAGGACAATCACCTGACGTCATCATGCACTATGTTATGCCCAATCGGGTCGGGCGCATGATGTAAAATTCTGTCCAGAGACCCGGTATCAGGAAGCGGAGGTGGGGGGCCCACTGAGAGTCACCCCCTTGCCCTTGCTGCCGACTTCCCTACACATGCCTCTCCAAGGCCCCCATCCCGCAAGCCCACTCCCACCATCACAGACATAAGCCTGAGTCCTGGACCTCGGGTGGGTCTCGTTCTGGCAGCATCTACAATCTCCCCGGTGCTGCTGCCATTCAAAAGAGCAGCTGGCCAATTGGAGGCCAGCAGCTCTCGGTGGGCGAGGCTTCCACACTCAGGTTCCTGACCCTGGGGAAAGGCCCGCTAATGGCCTGTCCAGTGTCTGATCGGCAGGCGATACTGGTGGGCCTTCAAAGAAAGAGCCGAGACCCCGGTCGCTGGCACAAAATTCCTCCCCATACCTGTTTTATCATAGGATGTCTGAAACCTTTCACAATGCATACACTTTCCTTCACTTCATTATAGGAAAGATATGAAAACTACAACATAGGTTCATCAGAAATGAAGAGTTAGCTTTGACAAAAGACTTGAGAGATTGGTGATTGTCACCAACACCACATTCACTCCCAAATTGCTGTTAGGAGAGGATATTAGTTAAAATGCAAGCCATCAAAATGCCAAGCTGCCTCTTTAATAATTGGCATCTTAAGTGGAAATCAGCTATTAACTAGCCTCCTGTTGGCCCTTTCTAGCCCTGGCTTCAACTCCTTTACCAAGATGACATCTTGTGCTAAATGGGGGGTTATCCCCATTTTGGCTACCTCTTCATCTCTTTAGTGCCCAAAGTATTCAGTGAAAATTGCGCCACCCCAACAGCCTTTTTCACCTAAATCTGAAAAGGTTAAGGTAGAACCTGATTGACAACTTCATGATTTTGAAGATATATGATCCTATTTATGATACAAATAGAGATGGATGATTCCTGCTATTTGGCAAGATGGCAATGAACAGCCACAAATTTAAAATAGCCACAGATGTAAATAGGTTAGGTGAAATGACTTTACATAGATGGTTAGAATGTGAAATTCACTGCCACAGACTTTTGTTGAAACAAACTCCATAAATATTTTTAAAAAGGAATTAGAATGTTGTTTAAAAAGAGCATAATAAGGAGTAAGTGGAATAAGCAGAAGAGTGGGATGGAGAATAATTGGTTCACGCAGGGAAAAACAGAACACATTAGGCCAAGCAGCCTGTTTCTGTGCTGTAACCTTCCATGATTCCTATATAAAAACATAAAATTATGCAAGATTGGAAAAAGAGCCACTTACTGTTGTTAGCCATCTACATGCATTTTGTTATCTTCATATCTCTTCCTCTTCCTGGTAGAAGCTACATTTGCAGGCTGATTGTGCTGTACTGATAAAGTATCCTCAAATGAAAAAAAATTTTGTTCATGAGCAGGGAATATGGAAAGATAGTCACTCATGGTTGGCCATTGTGGGTTGCTCTATTGAGGCATTGTTTTCATTTTCTCACCTCTGAAGCTTATACATTTTATGCAAATTCAGCGTCACTTGACGGGAACAATTTTTCAAGAACAACATTCCACCAGTTAACCTGACAATGTGGAATTGCGGGTATTTTGGAAGTTTTAAAGAAACTTACAAAGCATACAGTGGTAAAATTTACAATGGTTTACACAAAAGGTGAAAGAACAGGTTATTTGTAACATCTGAGAGATTGAGAATCACAACTGAAACAATTTCACTACAGATCCATGAGCTTTATTGTCAAATACCTAAACTTGAAAACATTACAGGGTGATTCGAAACATGCAGTCACTCCCTAGTTAGTCAGACTAGCTTGATTGCAAGCCAAAGAGAGATAGTTTCATTTAAATACTTCTTGCTGGTGAGAATCAGACAAAGTGAACACGAGAACAAAAACAGAATTAGCTGGAAAAACTCAGCAAGTCTGGCAGCATCGGTGGAGAAGAAAAGAGTTGACGTTTCGAGTTCTCATGACCCTTCGACAGAACTTGAGTTCGAGTCCAAGAAAGAGTTGAAATATAAGCTGGTTGAAGGTGTGTGGGGGGGGCAGAGAGAGAGAGAGAGAGAGAGAAGTGGAGGGAGGGGGGTGTGGTTGTAGGGACAAACAAGCAGTGATAGAAGCAGATCATCAAAAGATGTCAACAACAATAGAACAAAAGAACACATAGGTGTTAAAGTTGGTGATATTATCTAAACGAATGTGCTAATTAAGAATGGATGGTAGGGCACTCAAGATATAGCTCTAGTGGGGGTGGGGAGAGCATAAAAGATTTTAAAATATTTAAAAATAATGGAAATAGGTGGGAAAAGAAAAATCTATATAATTTATTGGAAAAAAAAAGGAAGGGGGAAACAGAAAGGGGGTGGGTTAGAATGGGTGAGAGGAGCAGAGAAATTGAGACGACTAATGTCGCGCCGACAGTTCTCAATGAAAAGATCAAGAGAAGGTAAGAATCCAGAGGGAGGGGTCCAGGTGGAGGGAGAATATTGGAGATGGGTAAAAGGATCCGTTGAACTGGGAGAGGACTCCTGCCCAAAGAAGTGAGCCCGGAGACGAAGACGGTGGAAGAAGAGTTCGGCATCATGCCGAGCCCGAAATTCATTGAGGTGAGGGCGTAAGGGTATGAAACTAAGTCCTTTGCTGAGCACTGAACGTTCAGTATCGGAGAGGGCAAGGTCAGGGGGTATAGTGAATATTCCCTCAAAGTGAACACGAGGACTGGCAAAGGTTGCAAAGTCTATGGTGCAGGGTGCCATTAACTGCACATACAATGCTTGGGTGAATTTTATGCCAGCTCTGCCATGTACCAAAACCTAAAAGAATTCCACCCACTCAACACACAGCTGGTGTTGTGACCATTGACAGTGATCATGCAGGTCAGTGCCCAGTATCCTAGCAGAAGTCATGGGCAGAACTTTCCCCCCATTGGGGGGCGTGGGGGGAGTTCAGGAGCGGGCGCAAGTGGGTGCGTGCAGGCACTCCTCCGATCGGTGCCCCCAATTGGGGGCACGTCGCCATTTTAAGTGGGCGGGCCAATTAAGGCGCGCCCAGCATGACGTCCGCCAGGAAGGGCTATACGCTCCCTGTGCGGGTCGGGGTAGTGGGGGGGGTTGGATTCCCTAAGCCGAGAGTGCACTCCTTCGCGCATGCACGTGAGAGAGCTCATTCATCTCCCTGAGGCTAAGTGCTGCCTCAGGGAGATTGGGGCCAAATTCAAAAATGTTAAATATAGAAAAATAAAATTTCCCTGACATGTCCCCCGTTATTAAATTTTTAAAAACCTACTTGAAACCTCATCCCGCCCATGGATGAGGTTTCATGCTTTTTCTGAAGCCCGCCAGGACTCCAGGCCTGCCCGCCAACCTTAAGGTTGGATGGGGAGGTCCTTTAACTAACGCAGTTACATTTTAAATGGCCTCAATTGGCCATAGACAGGCTGGCAAGCACACAGCTGATTCGGCTGCACCCCAGCTGACCTGGAAATTGAAATGACGCGGGTTGACGTCGGGAGTTCCACCCAGCTTCATCCTGCGTCATTTTACGCATCAGCAAGTGGGCCCTGCACCCCCCCCCCCACCGCCCCCCCCACCCCCCCTCACCAACTGCAATATCCTGGCCCACAATTCATGTGGTTGGCTTTGTGCCAGCTTGTCAAAGACAATTGGGGGTGGGCAATAAATACTGGCCTAGCTAGTGACACCCACATCCTGTGAACGCATAAGTAAAAACAAGGTCAGAGATGAAAAAAGGCAAGTTGATGGGACAGTCGGACTTGTGGGATAAAATACAAATAGTGGAGTTTTGGATAAGCCAAAGTTTACAGACGGTGGAAACGGGAGGTTGGCTAGGAGAGCAGTGGAATTCTTGGGTTTGGAACTGATTAAAGCAGGATGAGACTTCAGCAGCACTTGGCACGAAATGAGCAATGTTCTGGAGATTCATTATGATGGAAAGGGGATAGAGACTGCAAGCTATCTGGTTCAGCTTGCAACATTGAGTTGGTGTCAATAGTGACTGTATTGAGTTTGTGACAGAGACCAAAGATGATGATTTTGTTCTTCCCAATTATTAGCTGCTGTAAATTGTAGCTGATCTGAGACTGGATGGTATTGTCATATACCTTTAAGGGATTACAGCATAACATCACTAGAAGGAAGTATGTCATGTGATCCAATTTCCATTTTGCTTTTGCTTTTAAGCAGAGCACATAGTGCACAGTTCTGCTGCTGGTGTCTTTAGGATTTATGCCTCTGTATAAATGTTCCCATGTGCCTAGTCTAAATAAATGAACCCTCAATGTGTTTACAAAATCCCTTATGAGCAATTGCTGATTTTTATGTCATTCTAAAAACATGACATGTTGTGCAGCAGTAGTTCCTTCTGAATGACATGGTGCTCAGCCTAGCAGCAAGATTCAGCACAGGTACGACATGGTCAGCAGTTTTAGATGATGCTACATGGCTTGAAATAACCCTTAACATTCTGGTCTGGCTGCAATGAAGCCACAGTGACTGGGTGTGCCGAAACCACAGTGTGGTGACTGTACAGAAAAGCTCTGCACATACAGTCTTCACAAAAAGAGCTAGTAAACAGATGGATCCCTTGTGGAAAGACTGCAGCTCATGTTCAGCGAGCGGGACAGTGCACTGAGAAGACCAGAACTGGGCTAGCTCAGTTGGAGAAAGAAGACTGACCAGGGTGTGGGCTGGATTGATAGCGAGCAAGTGAGAGTCAATCAAACCAAAAAAAAGTCTTAAAAATCGGACTGGAGAAGGTTGTGATTATAATGGCCGAAGATTCGGCAAAGTGTGCAAAAGTAGCTACAGTGATACTCATCCCAGGTAATATAGTAGAAGGAAAGTCAAAAATTGTCAAGATGTCCACCAAATTCTCCAGTTTGAATTGGGACGCAGCTGACCTACTATCTGAATTCAAAACCTTTAAACAGGTTACAGAGCTTTGGTTTTTTGATTCAGCATATCTGAACTAGATAAACAAGCCATAAAAAATCACCTAGCAACTGGGAATAAAGGTCTATACTTGGTGAACACGTCAGGCTTAACAGGAGAAGAGCTAAAGGGCGGAATTGTCCCGGAATTGCACTAAGTGTGGTTGACGTTCAATGGCATTTCGATCACTGAATGCCCCACTATCAACATCCTGGGGATTACCATTGACCAGAAACATAGAAACTAGGAGCAGGAGTAGGCCATTCGGCCCTTTGAGCCTGCTCCGCCATTCATTATGAAATGGCTGATCATCCAACTCAATAGCCTGCTCCTGCTTTCTCCCCATACCCTTTGATCCCTTTCGCCCCAAGACCAAATCTAACTCCTTCTTGAAAGCATACAATGTTTTGGTCTCAACTACTTTCTGTGGTAACGAATTCCACAGGCTCACCACTCTCTGGGTGAAGGAATTTCTCCTCATCTCAATCCTAAATGGTCTACCCCATATCCTCAGACTGTGACCCCTGGTTCTGGACTCCCCCACCATCGGGAACATCCTTCCTGCATCTACCGTGTCTAGTTCTGTTAGAATTTTATAGGTTTCTGTGAGATTCCCCCCTCATTTTTCTGAACTCCAGCGAATATAATCCTAACCGACTCAATCTCTCATCATATGTCAGTCCCGCCATCCCAGGAATCAGTCTGGTAAACCTTTGCTGCACTCCCTCTATAGCAAGCACGTCTGTCCTCAGATAAGGAGACCAAAACTGCACACGACATTCCAGGTGTGGTCTCACCAAGGCCCTGTACAATTGCAGCAAGACATCCTTGTTCCTGTACTCGAATCCTTTGGCTATTAAGGCCAACATACCATTTGCCTTCTTTACCGTCTGCTGCACCTACATGCTTACCTTTAACGACTGGTGTACAAGGACACCCAGGTCTCGTTGCACATTCCCCTCTCTCAATTTATAGCCATTCAGATAATAATCTGCCTTCCTGTTTTTGTTACCAAAATGGATAACCTCACATTTTATCCACATTATATCGAATCTGCCATGCATTTGCCCACTCACTCAGCTTGTCCAAATCACACTGAAGCATCTCTGCATCCTCCTCACAGCTCACCCTCCCACCCAGCTTTATGTCATCTGCAAATTTGGAGATATTACATTTAATTCCCTCATCTAAATCATTAATATATATTGTGAATAACTGGGTTCCCAGCACCGATCCCTGCGATACCCCACTAGTCACTGCCTGCCATTCGGAAAAAGACCCGTTTATTCCTACTCTTTGTTTCCTGTCTGCCAACCAGTTTTCTATCCATCTCAATACATTACCCCCAATCCCATGCACTTTAATTTTACATACCAATCTCTTATGTGGGACTTTGTCGAAAGCCTTCTGAAAGTCCAAATAAACCACATCCACTGGCTACCCCTTATCAACTCTACTAGTTACATCCTCGAAAAATTCCAGTAGATTTGTCAAGCATGATTTCTCTTTCATAAATCCATGCTGACTCTGTCCGATTCTGCCACTGTTTTCCACATGCTCAGCTATTAAATCTTTTATAATGGACTCAAGAATTTTCCCCACTACTGACGTCAGGCTGACTGGTCTATAATTCCCTGTTTTCTCTCTGCCTCCCCTTTTAAATACTGGGGTTACATTAACTACCCTCCAATCTGTAGGAACTGTTCCAGATTCTGTAGAATCTCGGAAGATGACCACCAATGCATCCACTATTTCTAGGGCCACTTCCTTAAGCACTCTGGGATGTAGATTATATAGATTATCTGAACTAGACAAGCCATAAAAATACTGTGGCTACATGAGCAGGTCAGAGGTTAGGAACCTTGCAGCGAGTAACTCAACTTCTGATTCCCCAAAGCCTGTCTACCATCTACAAGGCGCAAGTGTGATAGAATATTTCCCCTTGCATGGATAAGATCAGCTCCCACAACACTCAAGAAGCTTGATACCATCCAGGACAAAGCAGCCCACTTGATTGGCACCACATCCACAAACATTCACTCCTTCCACCATCGACACACAGTAGCAGCAGTGTGTACCGTCTACAAGATGCACTGCAGGGATTCACCAAGGGCCCTTAGGCAGTACCTTCCAAACCACGATCACTACCATCTAGAAGGACACCACCATGTGGAAGTTCCCCTCCAAGTCACTCACTTTCCTGACTTGGAAATATATCGCCATTCCTTCACTGTTGCTGGGTCAAAATCCTGGAACTCCCTTTCCAACAGCACTGTGGACTGCAGTGGTTCAAGAAGGCAGCTCACTACTACCTTCTTAAGGGTAACTAGGGATGGGCAATAAATGCTGGCCCAGCCAGCAAAGCCCACATCCTGTGAATAATTTAAAAAAAAGGTGGATGTCGAAAGGATGTCTCCTCTTGTGAGTGGTTCCAGAACTAGGGGACACTGTTTTAAAATTAGGTGTTGCCCTTTTAGGACAGAGCTGAAGGAGAATTTTTTTCTCTCAGAGGGTTGTATGACTTTGGCTAAGTCATGGCAGGACAGCTCGGCCAAGTGGAACGCTCCTCTTGTGTGATGTGGGAAGTCAGGGACACTTCCAGTTTTTTTTTGATTCATGGGATGTGGATGTCGCTGGCTAGACCAGCATTTATTGCCCAATCCCAATTGACATTTTTCACAGGGAAGTTAAGAGTCAACCACATTGCTGTGTGTCTGGAGTTACAAGTAGGCCAAACCAGGTAAAGGCAGCAGATTTACTTCCCTAAAGGACATTAGTGAGTCAGGTGGGTTTTTACAACAATTGACAATGTTTTCTTGACGATCACCAGACTTTTAATTCCAGGTTCTTATTGGATTTAAATTCCACCATTTGCCATCACAGGATTCAAACCCAGGTCCCCAGTGCATTACCTTGGGTCTCTGGATTACTAGCCAGCAGCAATACCACTACACCATTGACTCCCTGCAACCATGTGTGCAGGAAGTGTCTCCAGCTGCAGTTACTCCAAATCCGTGTTTTGGAGCTGGAGTTGCACCTGGAGTCATTGTGGAGCATCCTCAAGGACAAGATCTTCATGGATAGCATGTACAGTGAAGTGGTCATACCACAGGTAAAGAGTGCACAGGCAGATGGGTAATTGCCAGGCAGAATAAAAACACTAGGCAGGTAGTGCTGGAGTCCCCTGGGCCCATCTCCCTCTCCAACAGATTTTCCATTTTGGATACTGCCGGGGGTGATGATTTCTCAGTGGAATGCATCAAGAGCCGAGTCCATGGCACCACAAGTGGCTCACTTGCACGAGGGGGTTGGTGGGGGGGGGGGTGGTGGGAAAGAGTGGGAAAGCAATAGTGATAGGGGGAATTCTATCGTAAGGGGAACAAATAGACATTTCTGCAGCTGTGACACCAGGATAGTACGTTGCCTCCCAGTGCCAGGGTCAAAGATGTCACTGAGCGGCTACAGGACAATCTGAAGGGGGAGGGTGAACAGCCGGAGGTTGTGGTCCATATGCAACCAATGACATAGGTAAAAAGAGAGATGAGGTCTTGAAAGCAGAATATAGGGAATAGGAAATAAATTGAAAAGCAGGACCTCAAAGGTAGCAATCTCAGGATTACTCCCAGTGCCACACGTTAGCAAGATCAGGAATAGGAAAATAGACCAAATGAATGCATGGCTGGAGAGATGGTATAGGAGGGAGGGATTTAGACTCCTGAGGCATTGGGACTGATTCTGTGGAAGAGGGATGGGTTGCGCCCCAGCAGGACCGGGATCAATATCCTCACAGTGGTATTTATTAGTACTGTGGGGGAGAGTTTAAACTAGAGTGGCAGGGGGATGGGAACCCAAGCAGGGAGACACAGAGGGAAACAAGGATAGGAATGAAAGACAGAAAAGTAGAAAGCAAAGGTGGGAGACAGAGGAAACAAGGGCTAGCAGCAAACAGGCCCATAGTACAACACATGTGTAAAAATATTAAAAAGACAAGCCTAAAGGCACTGTATTTGAATGCATGGAGCATTTGTAATAACATAGACAAACTAACAATGCAAATAGATGTAAACAGGTACAATATCATTGCGATTACGGAGACCTGTCTGCAGGGTGACCAAGGCTGGGAACTGAATATTCAAGTGTACTCGATATTTAGGACGGACAGACAAAAAGGAAAAAGATGAAATCAGCACAATTGTGAGAGAGGATATTGTCTCAGAAAACCTAGATTTAGAATCAGTCTGGGTGGAGCTAAGAAGCAACAAAGGGTGGAAAACATTAGTGGGAATTGTCCATAGGCCTCCAAACAGCAGTGATAAGGTACAGGATGGCATTAGAAGGGAAATTAGAGATGCATGTAACAAGGTTGATAGTAATCATGGGTGATTTTAATCCACATATAGATTGGAAAAGCAAATTAGCAATAATACTGCAGCAAATGAATTCCTGGAGTGTTAACGAATTGCTTTTTTAGACCAGTATGTCGATGACCCAACTAGGGAACAGGCTATCCTAGATTTGGTATTGTGCAATGAGAAGGGTTTAATTAATAATCTTCTTGTGCGGGGTCCTTTAGGGAGCAGTGACCATAACATAATAGAATTCTTCATTAGGTTGGAAAATGAAGTAGTCCAATCTGAAACTAGGTTCCTAAATCTTAACAAAGGAAACTACCAAGGTATGAGGCATGAGTTGGCTAAGGTATGTATGCATTCCTTTCTGGTACATAAACACAACAGGAACATTGGCCCAATCCTGGCTAACCAAAGAAATTAAGGTTGGTATTGGATCCAAAAAGGAGTCATATAAAGTTGCTAGAAAATGTAGCAAGTCTGAGGATTGAGAGCAGTTTAGAATTCAGCAAAGGAGGACCAAAAGATTGATTAAGAGGGGAAAAATAGAGTATGAGAGTAAACTTGCAAGGAACATAAAAGTAGACTGTAAAAGCTTCTGTAAGTATATAAAAAGAAAAAGATTAGTGAAGACAAGTGGAGCCCCCTTACAATCTGAAATGGGAGAATTTATAGAGAACAAGGAAATGGCAGAGCAATTAAACAACTATTTTAGTACTGTCTTCACTGGGGAAGACACAAATATTTCTCAGAAATACCAGGGAACCAAGAGTCTAGTGAGAAGGAGGAATTGAAGGAAATTAGTATTACTAAATCAATAGTGCTGGAGAAATTAATGGAACTGAAAGCTGATAAATCCCCAGGGCCCGATAATCTGCATCCCAGGGTACTAAAGGAGGTAGCCATGGAAATAGTGGATGCGTAGGTTGTCATCTTCCAAAATTCTGTAGATTCTGGAACAGTCCCGGCAGATTGGAGGTTAGCAAATGTAACCCCACTTTTAAAAAAGGAGGGAGGAAGAAAACAGCGAATTATAGACTGGTTAACCTAACATCAGTAGTAGGAAAAAAAATACAGTCTATTATAAAGGATGTAATATCAGGGCACTTAGAAAATATCAACAGGACTGGACAAAGTCAACAGGGATTTATGAAAGGGAAATCATGTTTGACAAACCTACTGGAGTTCTTTGAGGACGTAACTAGCAGAATAGATAAGGGAGAACCAGTGGATGTTGTGTATTTGGATTATCAGAAAGCTTTTGATAAAGTCCCACATAGGAGGTTAGTGTGTAAAATTAAAGCACATGCGTTTGGTGGTAATATATTGGCCTGGATTGAGAATTGGTCGGCAGACTGGAAACAGACAATAGGAATAAATGGGTATTTTTCGGAGTGGCAGGCGGTGACTAGTGGGGTGCTGCAGGGATCAGTGCTTGGGCCCCTGCTATTCAGAATACATATCAATGATTTGGATGAGGGAACCAAGTATAATATTTCCAAGTTTGCTGATGACATGAAACTTGGTGGGAATGTGAGCGATGAAGAGGGTGTTAAGAGGCTTCAAGGCGATTTATACAGGTTGAGTGAGTTGACAAATACATGGCAAATGCACTATAACATCAATAAGTGTGAAGTTATCTACTTTGGTAGGAAAAGCGGGATGGCAGAGTATTATTTAAATGGTGATAGATTGTGAAATGTTGATGTACAAAGGGACCTGGGTGTACACCAATCACTCAAAGCAAGTATGCAGGTGAAGCAAGCATTTAAGAAGGCAAATGGTATGTTGGCCTTCATTGCAAGATGACTTGAGCACAGGAGCAAGGATGTCTTACTGCAACTGTACAGGGCATTGGTGAGATCACACCTGGAGTATTGTGTGCAGTTTTGGGCTCCTTACCAAAGAAAGGATATGCTTGCCATAGAGGGAGTGCAGCGAAGGTTCACCAGACTGATTCCTGGGATGGAAGGATTGTCATATGAGGAGAGATTGGTCCAACTAGGCCTGTATTCACTGGAGTTTAGAAGAATGAGGGGGGATCTCATTGAAACATATAAAATTCTGACAGGGATGGACAGACTGGAAGCAGGGATGATGTTTCCTCTGGCTGGGAGAGGGAGGCGGGTTTCTAGAACAAGGGGTCACAGTCTCAGGATATGGGGTAGACCATTTAGGACTGAGATGAGGAGAAACATCTTCAGTCAGTGGGTGGTGAACTTGTGGAATTCTCTACTAGAGAAGACTGTGGAGGCCAAATGTATTTAAGAAGGAAATAGATTTCTGGACTCTAAAGGCGTCAAGGGATATGAAGAGGGAGAGAGAACAGGAGTACCATTGAGGCAGAGCCATGATGATATTGATTGGCAGACCAGGGTCAAAGTGCCGAATGACCTACTCCTGCCCTTATTTTCTATGTTTCAATGAACCGCTAAGGAAATACAGCAGTATATTTTGTGATGAATTAGGGAAGTTAAAGGCTTGCAAGCAAATATATATGTGGATTTTCAGGCTACACCCTGTTTCTTTAAGGCCAGACCTGTGCTTTATGCTTTAAAGGAGGAGGTAGATGCAGAACTGTGCCAGTTAGGAAAGCTAGGCAACATCCAGCCAGCCCAATTTTCAGAATGGGCAGTGCCCATAATCCCAGTGGTGAAGCCTGACCAAACTATACACATTTGTGGGGATTATAAATTGACTGTAAACAATGCAGCCAAACTAGATAAATATCCTATCCTGAGGACAGATAACTTATATGCAAAATGAGCTGGAGGCAAATCCTATACAAACTGGACATGAGTCACACTGACCAACAATTAGAGCCGAATAGCACAGCTAGAGGATATGTAACCATCAACACACACAAGGGTCTGCATCAATATACTCACCTACCCTTTGGAGTATCTTCTGCCTGTGCAATCTTCCAAAGGACAATGGAGAGTCTTTTGCAAGGACTTCCTCGAGTGGTAGTTTACCTAGTTGATGTCCTGATCACAGGGTCATCAGAAGCCGAACACTTGGCCAACCTGGAAGAGATGCCAGGAAGATTCTGGGAAACCAGCATATGATTATAGAAAGAAAGATGTACATTCCAAGCACCGGAAGTTACTTATTTGGGTCACAGGGTGGGTGCCAAAGGTTTGCACCCGATAGAAGATAAAGAGTTAGGGCAATCAAAGATGTGCCCTCCCTGTCCAGTGTAACCAAACTCAAGTCTTTCCTGGTTGTGATCAATTATTATAGCCGCTTCTTGCCAAACTTGTCAACAGTGTTAGCACCATTATGCTTGTTAAAGAAGAATAATTGTTGGTCGTGCAATTCACAACAGGAAGAAGCCTTTGTGAAAACTAAGAAGCTATTACATTCATTGTGTTTATTGGTATACCACGACCCATAGAAAGAGTTGGTATTAACATGTGATACTCTCTTTATGATGTAGGAGCTGTGTTATCACATAGGATGGAAGATGGGTCAGGAAGGCCAATTGGCTTTTTCTCCAGAACCCTCTCCACAGCCGAGAAAGGTTATTCCCAACTAGAAAAGGAAGTGTTATCAGTGGTATTTGGAGTGAAGAAATTCCACCAGTACCTACATGGATGACATTTCACCATTGTGTCAGACCAGAAACCATTAATGGGTTTATTCGGTGAGGATAAGGCCATTCCACCATTAACCTCAGCAGGAATTCAACATTGGGCTTTGATATTAACTGTGTATGAGTATACCTTTATGCACCCTCCTGGGTTGCATATTGCAAATGTTGATGCACTCAGTCATTTCCTGTTACCAGATAACATTGTACATGTTTCAGTGCCACAAGAAGTTGTGCTTCTGCTGAATTTCTTGGATTCTTCACCTACTTGTGCAAAACAATTAAAAATTGGACGAACAGAGATCAGTCAGAGACTTTGTTTTGCAAGGATGATCAAATTCACCAATAAATTGGCCATGAACAAGGCAGCCAAACTAGATAAATATCCTATCCCGAGGATAGCCAACTTATATGCAAAGCTAGCTGGAGGCAAATCCTATACAAAACTGGATATGAGCCAAGCTTACCAACAATTAGAGCTGGATAGCACGTGACCTTCAGCACGCACAAGGGTCTGCATCAATATACTCACCTACCCTTTGAAGTATCATTTTCATGTGCAATCTTCCAAAGGGCAATGGAGAGTCTTTTGCAAGGTCTTCCCCGAGTAGTAGTATACCTAGATGATGTTCTGATCACAGGGTCAACTGATTCTGAACACTTGGCCAACCTGGAAGTGGCATGGATTTGAGACCATTTCATGCCAGAAACACAGAGTTAAGCTGTCAAGATGGAATTTTGTTGTGGGGATCAAGAGTTATCGCCCCTTTGCAAGGAAGGGAACCACTCTTAACAGGCCTTCACAGTGCGCATCTAGCATATCGAAGCTGAAAATGCTTGCACGAAGCTATGTCTTGTGGCCAGGCATTGACAGTGACATTAAAAGCATGATCAAGCATTTTCTCCATCGTCAGCAACAACAGAAGGTGCTTGTTTCAGCTTTACTACATCTGTGGGAGTGGCCTTGTAGGACCATTCTTAGGTACCGTGCTTTTATTGATCTTAGGTGCACATTCTAAATGGATGGATGTGTATGAAGTCAGGTCACCGACATCAAGTGCAACTATCGAAAAACCACGTCGTTTTAGTATACATGGCCCACCAGAAAGTCTTCATTTCGGATAATGGTACATTCTTTACCAGTACAGAGTTTCAGAGATTCATGAGTTTAAATGGAATCAGACATATTAAAACAGCACCATATCACCCCCATCAAATGGTTTAGCTGAAAAAGCTGTGCAAACTTTCAAATCTGGAACAAAGAGGTTATCAGAAGGTACTCTAGAAACTCAACTTTCCCACTTTCATCTCAATTATTGTACGATGCCTCATTCAACAACAGGTTTAACGCCTTCTGAATTATTGATGAAATGCTGCCTATGTACAAGGTTAAGTCTAGTGTTTCCAAGCTTAGAGGGGAAGATGGAGAAGAATCAGAGTAATCAAAAATTGAATTACGATATTCATTGCAAACCTCACAGATTCACTGAGGAGATACAGTTTTCATTTGGAAATTTGGAAGTGGACCTTGTTGGGTTCCTGGAACAATTGTCTCAGAAACTGGTCCCTTGCCTTTCCAGGCAGAAGTGGAAGACCGAATTGTTTGAAAACATGTGGACCATCTTTGGAATAGAGAGACATTCCAAAAACCATCAATTCCACCTGTGATTAACATCAAACCATCAATCCCTGAGGTGACAGATCTACATTGAATAGTTATGCCCGAAGTCTCTGTAGAGTTGCCAAACCCAGAACTACTACTTTCTAATGATGTATCTGGTGCTGCAATTCCTGATCATGTCGACCCTGCGGACGAACCTCAAGTAATAGAGCTTCGCCTCTCTAACAGAATAAGGTAAGCACCTCAGAGACTTAATCTTTAATCACCTGATTTTTTTAATATGTATATGTTGTTGGAGATTCAAATGTTCTCCATAAATAGAAACTGTAAAAAAAAGGTGAGGAAATTAGTAACTGAAGCTGTAGCCTCCCTTACTGTCTATCAGGGATCACGTGATTGTTGTTGGAGGCTCTGACCAATGAGCCCTAGGCATGGGTCATCTGGGGGCGGGACGTTTTGTTGAGGATCTGGTTCAACAATGTAGCATCTGAAAAGCTCTCTGTAATAAAGTTAACTGTTTCTTGTTGAAGCCTGTCTGGTACGTCAAGTCATTACAGGCAGGAAGAATAAAATAGAAACATATTATCTAAATGGTGAGAGGTTACAGAGTTCTGAGATTTAGAGGGATTTGGGTGTCCTAGTTCATGAATCACAAAAGGCTAGTATGCAGGTAAGGCAAGTAATTAGGAAAGCTAATAGAATGTTATTGTTTATTATGAGGGGAATCGATTACAAAAGTAGGGAGATTATGCTTCAATTATACAGGACACTGGTGAGACCACATCCGGAGTACTGTGTGCAACATTGGTCTCTTTTTTTAATGAAGGATGTAAATGTGTTAGAAGCAGTTCGGAGAAGGTTTACTAGACTAATACCTGGAATGGGTGGGTTGTCTTATGAGGAAAGGTTAGACAGATTAGTCTTCTATCCACTGGAGTTTAGAAGATTAAGAGGCGACTTGATTGAAAACTTTAAGATCCTGAGGGGTCTTGACCGAGTGGATGTGGAGAGGATGTTTCCTCTTGTGGGAAATCTAGAACTCGGGGATCACTCATTTAAAACAGAGATTAGGAGAATTTTTTTTCTCTCAGAGGGTTGTGGGTCTTTGGAACGCTCTTCTTCAAAAGGCGGTGGAAGCAGAGTCTGATTAACTTTAAGGCAGAGCTAGATAAATTCTTGATTAACAAGGGTGTGAAAGGTTATCGGGGCTAGGCAGGAATGTGGGGTTGAGGTTACAATCGGATCAACCATGATCGTATTGGATGGTGGAGGAGGCTCAAGGGGCCAAGTGGCCTACTCCTGCTCTTAATTTTTATGTTCATATGTTCATGTGTTTTGAAAGTCTAGTCTAACCCTGCTTATAGAACCAAGACTGCTTTTGTCAAAGTCATCAAAAACATCCTTTATGACAGCAATCATGTTGCATTATTGCTGATTATCCTTTTCCACTTATTTTGATGCTAACATTAGCTATCATGACATCTTGTTCCAGCGTCTTTACATGGCAATGCATTTACTGGATTTTCTTCCTACTTGTCCCCCCAGTACAGCCAACACGTCTTCTTGAATGTCTCTCCTGGCCTGCATACCACTGTAGAATATCCCCTTGTGCATGGCTCTCTTCAATCCCACAAAGCCTTTGACTCAGATCAAACAGGCTTTTGGAAGGTGCTACAGCAATACAGATCCCAGCTAAGATCACAAACATCACCCTACATGACAAAATACAAATAACAGTACTATGCAATGTCTCCACCACTGGCCCTTTCCCTGTCAAAAAAAGTGTGTGTCATTGCACTTGACACTATTTTTAATCATTCTTGCAGCAGTCTGCTGAAGGCCAAAACAACTTTTGTAATAGAACTACAGTGTGCCGATGACGCGCAACTTAGTGTTCGTGCTGAACATACTAACATACGAAATAGAAGCAGAAGTAAACCATTTGGTCCCTTGAGCCTGCTTCTCCTGTTTGCATATCGAATTCCACATTCCCATCTAACCCCGAAAGCCTTTGTATCCCTTGCCTAACAAAAAACTGCCTCTGCCTTAAAAATATTCAATGCCCCCGCCTCCACTGCCTCCTGAGTCACAGAGTTCCAAAGTTGCACAACCTCCCGAGTAAAAAAAAATTCTCCTCATCTCTGTCCTAAAAGGGCAACCCCTAATTTTAAAACAGTGCCCCCTAGTTCTGGACTCACCCACAAGAGGAAACATCCTTTCAGCATCCAACTTGTTGAGACCCTTCAGGATCTTATATAGTTCAATCAAGTCACCCCTCACTCTTCTATACTCCTGTGGAAACACAACCAGTCTGTTCAACCTTTCCTCATAAGACAGCCTGCTCATTCCAGGTATCAATGTAGTAAACTTCCTCTGAACCACCTCCAACATATTTACATCCTTCTTTAAATAAGGAGACCAAAACTTCTCACAGTACTCGAGGTGAGAAGGACTACAACAGATTATGTATTCAGCAAAGCCTACAAGTCCATGTTACATGCCTTGAACACCAAGAAGCACAAAGTTCTCTATCAACTCATACCAAATGTGAAATCCAATGCCTTCAATTGAGATTCATGAAGTGTTGGACAAGGTCCCTCATAATCCATAGCTTAGAAGCCATCTATCCTAAAAAGCTGACATCGCTTAAGAGGTACACCACCAAATCCAATGCTCTAGCTCAACCTATGGAAATTACATACTCGATTTTTCGAGAATTGCAATATAAGACCTGGCACTAAACTCAAGGTCTATTGGGCAGTGGTTTTTCCCAAGATTAAGAACATAAGAAATAGGAGCAGGAGAGAACCGTGTGGCCCATCATGACTCCTCCGCCAATTAATACGATCATGGCTAACCTTGGGTTTCAACTCCACTTCCCCGCCTGCTCCCCATATTCCTTGATTCCCTGGGAGATCAAAAATCTTCAATTACAGCCTTAAGTATATTCAGTGATGGCATATCCACAACCCTCTGGGGTAGAGAATTCCAAAGATTCACAACCCTTTGAGAGAGGAAACTTCTCATCTCAGTCCTAAATGAGTGGCTCTTTATCCTGAAACTGTGCCCCCTTGTTCTAGGGGGGTGCTAGGGGCTAGTGGAAACAACCCCTGGGTACCTACCCTGTCAACCCCTTCATAATCTTGAATGTTTCAATGAGATCACCTTTCATTCTTCTATATTGTTCCCGAGACCCAATGTATTCATCCTCTAATCATAGGAGAACCCTCTCATCCCAGGGACGAATCTTCACTGTACTGCCTCCAATGCAAATATTTCCTTCCTTACACATGGAGACCAAAACTGCACACAGTATTCCAGATGTGGTCTCACCAATGCACTGTATAATTGTAGCAAGACTTCTTTATCCCCTCTGAAATAAAGGCCAACATGCCATTTGCTTTCCTAATTGCTTGCTGTACCTGTACACTAACTTCTTCTGTTCTTTGTAGAAGTAGACCCAAGTCTCTCTGAATGTCAACATTTACAAGTTTCACACCCTTAACATTTTCACACCTATGCTTTTCTATCTTTATGACCAGAGTGAATAACCTCACACTTCCCTACATTAAACTCCATCTGTCACCTTGTTGACCGCTCATTTGACCTGTCTATATCTCTTTGCAGCCTCTTTGTGTGCTCCTCACAACTTGCATTCCCACCTAGCTTTGTATCATCAGCAAATATAGATACATTGTTCTCAGTTTCAGTATCTAAGTTATTAATATGGGTTTTAAATAGCTGAGGTCTCAGCACTGATCCTTAAGGCACTTCACTAGTCACAGCCTGTCAACTTGAAAATACCCCATTTATCTCTACTTTCTGCTTCTTGTCTGCTAATCAATGCTCAATCTAAGCTAATGCATCACCCCCAACTCCATGAGCCCTTAACTTGTGTATTAACATGTTGTGTGACACCTTATTGAATGCCTTTTGAAAATCCAAGTATACTACATCTGCAACTACCCTACTAGTTACAGCCTCAAAAAAATCTAATAAATTTGTCAAATAGGACTTCCCTTTCATAAAACTATGTTGGCTCAAATCATACAATGCTTTCCTAAATGCTTTGTTAAGATTTCCTTAATAATAGATTCCAACTCTTCCTCGATGACTTATGCCAGGCTAACTGGCCTGCATTTCCCTGTTTTCTCGCTCCTTCCTTTCTTGAATAGCAGTATTACATTTGATTCTCTATGGTGTTGAAGCTTGGATAACTTAAATCAAGGCCCTAGAACAACAATAACACTGTCTTAGAAGGATCTTATGAATTAAGTGGTAGGACAAAAGAACAAACATGACCATGCTCCAAAATGCAGAAATGCCAAGTATAAAGGCTATGATAATGTCACATCAGCTGAGGTGAACAGGACATGTTGTCGAATGCCTGACTCATGACTGCCCAGAAAGGTGCTTTATTCAGAGCCACAGGGAGCCTGTTCACACAGCGTTCAAAGGAAACATTCCAAAGACAATTTCAAAGCCTCCAAGGTCTGTTCTATTAACATCAGCACAGGGGAAGCAGATGCCCAATCATGATCAAAATGGTGCTCCATAATCAAAAATGACATCAAGGCCTTCCAACCAACAAAAGCAGTTACTGAGAAAGAACAGCAAGCAAGACGGAAAGAGAGGGCAGATGCTCAAGTCAACAATCCTCTGCCACATCTACTGGCCAACAATGCCAACTTCACTGTGGCAGAGTTTGCAAGGCTAAGATAGGGCACATATGCCATCTGTGAATCTACAGCCAACACTGCCATCTCATTTAAGCCCAGCAACCCATAAGAAAGGATCATCCTTGACAAGAGGGGTTGCAGGTGATGGTCACGTCTCTTCTTGTCCTTTCCTCCTTTACATACTGCTGCTCAGCAGTGACATTCATGGGGAGGAGATCAGTTTTATTGTTAATACCCTGGTTCTATTTCACAGTCTTCACTATAGACTCCATGAACATTACTATTCTATTCAACTTAGTACTTATCTGACATCAAGTCACAGACGAGTGATTAATATTGGCAAGATTGATGTTGTCATGTTTGCCTCCAATCAAAAGCTCTGCACCCCAGCAATGGATTCCATCATCATGCCTAGAAGCCTTCTTGGGAAGAAGCTACTGCTGCATAAATTCAATGCCCTTTTTGACCCTGAGTTGAGCTTGATATCCACAACTTATCTACTATCTAGATTACCTATTTCCATTTGTGTAACCTCACCTGCTTTCATCCCTACCTTACCTCACTGCTGCAGAAAGTTTCATCTACATGTTTGTCACCCTCAGACATGGCTACTCCAACATTCCTCACCATAATGACTCTACTTACCTGGGAGCCGGAGAGGTGGCAGACCTGCGAGGAAGGAACCCAGAGCGGGAGAGTATAAATAGGAACTGCAGCTTGAGGCCTACACCACTTACCAGGGAGTCGGATAGGTGGCAGGACCAGTTTGCTGCTTGGAAGCGGCCTGCACTGAGTTTGAAAGGAGAGTGAGAAAAAACAAATAGTGACATTACAGGAAAACTGTAAGTTCATTGGTTGGTAAGAAACTGCTGTTACGGATTATCTTTAAATTGTTGTAAATTAGGAAAGTGCATTATTTTTAAAGGAGTAGCTAGACTTGGATTTAAGTGAGAAACACCAGAAATAAGGGCAAAGTCAGGGTCAGTATAATAAAGTAATATCAATAAACCAAAGTAAAATAAAGTTATGACATGGCAGAGCAGCTTGATCACGTGGAATGTGTGTCCTGTAATATGTGGGAAGTCATGGACTCTACTGGTGTCCTAGACAATCACATGTGCAGGAAATGTCACCAGCTGAAGTAACTTGAGCTCCGGGTTTCAGAGCAGAGCAAGTCAGATCCAAACCTGTGGCACCATGCGCAGCTTGACTGTACAGGAGGGGAGGAAGAAGAAATGAGGAGCAATAGTGATGGGGTTCATTAGTTAGGGGAACAGACAGGTGTTTCTGCAGCTGTAGACATGACTCCAGGATGGTATGTTGCCTCCCTCATGGAGGGGTCAAGAATGTTACCAAGGACTGTAGGACATTCTTCTGGGGGAGAGTGAACAGCCAGAAGTCATGTTCCACATTAGTACCAATGACTTAGGTAGGGAGGGGGATGTGGTCCTGCAATCAGAATTTAGGGGGCTAGGTTGAAAATTAGCAAGTAGGACCTCAAATGTAGTAATCCCTGGATTACTCCCAGTACCGTGTGCAAGTGAGTGCAGAAATAGGAGAATAAGGCAGATAAATGTGTGACTGGAAAGATGGTGCAGGAGGAAGAGTTTCACATTCCTAGGACAGTGGGACTGACTCTGGGGGAGATGGCACCTGTACAAGCCGGACGGGTTGCACCTGAACAGAGCTGGGACTGAGTTGCTTGTGGGTGTTTTGCTAGTGCTGTTTGGACAGCTTCAAACTAACTCAAAGGGGGTTTGGGAACCTGGAGAGAGTATTATACAGGAATACCAGGCAGCACACAATACTGGGAGAGACAGATAACACTAGTATAGAGAAAAGTAAGTTAATAGTTGGAATCGGAGTCAGGGAGAAAATCATGAAGTCTGAATCAGGATTACTGTGTATGTATGTGAATACACGGAGTATAGTGAATAAGATTGGGGAGTTACAGGCACAGATTGCCATGTGGGAATATGATGCTGAGGCAATAACAGAGACCTGGCTCAATGAAGGGCACGTCTGGGTTTTAAATATTCCTGGGTGCTAGGTGTTCAGAAAAGATAGGAAAGGAAGGAAAGGAGATGGGGTGACAGTATTGGTTAAGGAGAGCATTGCAGTGCTGGAGAAAGAGGATGTCTCAGAAGATTCAAGGACAGAATCAATTTGGCTAGAGCTAAAGGAACAAAAAAACATGCAACTACATTGCTTGGTGTAGCCTATGGACCACCACATAGTGAGAAGGGTATAGAAGAACAAAAAACAAAAAACTGCGGATGCTGGAAATCCAAAACAAAAACAGAATTACCTGGAAAAACTCAGCAGGTCTGGCAGCATCGGCAGAGAAGAAAAGAGTTGACGTTTCGAGTCCTCATGACCCTTCGACAGAACTAGGCGAATCCCAGGAAGGGGTGAAATATAAGCTGGTTTAAGGTGGTGGGGGGGGTGGGTGGGGTTGGGTGGGGGGAGAGAAGTGGAGGGGGGTGGTGTGGTTGTAGGCAAAAGCAGTGATAGAAGCAGATCATCAAAAGATGTCAGACAGCAGAATAAAAGAACACATAGGTGTCGAAGTTGGTGATATTATCTAAACGAATGTGCTAATTAAGAATGGATGGTAGGGCACTCAAGGTATAGCTCTAGTGGGGTTGGGGGGAGCATAAAAGATTTTAAAATATTTTAAAATAATGGAAATAGGTGGGAAAAGAAAAATCTATATAACTTATTGGAAAAAAAACAAAAGGAAGGGGGAAGAAACAGAAAGGGGGTGGAGATGGAGGGGGGAGGTCAAGACCTAAAGTTGTTGAATTCAATATTCAGTCCGGAAGGCTGTAAAGTGCCTAGTCGGAAGATGAGGTGTTGTCCCTCCAGTTTGCGTTGGGCTTCACTGGAACAATGCAGCAAGCCAAGGACAGACATGTGGGCAAGAGAGCAGGGTGGAGTGTTGAAATGGCAAGCAACAGGGAGGTTTGGGTCATTCTTGCGGACAGACCGCAGGTGTTCTGCAAAGCGGTCGCCCAGTTTAAGTTTGGTCTCTCCAATGTAGAGGAGACCGCATTGGGAGCAACGAATGCAGTAGACTAAGTTGGGGGAAATGCAAGTGAAATGCTGCTTCACTTGAAAGGAGTGTTTGGGCCCTTGGACGGTGAGGAGAGTGGAAGTGAAGGGGCAGGTATTACATCTTTTGCGTGGGCATGGGGTGGTGTCATAGGTGGGGGTTGAGGAGTAGGGGGTGATGGAGGAGTGGACCAGGGTGTCCCAGAGGGAACAATCCCTACGGAATGCTGACAGTGGGGCACTTCCCCCCGCACTGTCGGCATTCTGTAGGGATCGTTCCCTCTGGGACACCCTGGTCCACTCCTCCATCACCCCCTACTCCCCAACCCCCACCTATGGCACCACCCCATGCCCACGCAAAAGATGTAATACCTGCCCCTTCACTTCCACTCTCCTCACCGTCCAAGGGCCCAAACACTCCTTTCAAGTGGAGCAACATTTCATTTGCATTTCCCCCAACTTAGTCTACTGAATTCGTTGCTCCCAATGCGGTCTCCTCTACATTGAAGAGACCAAACGTAAACTGGGCGACCGCTTTGCAGAACACCTGCGGTCTGTCCGCAAGAATGACCCAAACCTCCCTGTCGCTTGCCATTTCAACACTCCACCCTGCTCTCTTGCCCACATGTCTGTCTTTGGCTTGCTGCATTGTTCCAGTGAAGCCCAACGCAAATTGGAGGAACAACACCTCATCTTCCGACTAGGCACTCTACAGCCTTCCGGACTGAATATTGAATTCAACAACTTTAGGTCTTGATCTCCCACCTCCATCCCCACCCCCTTTCTGTTTCTTCCCCCTTCCTTTTGTTTTTTTTTCCAATAAATTATATAGATTTTTCTTTTTCCCACCTATTTCCATTATTTTAAAATATTTTAAAATCTTTTATGCTCCCCCCACCCCCACTAGAGCTATACCTTGAGTGCCTTACCATCCATTCTTAATTAGCACATTCGTTTAGATAATATCACCAACTTCGACACCTATGTGTTCTTTTGTTCTGCTGTCTGTGACATCTTTTGATGATCTGCTTCTATCACTGCTTTTGCCTACAACCACACCACCCCCCTCCACTTCTCTCCCCCCACCCAACCCCACCCCCCCACCACCTTAAACCAGCTTATATTTCACCTCTTCCTGGGATTCGCCTAGTTCTGTCGAAGGGTCATGAGGACTCGAAATGTCAACTCTTTTCTTCTCCGCCGATGCTGCCAGACCTGCTGAGTTTTTCCAGGTAATTCTGTTTTTGTATAGAAGAACAAACCTGCAGGGAAATTACGGAGAGATGCAAACATTATAGATTAGGTATAATGGGGGACTTTAATTACCCTAACATAGACTGGGATAGTGGTAGTGTAAAGGGTAGAAAGGGGCAAGAGTTCCTAGATTCTGTTCAGGAGAATTTTCTACAGCAGTATGTGTCCAGTCCAACAAGAAAAGATGCACTGTTGGACCTGGTTCTTGGGAATGAGGTGGGTCAAGTAGACCAAGTGCCGGTGGCAGAGCATTTAAGTGACAGTGATCATTGTGTTGTAAGGATTAGGATGACGGTATAAAAAGACAATGTGCAATCCAGAGTAAGAATAATTAATTAGGGAGAGCTGACTCCAATGGGGCAAGAATGGAGCTGGGCTGGATAGACTGGAAACAAAGGTTGGCAGGACAAACTGTAGCTGAACAATGAGCTGCTACCTTCAAAGAAGTAGCACGGGCACAGTCAAGGTATATTCCATCAAAAGGGAAAAATAGGGCAAACAAATCCAGAATGAAATCCCTGGACGAAAAAAGGGATTGAAATTAAGGTAAAGAAGAAAATGTGTGCTTACGACAGGTGTCAGGTAGAAAATAAAATTGAGAACCAAATGGAATACAGAAGGTTCAGAAGGGAAGTGAGAAAGCAAAGTAAAGAGAAGTAAAGAGGGATTATGAGAAAAAACTGGCAGCCAACATAAAGGGGAATCCCAAAGTCTTCTATTGGCACATAAATAGCAAGAGGGTGGTAAAAGGAGGAGTAGGGCTGATTAGGGACCAAAAAGGGGACTTACACATGAAGGCAGGGGGCATGGCTGAGAAGTAAAATGAATACTTTGCATCTGTCTTTACCAAGGAAGGGGATGCAACTGAGGCCACAGTGATGGAGGAGGAAATTCTGTCACTAGAAGGGTTCAAAATTAATAAGGAGGAAGTGTTGGATGAACTGTCGGTACTTAAAGTTGACAAGACACCGGGACCGGATGTGATGCATCCAAGGATACTGAATGAAGTAAGAGAAAATTGTGGGGTCACTGGCCATAATCTTTCAGTTTTTCCTAGACTCAGGGGAGGTGCCAGAGGACTGGAGAATTGCAAACATTACGCCCTTGTTCAAAAGAGGCTGTAAGAATAAGCCCAGCAATTACAGACCAGTCAGTTTAACTTCAGTGGTGGGGAAGCTTCTAGAAACAATTATTCGGAATAGAATAAAATGTGAGTTGATTAGGAAGAGCCACCATGGATTTCTAAAGAGGAAATCATGTCTAACTTGCTGAATTTTTTTGAAGAGGTAACAGAGAGGTTTGATGAGGATAATGCGCTTGATGAAGTGTACATAGACTTTCAAAAGACATTTAATACAGTAACAACAGACTTGTGAGAAAAGTTACAGCTCATGGAATAAATTATGTGCCAGTAGCAATGTGGATACAAAATTGACTGAGTAATAAGAAACAGAGGGTAATGGTCAATAGATATGTTTCAGGCTTGAGGAAGGTTTATAGTGGAGTTCCCCAGGAGTCGGTATTGGGACCTTTGCTTTTCCTGATGGATATTGATGATCTAGGTCTTGGTGTGCAGGGGCCAATTTCAAAGTTTGCAGATCATACGAAACTTGGAAGTATTGTAAACTGTGAGGACAATATAGAACTTCAAGAGGACATTGACAAGTTAGTGGAGTGGGCAGATAGGTGGCAGATGAAGTTCAATGCGGAGAAATGTGAGGTGATGCATTTTGGTCGGAAGAACATGGAGAGACAATATAAAATGAGAGATACAACTCTAAAGGGTGTGTAGGAGCAAAGGGACCTGGGTATATATATGCATAGATCATTGAAGGTGGCAGGACAAGTGGAGAGAGCAGTTAATTAAGCATACAGTGTCTTGGGCTTTATTAATAGGGGCATTTAGTACAAGAGTAGGGAAATTATGTTGAGCTTATATAAGACACTAGTTAGAACTCAGCTGGAGTATTGTGTACAGTTCTAGGTGCCACACTATAGGAAGGATGTGAGCACATTAGAGGGAGTGCAGAAGAAGTTGACAAGAATGGTTCCAGGGATGAGAAACTTCAGTTATAAACTAGATTTGAGAGGTTGGGATTGTAATCGTTGGTGAGGAGAAGACTAAGAGGAGATTTGCTAGTGGTGTTCAAAATCACGAGGGGGCTGGATAGAGTAGATAGATAGGGAGAAACTCATAAAAGAATCATGAATGATAGCACATCATATCACATAGGGCACAGTACGGTATGATGATGTTGAGTCAGATATTACAGAATGCAAATGTGCATATAACTCAGAAAACTGCTCGCTATTTTAAAATATCCGATTAACAGGCTATTGAACTTGTTCAAAAGTCACCAGAATGCAATTTTTTGTTGCCTGCTGCATTTTCCGAGCATTGAACGGGAAAAAGTTTGGGAATGCTTCGCGGTATGACAAGGGCAGCAGAAAAGGCCTGTCACGGGGACGACGACTGCATGTAGCAGCAGATTCTGCTAGTTAATGTGGCAAGATGGGTATGAATTTTAATTCATGTTTTTAACTTTTTGGAGCCTGCCATAACAAATAAAGAAAGACTAAGAGAGCAGGGGCCAATTAAGTTTATAGCCGTGACCAACTCAGGGCATGATACCCCTGCCCAGACTCCCATTTAGTTCAGAAGCCCTCGCCCTTCCCACTGCTAATTGGCTGCCTTTCTGTCAGATGTCCATTAATTGGTGATTCGATGTTCAATTCACCGAATTGAGACAATGGGATGGGTGAAAGCCAACCACCCACTTTTCGCTCCGCCTCCATTACCGTGCCATAATTCTGCTTTGTCCTGGATGGTGTTGAGTTTCTTGAGTGTTGTTGGAGCTGCACTCATCCAGGCAAGTGGAGAGCATTCCATCACACCCCTGACTTGTCAATAGTGGATAGGCTTTGGGAGTCAGGAGTTACTCACCACAGAATTCTCAGCCTCTAACCTGCACTTGTAGCTAAAGTATTTATATGGCTGGTCCACTTCAGTTTCTGGTCAATGCTAAATGGGTAGAGATTCCCATCAGTGATGGGAATGCCATTGAATGTCAAAGTGAGATGGTTGGATTCTTTCTTGTTGGAGGTGGTCATTGCCTGTCAATTGTGTGGTGCAAATGTTACATGCTGCTTATCAGTCCAAGCCTGAATGTTGACCAGGTGTTGCTGCATCTGGACCTGGACTGCTTCTGTGTCTAAGGAATTGCGATTGATGATGAACCTTGTGCAATCATCAGTGGGTCAACTTTTCACTTAAATTTTACTGAAATTAGTATCTGTGTCTTAGTGAACATCTCATTTTCTTTGTAGTTTTTATGAAAAATTCTGAACAAACCCATGTCCCCACTTGTACATTCTGGTTGTGGAAGTTGCTCCATGTTAATGGAACAATCTTAAATTGCTGTATGTGAATTTGATGGAAGCAATAAATTAAGCTGGCAAAAGTTGAATTATACTGCACTTTGATGCTTCATAAAATTGGATAGTAGTTACATGCCCTATAAACACCTTTTAGGTTCTGCACTCTCAAAGTAATGACTGCGAATTGACAATTGTTCATTAGGCTAATTGAATTCAAATCCCTGCAGCTTTATTTGGCCAGAAAACTGAAATTCTTTTTCTGCCTCTAGTTTTATGAATCATTTTAAACACAGGCAACATGAGGGAGCAGCTTGAACTCCAAATACCAGCAATGACTCAGATTAAGTATGTCAGATGTAATTCTCTTGCTGGGAATGCTTTTTGGCTTTGTTGGGCAGGTTATCATTTTCTGAGAAGAACAGTGACTAATCATACTGACCTTTCTCTTAGTTACTGACTCCATGTCAATCTTGTCAAACAAGACAAGGCGGCTGTAGATAGCTGAACAACTTTTGCAATTAATGAGTGGTCTTTGTCAGTTCATGAAGAACCTCACCACTACCACTGCCATGGGTATTTATACATTACTTCCAATGCAATTAAACTTTGTTAAACATTTCACAGAAGCAATAGGAGACACCATGGAGTGATGAAAGAATGTATAGGAGAGATGACCAAATGGACACTCAAAGCAGGTTCATTTGAATTGCTGTGCAATGAGAGAAGAAAGAAAGTAAGTGGGAGTTCCAGAGTGTAGGGTCAAGATGGCTGAAGACTCCAAAATTGAAGGTGGAAAAGAGGAAGATAGATTCAGAATAGCAAATAACACATGCAGGCATGTAGAGCTGGAGGACATTGCAGAGGTAAGAGGAGCAAAGATATGGAGAGACTTTCAGATGAAAACAAGGATTTTGACTCTATGGGTTGAGGGATGGGGATCTAATCGAGGTTGTGGAAGAGCGAGGTGATAGATCATTTGCATTTAGAAGTTTTTCATTCGCATGACTACCATATCACTGGGTCATGTATAGTTCTGCTGGCGCTAACCAAATTCATAAATGTTGGCAGAATATGGATGTTGTTCTGTGATGTTGACACAACCAAAGCTGAAGCAGAAGCTTGCACAATAAGGACACCTGACTTTTTCAATAAGTTGCAGTTTATGCAAGATGGAATCAGAGAATATTATGTGCAGAAGGAGGCCATTTGGTGCATTGTGTCTGCACCGACTCTCCAAATGAGCATTATGATTTATTGCCATTCTCCTGTCTTTTCCCCGTACCCCTGCACATTGTTTCTATTCAAGTAATCATCTAATGCCCTCTTGAATGTCGAACCTGCCTCCACCACACTTCCAGGCAGTGCATTCCAAACCCGAAACACGTGCTGCGTGAAAAAGTTTTTTCTCAGGTCACATTTGCATCTTTTCAAATCACTTTAATCTGTGTCTCTCATTCTTGATCCTTTTATGAGTGGGAACAGTTTCTCCCTGTCTACTCTATCCAGCCCCCTCATGATTCCTCCTCTTAGCCTTCTCCTCTCCAAGGAGAACAGTCCCAGCCTCTTCAATCTATCTCGATAACTGAAGTTTCTCATCCCTGGAGCCATTCTTGTAAATCTCTTCTGCACTCTAGCCAATGTGTTCACATCCTTCCTATACAGTGGCACCCAGAACTGTACACAGTATTTCAGCTGAGTTCTAACTAGTGTCTCATATAAGCTCAGCATAATTTCCCTGCTCTTGTACTCTATGCTCCTATTAATAAAGCCCAAGATAGTATATACTTTATTAACTGCTCTCTACCTGTCCTGCCACCTTCAATGATCCATGCATATTTACACCCGGGACCCTCCGGTCCTGCAACCCCTTAAGAATTGTACCCCTTGTTTTATATTGTCTCTCCATGTTCTTCTTTCAAAGTGCAAGACCTCACACTTCTCCACCTATCTGCCATTCCTTTAACTTGTCAGCATGTTGATCTCACCATTGACCTATTCCATAATTTCTTGCTTTTCTAATTAGAATAATCCACAGTGTACATAGTGACAAATTGACAAAACTTTTCTGCAAATTCCAATGTCAGTCTCTTGAACAGTTTTGCACCATCTATCTGCCTAATGTTAATATTTTAACCTGATTTATAAAATCATGTATTCGACCTACGAGTTCCATTTCCACAAAGTTTACCACACATCTGTCAATCAGGTTATTTAGTTTAAAACAAAAGCCAAATACTGCAGTTGCTGAAAATCTGAAACCAAAACAGAAAATACCCAGGAGGCCTGGCAGCATCTGTGGGGAGAGAAACAGGGTTAACATTTCAGGCTGATGACCTTTCACCAGAAACTAACTTGTTAAGTACACCAATTTTAGATTTATTTTCTCAGTGAAAAATTTAGGCATGGAGCATTCCATTAATGTGCAGTTAGGTCTATTGATCAATATGAATGCTGAAAGAAACACACCTTTGGATCAATATCTATATTAAAATTAAAGGTTGACAAGGTTAAGGGGCAAAGAGATCATTGAATCGATACAAACATTAAATGGGGTTTAAGAATCCAATCCATCTAATAGGAAACCGTTCAGCCAGCTAATGCAAGACGAAAGCCAATTAATTTTGCATTAATTAAGTAAAACAGCAAAATTCAGTAATAAGATATCATCTGATGTTATACAGGCATGCAAACTAAGCTGCCGTTTTAATTTCTGCTACTTTTAATAAAGACATTATAAGACAATGGGCAGAATTTTTAGGTTGGCGGGCATGATCGGCGGGTGTGGGATTGGCTGGAGAATGTACTGCCGACCCCAATTGGCCCCCGACCATGATTTTGCGCTGGCTGACCATTTAACACCAGCCAGTGTGAAGCATGTGCTGAGAAGCTCAGTGATGCTGGGGTTGGGATGGCAGGAGGGCAGGCGCTGACATAAGCACTGGTGCAGGTGAGCACTGACAGAAAGCTCCCTGAAGGCAGAGAGTTGTCTCAGGGAGTTGAAGACCTGAAAAGCATTAAATAAAGTTTTTGAAATCAAGAAAAATATGTCCAAGCATCATAATCAGTCACCTGAACACATACATGATAAAAAATGCTGTCCATGGATTTTTATTTTTTTTATTTAATAACAAAAACCTCATCCTGCCCTTGGATGAGATTTCATGAAAAACGCAAAGTCTGCCTAGCAGATTCTCCTGTCCGCCGAGTGTAAGGTTGGATGGACAACAAAAAGTCGGAGACAGTTGCACCTTTAATAACCTTAATTGGCCTCTTATTTGTCAGTGGGCGTGCTTCTGACTTTTGCGTTCACCCACCGACCGAAATATCGTGCGAGCGTGGAATGACATCGGGGCGCGGTTTCACGTCTGATCGGGTCGGGCGCAGGCCTTCCCGATCAGTGTAAAATTCTGCCCGTTGTTTAACCCCAGTTCTTATTTGTGTTATCCAAAAATAATTCATTTAATCAATGTGGAAGTGTTTTGCCATGGCTATTGCTACTGCATTTACAGCATCTGTTGTAGATAGTTAGAAAACCACCATGGCAGCTGTTCAGCAATCCAAGTGGCAACAATGGGTGAAATCATCCCCGACTTTCACTAAGTGCGGTAGCAGGTGTGTAAAAAGACGTTTTACCTGCCGGCCGCGATGGTGGGTTTTCGCACCGTATCGTCCCCTTCCTGCCACATAAGTTATGCAGTCATGCGAAACACAATCATTGTCGGTAGGCCTCTGATTGACCCACCACACCGTTGGTTTGCCGCTTTCTCATGCTGGGTGCCATATTTAAAATGCAGCCACGTGCACAATTCTCAATGCTTGCAGCCCAGAACTGCTCCAGTGAAGACATGGCCCTGAAAGCCAAGAAGAGCGCAGCCCCCCCATTTTCAGTGACGCATCTCTGGGACATCTTCTGGATGTCATGGTGGCCTGTTGCAATGCCCTCTACCCATACTCTGGCCTCAGGAGGCCTGTCACTCTCACCACTCTGGCTTGGGAAGTGATGGCAGAGGTGGTCAGTGCCAATGCTGCACATAAGAGGTTGGCCATCCAGTGCAGAAAAGGATGAATGATTTCATCATGCTGCCAGGGTAAGTCAACCATTTCATGAATCTCAACTCACCCACTCACAAGTCCATCACACATTCACTGGCATCTCACTCATTGCCAACTCAAGAGACATCACCGCCCACTCTCTCACACACACCCTCATATCTCCATCTGGCCTCATCTCCTCTGGAGACTGCCTCCTCATCCCCTCCATGGCTCCACTCAGCACACACGCATATCTAGCATCCTTCTCATTTGTCCTCATATGCGCCTTGCTCACACTCTCTTCAACTGTCTTTTTGCAGGACAAGATTGTGCACAGTCAACAGGAGAAGTCTCTGACTGGGGGTGGAGTGCAGGACAGCTTTGTCCTCAGTCTGTTCAGAGTCAAGCATTGGAGCTGGCCAGAGAGGACGTGGACCATTCCTACAGCAACAGTGAAGTCTCCTAGGCACATCTGCCACACCGCCCTCAGGGACCTTGACCCCAAGCCCAGTGCTAAGAGGACCTCAGACATGACCCTGACAGCAGCACTGTTAAAGTTCAATCACGGCGCTCACCCACACCTTCCACCAGCGCAGCAACACACGCCTCAGTGAGATCTAGGTGTGGAGTAGCCTTGGGATCACAATCTAGTAAGCTCACCACAAAATCTGTTCCACAGCAGGCAGAAGCAGGGACATCCTTGGTCGCCATACTCGGAGGACTCCTGGAGGCAAGGAGTCTGCTGAGCCCGAGTCTGATGATGCTCTTCTGGACTTGGTCCTCAATCATTAGTGGATTTGCAAAGACAATCACGGGAACATCATGAAAGGATGTCGGTGCACTCCTCAGTTGCAAGGGATGATGGAGGACTCCGTCCACCTTCAGTCTGGGGTGAAAGCACTGGCATGCCAATGCATCAAGGTCAACACTGGCAGGATGGTGGCCACCATGGAGACCTTGGTCCAGGACATTGGTCCTGCACTGCTGCACAGGCTGAACTCCATCACTGATGCTATTGTTGGCCTCCAACACTGTCATTGTGAGAGGGATGCGGGACAGCTCAATCTCACTTCAGCTATCCCTTCTCAAGTAGTCAGCCAAGGGCCATTGTGCACCCACAGGGAGGAGGACCAGCAGCTCGACACTCCAGAAGTTGTTCTCTTGGGCAGGAAGAACAAAAAACAGAGTACTACTTAAATGGAGAACGGCTGCATAATTCTGAGCTGCAGCAGGATCTAGGTGTCTAGTACAGGAGCCACAGAAAGTTAACATGCAGGTACAGCAACTAATTAAGAAGGCTAATGAAATATTATCCTTTTTACGAGAGGGATTGAACATAAAAGTAAGGATTACCTGGAAAAACTCAGCAGGTCTGGCAGCACCGGCGGAGAAGCAAAGAGTTGACGTTTCGAGTCCTCATGACCCTTCAAGTTCTGTTGAAGGGTCATGAGGCCTCGAAACGTCAACTCTTTTCTTCTCCACCGATGCTGCCAGACCTGTTGAGTTTTTCCAGGTAATTCTGTTTTTGTTTTGGATTTCCAGCATCTGCAGTTTTTTGTTTTTATATAAAAGTAAGGATGTTATGCTTCAGTTATACAGGGAATTGGTGAGACTGCACCTGGAATACTGTGTACAATTTTGATCTACTTATTTAAGGAGGGATGTAAATGCATTGGAGGTGGTTCAAAGGAGGTTAATTAGACCGATACCTGGAATTAGTGGATTGTCTTTGGAGGACAGGTTGTTTCCACTGGAGTTTGGAAGAGTCAGGGGTGATTTGATTGAAGTATATAAGATCCTGAATGGCCTGGACAAGGTAGACATCGAAAGGATGTTTCCTCTTGTGGGTGACTCCAGAACTAGAAGGAACTATTTTAAAATTAGGGGCCACCCTTTTAGGACAGAGTTGAGGAGAATTTTTTTATCTCAGAGGGTTGTGCGACTTTGGAACACTCTGCCTCAGAAGGTGGTGGAGGTGGGGTCATTGAATATTTTTAAGGCAGAGGTAGATAGATTCTTGTTAGGTGAGGGAATCAAAGGTTATCGGGGTTAGATGGGAATGTGGAAATCGAAACACAAGAAGATCAGCCAGGATCTTATTGAATCCTGAAGCAGGCTCAAGGGGCAGAATGGTTTATTCCTGTTCCTATTCCTTATGTGAAGTCACGCCAATATGGGCAATAAATTTGATGTAGGGATTGATTCCAGTGAGCAGGGCTCAAATTTAGATGCTAACGTACTGAAGTTAGATTCCTGATGTTGAGCTGCGGGAAACGCAGTCCGCCATTGACGGGTGGAGCAGATGATCGCAAACTGGTTTCATGATGGCGTAAAAACGATTTTTGGCCTTCTCGCCATTTTGTTCGCTCACGCCCGCCATGATGTCCGATGCCAAAGGAAGCAGGCGATTCCACCCAGTGATTGGTTCAACAAAATCATGATCAGAAATATAAACAAAAAATACTGGAAATATTCAGAAAGTCTGGCAGCACCTGTGAAGAGAGAAACTGAGGGTGGGATTTTCCGGCCCTGTCATGGCGGGACCCATCGCAGGGGATGGGATGAGCCAGCCTAAAGCCCATTTGCTTTCGGCAGGATCAGAAGATCCTGAAAGCAGTCAGAGACGGAAAACCCCGGCCTGAGTTAGTGTTCCAGGCCTGTGACTTTTCATCAGAACTGAGAAAAAATAGAAATGGAATGGGTTTAGAGGAAGTGAAAGGGGGTCGATTCGGGTAGGAAGAAGAACAAAGGGAAAGGTAATTAATAGGGTTGAGAGCAGGAGAGATTAAATGACAAAAGATTTCATGGGGCAAGGCCAAAGGGGCAAGTAAGGAAACAAATGTCGCAATTAGAGAAGGTTTGAACGGCGGGATAATAACTGTCCGAATGAAAAGTAAAGGATTTTTTTTTAACTCTTTCATGACACGTGGGCATCGCAGGCTAGGCCAGCATGTTTATTGCCCGTCCCTAATTGCCCTTGAGAAGGTGGTAGTGAAGCCACCTTCTTGAACTACTACAGTCCATGTGGTGTAGGTACATCCATGGTGCTGCTAGGAAGGAAGTTCCAGGATTTTGACCCAGCGACAATGAAGGTACGGCGATAGAGTTCCAAGTCAGTTTGGTGTGTGGCTTGACTTAAGAAATAAATGAGAAAAAAATAACAAACCTGTATTAAAAAAAACATAAAACAGGTGAAGAGGTTGTGATCAGCGTTGATGGGTTGGAGCTAACACACGAACATTCGAGTTAGGAGCAGGAGTCGGCCCCTGGGGCCTGCTCCACTATTCAATAAGATCATGGCTGATCACTCGTGGCTCAACTCTGCATTCCCTACCCCTGGTAATCTTTGACTCTCTTGTTAATGCGTTAATTAATTCTTTACATTTTCACCATGGAAAATAGTGGAGAGGTGCAAATGTCTCAGGAAATGACGTGATGTAACTCATTTACGCAGTGCTTTCCTGGGACTTAGTGCCCTGTAAAGCAGACCTTCCAACAAAGATATAACATTACAATGGTGCAAGTCTGCAGGAGAGTCTGGGTCAATGGTTGAAGTGTGTAAACTCTTTGTCAAAATTGGTGTTTTAATAGCAAAAGTGTGAGACAACAGGAGGTAGGATAAGAAAAGTCAAAGCATTAAAGGCATATATGAGATATAGGACTGGACTTTACAGTACATTTTCAGTGGGCGAGGCATGTAAAATACCTTGGATGCCTTCCCACTGCCTTCCCTTCCACCCCTGACCCGGTCCCTGTAATACAGGGGGTGGGTAAGGCACCCACTAGCCCACCTACTCTTATGCCTATTGAGGGCCTTAAGTAGCCAATTATTGCACATTTAAGGCCCTCAAACCGCCTCAACTGCTGTGATTCACTGGGTAGTGGCGGGTGGGTGAGAGAAGGCCATTTTTTCTAAACAACTTTGGTGAAAAGAAGGGAAAGAAAGTGGAGCACATTATTTGGAGTGTGCCCTGTGCATATCAGGTGCATTTCCTCCAGATTTATTCCCATCCCCACTGTGCCTCCTCGCCTGATCTCCAAAACCAGCACCCCAACCCTCTGGACCTCCTCCCTGGGGTGACCGATCCCTCTCCGCTCTAAAAACCCAGGATTTGCCTGTGTCTGGTTACCACAACCTTCTTAGGAGAGCTTCCGTGCAATCCCAGAAGCAGCAACCACTGAGTTCTGACATTGCTGGGACTGCTAGAGCTGCCAGCCAATCAGATTGGCCAGCAGCTCTTGAGGGCGGGTTTCCTCCCACTGAGGGGTGGAAGTCCGACCCTCAGCTTGCTTAGCCCACACAGGGAACGTTATCGCTGTGAGACGGCCTTTTTTTAAAGTCGGTCCGTTTGGAACTGCCTTTCCTCCCACAGGGTGAGTGGTAACCCCCCACCCTGTAACATTCAGCCCACGGAGTGGGAAAGGATGGGGGTATGCAAGTACAAAGAAAGCAAAAAAAGCTGGCCAAATGGAGTTGCCACCAGAACCTCAGGTGTCTGTTCAAAAGAAAATGAGATATTTGCTTCTTGACTGCAATGGTTTTTGCAATAATTCGCTGGGCTGTGCACAAGTTTTACCTTCTAAGTGCTGCTGATCTGATATTAAGCATTCAGTACCATGCCAGGGCACTGGAGACCATGATTCTTAAATTGTACAATCTTACTTGCTTATCCCCTTAAAGCTCCAGTCCGTGAAAAGCTGCCATCGATTATGATCTGATGAATCATTCCTGCCTGTGGAGGTCTTGGGAGAAGATACAGGAGCAGATTAGGAAAATGGCCCATTCTTGAAAATAAATATTAAAAATGTACAGCGAGTAACTTTATGATAACAGGATGGTCTAGCTGATTAAATCTAGCAATTAAAGAATAAACTGCATCTGGCAGGTAAATGGGTTCAAAAGTAATTCAAATCATTTTGTGATAGAATTGCAGAACTCTAGTCCTGGAAGTAATTTTAGTTTTATCATTTTATCTTGATATTTATTTTAGTTGGTAACTATAATCCTAAAAATTTCTGTTGAGAATATTAGTAGACCTTCTCTTGCATTCCTCTGGCTTTTATTTTAATGCTCACTTTAAATAACAGACAGGAAAATTAGTGAAGCATTTGTCCACTTACAGAAATAATTTTTAGGCTACAGCCACAAAAGGAAGATGATACAAAGTTAAGGGCCATACTTTTGTTCTGGAACTTATTGTCTGAGTTTAGCTGCAGAGTTAGGAAAAAAATTAATTAGTTTTTGCTTTCTATAATTTCATTATATATTCTTCTCACTATTTTACATTTCAGAAATTGTCATTGTGTCAGTTTCACTTCACAGACAATTTATAGAGCCACTAAAACACTGAGGAATAATACACTGGGATTTGAATAGAAAACAAAGAGCATATTTGTTTGTTTAGGCTTCTAATGTCTATTTCAAAGGCTGTACATTACTGATCATTATTGTTTTAGTTTGAGGAATAACTTTATTTTTATCTGTAGCTCCTTATTTGGAGCTTGTTTGTTTTCTCTCTTCCTGCCTAAATATTTTGCCCAAAAATAGGTGCAGTGTTAAAATATGCAATAATTTTATTCAATGACAGCTATACTGCTGTATGGCAGGCATGACTCAGATGGTAGGACTCTTATTTCTGAGTTACAAAGTTCAAGGTTCAATTCCCACTCCAGTGCTTAAATGCAACAGTCTAACTTGACACTCTGGTGCCATACTGTTGGAGTTACTGTCTTCTGGGTGAGACATAAACTAAGGGCCCCACTTATCTGCTTGGATGGATGCAAAAGCTCCTGTGGAACTATGTTGAAGAAGAGCAGCAATGCTATCCCGGGTATCCTGGCCAATCTACATCACAATAAAACAGATTACAGTATTGTCATTATCACATTGTTGTTTGTGGGAGTTTGCTGTGCACAAATTGGCTCCCACATTTCAACAATATTCAAAAAAATACTTAATTGGCTGTAAAGTGGTTTGAAACATCTGGTGGTCATGAAAGATTCTATATAAATGCAGATCTTTCTTGTACACAAAAGCTTTTTGGTTACCAATTGAAATAATACAAAATGCAGCTGATAATTATAGTGGATTTCAAAAAATTATAAAAATGAAATCTTTATTTTATAATGCACAACTATGGTCTCACAATTAAAAAGCATTTCACTTCAAAAGTGTTACATCTCAGGGCATTATTGTGTTTTTATAATAATACAAAAGAGCAATCACTCATAAGGGATTGGCACTGCTGGTGCCAATGGCCCTTTCTGCCACATGCCTTGCAGTATTGATGGAAAGCTGCATGTTTCCTTGGCGCATGCAGCAGGCCACACCTTCCACATGTCTCGCTAGATTTGGGTGTTCTAGTGAGTGCATCAACAATTGGGGTTATTCTTAAGACTTGTAAACTTCATGGACATGCGAGGATCGCTTTGTACTTGCATCCATCCTTGAGTAGCTCTTCAGTGCTAAACATTTTGGGTTTGTCTAGCAGATCATCCTGGAATTCTTCTATGGGAGTGGATGTGATCAGCAGTTCTGTCCGCAAGCTCTGCATTGAAAAGTCACGTATCTCTGCAGTTGCTGACAAAGTGATCTATGGATTCTGTAGGCTGTTGTCGAAATGACATGAACTTTAGTTGATGGATGCAGAAGTTTAACCTGATTCTGAACCGGTCCTCCAATGTAGTCCATATCTTTTGGGGATCCTTTAGCTCTTCTTCTGTCAATCCTGATGTGTTTAGCCAATATAGACCTTCATTCCCAATTGTTAAGTGAATTTTTATTGCTTGCTTGTCCGGTTCAGACGCACCTGAATCAAGAAACCATAGCTCTGTACACTGTTTAAACATGTTGAATTTGGATAGTAGGTCAGTTGCATCCCAATTCAAACTGGGGAATTTTGTGGACATTCAGATCATATCTCTTTGATCTTCCTTCTCCTTTGGTAACTGGGATGAGTGTTGCTGTAGCCACTTTTGTGCGCTTTTCCGAAACTCTGTCTGTTATAATCGCATCCATCTCTAGCCCAATTTTTAACTTTTTTTGGGACTTTATTGTTTGACTCTCCCTTGCTCGCTATTGATCCAACTCACACCCTGGAAACTCACCTTTCCCAACTGTGCTAACCCAGTGCTGGTCCTCTCAACTTGTTGTCCCACTCACTGAACTGATAGGGGCTGAGTGCTGCAATCTCACTGTGAAGGGATCCATCTGCTTACCAGCTCTTTACTTGAGCACTATCCTGGCACTGTGTCTTCAAAGCTTTTCTGTGCAGCCAGCATGCTGCAGTTTCAGCACTCTCCGGCACTGCAGCTTTGTTGCTGCCTTACTAAAACACCAAAGTCGTCTCATGCCATGTAGCATGATCTAAGACTGTTGACTATGGCGCACCTGTACTTAATCTTCCTGCCTTACTCAGCACCATATCATTTAGAAGGAACCACTGCCTCACACCATGCCATGCTTTTATAACGCTATAAAGGCAGCAATCACTCATTAGCAATTGGATCAACACATTGTGGCCAGGATTTTCCCATCGGCGAGCAGGGGGCGGTGACTCCCGACGTCACCGCGCCCCATTTAAATTTTCAGGTAGGCGAGCGCTCAGCAGAATCAGCTGTGCACTCGCCGACCTGTCAATGGCCAATTGAGGCCATTGACATAGTCATTTAAGTAATTAATGGACCCCCAGGAACCCTGGCGGGCATTAGAAAAAGCATGATACCTCATCCACAGGCGTGATAAGGTTTCGTGTAGGTTTCAAAAAATGTAATTAAAGTATTTTTAAATGGACATGTCCCAACTCATGTGACAGTGTCACATAAAGGGACATGTCAGGGAATTTTTTTTTTCTATTTTTAATATTTTTTACAGTAGAGCCGATCTCCCTGAGGCAGCACTTAGCCTCAGGGAGATGAGAGTGCTCTTTCGTGCGCATGTGCGAAAGTGTGCACTCTTGAGTTTAGGGATTCCCCCCTGCCTGCACAGGGAGCGTATAGTGCTTCCGTGTGGACATCACGCTGGACAGGCCTTAATTGGCCCGCCCAAGTAAAATGGCGGTGCGGCCCCAATCTGGGACACTGATTGGAGGTGCGCCTCTGCGTGCCCGCTCTTCAACATCCCCCTGACGGAGGGAAAATCCTGGCCTGATGGGAGGAGGATCCTGGCACATGGGAACATATTTTTTGGATTAAAAAGCAGAAAAGAAAAGCGCCTGCTGTAGGGGGTAACATATTAGCATGGGTAGAAGATTGGCTGGTTGGCAGAAACAAGAGAGTATGCTTAAATGGATCTTTTTCTGATTAGAAGGATGTGACGGGTGAAGTCCCACAGGGTTCTGTACAGGGACCTCAACTTTTTTTGATCTACATCAATGACTTAGATAAGGGGAGTAAAGACATGGTAGCTAAATTTGCAAATGAAACAAAGATAGGTAGGAAAGTATGTTGTGAAGAGGACATGAGGTGGTTACGAGATGGATATAGATAAGCTGAGTGGAAAAGATCTGGCAAATGGAGTTTAATGTGGCAAAATTTGAAGTTGTTCACTGACAGGAAGAACAAAAAAGCAGAGTATTACTTAAATGGACAACGGCTGCATAATTCTGAAGTGCAGATGGATCTAGATGTTCTAGTACATGAGTCACAGAAAGTTAACATGCAGATACAGCAACTAATTAAGAAGGCTAATGGAATACTATCCTTTATTACGAGAGGGAGTGAACATAAGAGTCAGGATGTTATGCTTCAGTTATACAGGAAATTGGTGAGACCGCACCTCGAGTACTGTGTGCAGTTTTGGTCTCCTTATTTAAGGAAGGATGTAAATGCATTGGAGGCAGTTCAAAGGAGGTTTACTAGATTGACACTTGGAATGAGTGGGTTGTCTTATGAGAAAAGGTTGGACAGACTGGGCTTGTTTCCACTGGAGCTTAGAAGAGTGAGGGGTGATTTGATTGACATATACAAGATCCTGAACAGCCTTGACAAGGTGGACGTCAAAAGGAAGTTTCCTCTTGTGGATGAGTCCAAAACTAGGGGGCACTGTTTTAAAATTAGGGGTCACCTTTTTAAGTCAGAGATGTGGAGAACTTTTTTCTCTCAGAGGTTTGTGCAACTTTGGAAGTCTTTGCCTCCGAAGGTGGTGGAGGCGGGGTCATTGAATATTTTTAAGGCAGAGGCAGATAGATTCTTGTTAGGCAAGGGATTCAAAGGCTATTGGGGTTAGATGGGAATGTGGAAATCGAAACACAGGAAGATCAACCATGATTGTATTAAATAGTGGAGCAGGCTCGAGGGGCCAAATGGTCTACTCCTGTTCCTATTTCTATGTTCTTATGAAGGCATCATCATTCACAGTCTGTGTGTGCTCTGCTTAAAAGAAAAAGTGAAACTAAAACTTTCTTTCTAGTGATGTCATACTTCTATCCCTTAAACACCTATTACAACAGGCTAGACAATTCCAGAGTGTCATACAGGCCTCTTACCCCCTACCATTAATTCTCACCTGAACAGCGCCTGAGGTTCACAAATGATGCACGAGCCTCAAAATAGTGCAGGCCTTGAACTAGGGGCTTCAGTTGGGTGACACAAGCTCTTCTCTTCCACACACATGAAGTCTACCTATAGTTCTAACCTAACGCTTATAGTCCTGTAATAATTTCGAAAAAAGATGATGGTAATAAATAAACAAGAAGTACTTGCCTCTTCTTAGCAATGCTTTGTGAAATTTCCTGTTTTGTATCAAAAGTCCCAATTTTGTTTCTTTAACCTCCAAATGATAAAACTTATAAACATATATTCCAAGCACCTGGTTTCTCAATTTATTTTTGGTGTGCGGAAGGGACAGGAAAGGCCACGTTACCTAAATATCTCTTAGAAATGTTAATTTGAGACCTGACTCTCCTTATGCAGGTAACCCCGTCATGTGTGTCCAAATACTAATTTAAAAAAAAATTGGCCTGAGGTGAGTTCCTCAAATTGCTGCTGGAAGCCACACCTCCCCTCTGTGCAAAGACGGATACTGTTCATTGCACAGTCAGAGGTGGAGCCTTCACTGACATTTCTCTTACCTACAGAGCTACAGGAGAAAAGCCAGTGTGTTCCTGGACACAGTAAGTCTTTGTCTTAAATATCCTTAAAAGTGTTGATGCTTCTGTTTGGATGCCTGGTATGTTTTTGTACTGGTTCTCGGTTGGACCGTTAAAGTGAACTTGTCTCATAAAACAATGTTTCTATAAATCTAACATTTACACTTCAATGATTTAGTGAGCAGCCAAGTCTGTTAATTCAGAAATGCATGCACTCCTCTTTACAAAATTTACTGACTGTTGTGTGGTTATTTCGATGCCTCCATTAGCTATTTTATACTTAAAAGTAGCCTGAAATGATGCTCTTCCTGGATTGAGAGAAAATGTTGGGCAGAATCTGAATGCCAGCCAAAGGACTTTAAATTCTGACAAGTCCTAACCTGTAGTTAGCTTACTCGATGAAAAAAACAGGACTCAGTCAGGACCAGGCTGTCCTGTACTGGAGCAGTCACACATGTACCGACTCAACTCAGTGGGAATAAGTCAAGAATCTTCCTGTAATGTTCCCATTTCTATTAGAGCTTTCTGCGTTGTAGTTTCTTTTCTCTCCCATTTCTGTTTATTTTTGTCTGTTTCTTGTCTGGTTTTCCAGTAGAGGCTGTATAAGTGCTTCCTGCCCAAGATTACTTGGTTGAAATTCAGGGAGCTCGCCCTCTACAGGAAGGTCAACTTTAGATCCCAGTAAGAGTGCTGATACTCTGACATGTTTACAAGACATGCAAATTGACCTAATTTAATCTAAAATTTTATATTTGCATATAAAATGAAAAGCAGAAAAACTGTGTGGGTTAGAAATCTGAAATAAAAGCTGGAGATCATAAAATACATAGCAGATCAATCTGCATTATAGGTTATTGGCACGTTAGCTGCATATTTTAATTCATTCATAAAATATGGGCATTATTTATTGCCCATTTCCAGTTGTCCTGGGAAGGTGGTGGTGGGCCTTCTTCAGCTGCTGCTATTCAGTGATTTTCATTGCTTGATGCAGCTAAGTGACCTACTCGGTCATTTCAGCAGCCGTTAGTAGTCAACTACATTGACTGGGGCTGGAGTTACATATTAGCTAAATCAGTTAAGGACAGCAAGTTTCCTTTCCTAAAGGATATTAGTGAACCAGTTAGATTTCTAATGCCAAACCTTGACAGATTCAAGATCACTTTTACTAATACCAGCCTTTTTTTCCTAAACTGAATTCAAATTCTTAAACTGTACAGTAAAATTATAATTCACTTTCTCCTGCATTTAGCAGGTTTCCAGATTACTAGTCTAGTAACATAACCAAAACACTACCATAACCCATATCAAATAAAAGTGTGATAATATTTTATAAATACATACTTTTATGGAGTTAGCCAAAATTTTTAAAATTTGTAGCGGCTGTGTTTTAAAATATTGGATTATGTGCCCGAACATATTTGAAATTAGATTTCCTCCTAAACCTAAATCTCTATCTCATATTTTAGATCTTGCAGAACTAATTGGTTTGCACAATGATGTTTCTTGGTCTGGTTTAGAGAAGCTGTCAAGTATTTACCAGGGAAGTATTACCCCTAGTCACTGATAAATCTGGTTGGTACCAAATAGCAGGGTCATGCAGATTATTTGAACAGTTGATCTGGGAACATGCCATATTGTAATCTGCTTCTGTGTTGATGTAGTGTCATCATGGGTGAATCTGAAATATGGAGAATCTGTGTATTGCTCAAGCAGTTTTTTTGGGATAGTGAGGTGTGAAATGCAGAGATTATCCTTGGTAACTTGCAATATGAGGAGTGTTTGCATTGAGAAGGGTGAAACATTTTTTGAGTGTCTTGGCACCAAGCCAGATTTAACACAATTGAATACTTCCTTTACTCTATGCCAACGATGCACTTACAATCTTATCTTCAGAAACACTCCCACTACTACAACGGCACTTCAGTGTGCTGTAGATTTTGTTCCCCTTTAACGAACGCAACAAAATGTTGGGTAAGCTTACAGTTTATGTCATGACAAGCCCACTGACAACTATTTGAACTAAATGGCTTATTTTTTGTGAAGCCCGATGGTCCACTGAATGTTCAGCATGTCTCCTAGTTTTTATATAAGGCTTCTGTTACATTGTTTTTGAAGTTCACATTTCTTGCAACATCCAAAAAAAAACCATTTGCTTCATTCTTTACAGCAACATAATTTGGTGCTAAGCCAAACTGAGCAGAAACTGATAATGCGCTGGGAGAGGATACAGCTTTTGAAAAATGTTGCACAGAGTTTATTCGGTCAGTGTAAAACCACACCAACATTCCTTGGGTAGTGTACTCCAATGGAGGCCCAGCTTCCATAATTGAGCAGGAGTGTGTGTGTCTGTGCATGCGTGCTTTCATGTGTGTGTGTGTGTGTGTGTGTGTGTGTGTGTGAATACTTTGAGACATCCTGGAGATGCTTGATTCTCAAACAGAAGAAATTAAAAATTCAGATATTTAAGGCACAACAGTTCTACGTGGGATGATCTGATAATGGAATTGCTCATTAGTCATGTTGCAGTATTACATTATTAAATATCCACAAAGTAATTATAATAATCCAAGCCCGATTGTAAAGATGAACAGCCATGCGTTTGTCAATTATATAATATCGAGAAAAGTGGCTATGGTCACCTTGAAGTTGCTTTTGTTTTAAATAATAAAAGTCTAATGAAATTTGTTATCTTATGGTAATGGTGCATGAAATATAACTTGCTTGCAAGCAAAGCCTTTAGCATATTTCTTACACTTTAGCTCATCAAAAGTCATGGATCATTGTGTGCACATTTGCACCATAAAGCCTTCTGACCTGGGCTCCACTGCAACAAAGCAACTGCTGCCTAATTGTTTACAGAGTCACTGCATTTTTGAATTTATTCAAGTTTTTACATTTGCTTTTTTCACATTGTCCTTGGTTTGTAGGCATCACTAGCAAGGCCAACATTTATTGCCCATCTCTAATGGCCCTTGAGACAGTAGTACTGAATCACTTTCTTGAATCGCTGCAGTCTGTGTGGTGTAGGTACACCCATGTGTTATTGGGGAAGGAATGCCAAGATTTTGATCAGGTGGCAGTGAAGGAATAGCGATATAGTTCCAAGCCAGAAAAGTGCGTGGCTTGGAGGGGAACTTGCAGAAAGTCAAAAGTAACACGTCTCTTAATCACAATTATCAATAGATTGTGCCATTTTGAATAGATATTGAAATATGAAAAGGGATGCGTATGGGGCCTAGTCATTAGTCCTTTACTGTTTGAGAGCTAGACCTAGTTGTAGATGCAGGGGCTAGTGAAATAAGCTTTTGTATTATATGTGAAAGGACGATTTTGGAGAATTAGCTGGGGGAGATAAAGTGGCCAATACTGAAGTAATGTGTGCAATTACAAAAGGTGTTAAGTGACAAGACTGTGATGCCTATTACATCGGTTATATAGCTGAAGATTATAACAACTTGCATATAGCATATTTAACATAGTTAAATATTCCAAGGCATTTCACAGGAGCGTAGTCAGAGAAAACATTTTGCCATTTCACTAAGCAATTGAATGAGTTCTCAGTGGAGAGAGGAAATGAGTCTCAGCTTGGAAGGTTGAAATGTATGTAGGAAATTCTTGAATGAAATAGTGATAACAGGAGCTGGTATGAATGCAATGGAACAGTCTTATTGTGTTCATGGCAAGTTTTTTTTTAATTTGTTCATGGGATGTAGGCATCCATAACCACTTTTCTTTATATAATGTATCTGACAAACTTATTGCCTAATTACCCTTGTTCAGAGGGTACCTAAGAGTCAACATTGACTCGGGACCGGACCTCAATTACGCACCAGCAGGCCGATTAAGGCTCACCCAGCGTGAAACGCACACGGCAGCACTCATCTCAGCGTTGCGTGTGTGGGGGTGAGGGGGAGCATTCAACTTTGTGCATGCGCGCGGCTATGTGCAGGAAAAGCTCCCTGAGGGACAGAGCTGCCTCACGGAGATGAAAATTTTAAGAAATAAAAAGCAAGGATTTTAAATTAATAAACAAAAACATGTCCCATCATGTGACTGTGTGTTCTTATTGAAATGTTGACATTTTTACTTAATTTTTATTTGCTGCTGGAAACCTCATCCAGCCCATGGATGAGGTTTCCTATCAAATGCAAAGGCTGCTTAGCCTGTTCACCATTTTTTTTTATTCATTCACGGGATATGGGCTTCACTGGCTGGGCCAGCATTTATTGTCCATCCCTAATTGCCCTTGAGAAGGTAGTGGTGAGCTGCCTTCTTGAACCGCTGCAGTCCATCTGGTGTAGGTACACCCACAGTGCTGTTAGGGAGGAAGTTCCAGGATTTTGACCCAGCGATAGTGGAAGAAGAGCAATATATTTCCAAGTCAGGATGGTGAGTGACTTGCAGGGGAACTTGCAGGTGGTGGTGTTCCCATGTGCCTGCTGCCCTTATCCTTCTAGGTGGTAGTGGTAGTGGGTTTGGAAGGTGCTGTCTAAGGAGCCTTGGGAATTCCTGCAATGCATCTTGTAGATGGTACACACTGCTGCTACTGTGCGTCGGTGGTGGAGGGAGTGAATGTTTGTGGATGTGGTGCCAATCAAGCAAACTGCTTTGTCCTGGACAGTGTCAAGCTTCTTCAATGTAGTTGGAGCTGCACTCATCCAGGCAAGTGGGGAGTATTCCATCACACTCCTGACTTGTGCCTTGTAGATAGTGGACAGCCTTTGGGGATTCAGAAGGTGAGTTACTCATTGCACGATTCCTAGCCTCTGACCTGCTCTTGTAGCCACAGTATTTATATGGCTAGTCCAGTTCAGTTTCTGGTCAATGGTAACCCTCAGGATGTTGATAGTGGGGGATTCAGTGATGGCAATGCCATTGAACATCAAGGGGCGATGTTTGGATTCTCTCTTGTTGGAGATGGTCGTTGCCTGACACTTGTGTGGCATGAATGCTACTTACTATTTGTCAGCCCAAGCCTGGATATTGTCCAGGTCATGCTGCATTTGGACATGGAATGCTTCAGTATCTGAGGAGTCACGAATGGTGCTAAACATTGTGCAATCATCAGCAAACATCCCCACTTCTGACCTTATGATGGAAGGAAATTCATTGATGAGCACTTGGCACGTCATAACATTCAAGGCTATGGGCCAAGTGCTAGTAAATGGGATTACATAGGTAGGTCAGGTGTTTCTCACATGTCGGTGCAGACTCAATGGGCCAAAGGGCCTCTTCTGCTCTGTGATTCTGTGATTCTGTGATGAAGCAGCTGAAGATGGTTGGGCCTGGGACACTACCCTGAGGAACTCCTGCAGTGATGTCCTGGAGCTGAGATGAATGACCTCCAACAACCACAACCATCTTCCTATGTGCTAGGTATGACTCCAAACAGCGGAGAGTTTTCCCCCGATTCCCATTGACTCCAGTTTTCCTGGGGCTCCTTGAGGCCACATTCAGTCAAATGCTGCCTTGATGTCAAGGGCAGTCACTCTCACCTCAGCTCGGGAGATCAGCTCTTTTGAATCAAGACTGCAATGAGGTCAGGAGCTGAGTGGCCCTGGCGGAATCCAAACTGGGCATCAATGAGCAGGTTGTTGCTAAGCAAGTGCCGCTTGATAGCACTGTTGATGACCCCTTACATTACATTACTGATAATCGAGAGCGGATTGATGGGACAGCAACTGGCCGGTTTGGATTTGTCTTGCTTTTTGTGTACAGGACATACCTGGGCCAGTGTTGTAGCTGTCCTGGAACAGCTTGGCTAGGAGCACGGCAAGTTCTGGAGCACAAGTCTTCAGTATTATTGCTGGAGTGTTGTCAGGGCCCATTGCTCAGTATCCAGTGCCTTCAGCCATTTCTTGATATCATGTGGAGTGAATTGAATTAGCTGAAAGCTGGCATCTGTGATGCTGGGGACCTCTGAAGGAAGCTGAGATGGATCATCCACTTGCACTTCTGGCTGAAGATTGCTGCGAATGCTTCAGCCTTTTCTTTTGCACTGCTGTGCTGGGCTCCTCCATCATTGAGGATGGGGATATTTGTGGAGCCGCCTCCTCCAGTGAGTTGTTCAATTGTCCAGCACCATTCATGACTGGAATATGACAGGACAGCAGAGCTTAGATCTGATCTGTTGGTTGTGGGATCGCTTAGCTCTGTCTATACTGTTTGGCGGCAAATAGTCCTGTGTCATCAGGTTGACACCTCATTTTAGGTGTGCCTGGTGCTGACCCTGGCATGCCCTCCTGAACTCTTCTTTGAACCCTAGGGCTAGACGGGCAGCTACAAACTTCTTTCAATTCTAACATTAAGTGCCTTAGTAAGCCTTCCGATTGTCGGTGGGCACGCTACTGTCATCCGCACGCGCCTGCCAACCAACATATCACGTGCGTGTGCGATGATGTCGGGACAATCGCCTGATGTGATTGTGCGTCATTTTACGCTTGGGTAGGGCGCCCGCCCGCCTGACGAGCATTATATTCTGGCCCAGTTTTTTATTGGGTTTACCATCTGCCAGGGTGGGATTCCGAGCCCTGGTCCCTAGAGCATTACCCTGGGTTTCTGGAATGCTGGTCTATTGGCAATACCACCACGTCCCCTGGTTACAATGACTGACAAGCACATAATCATAGCATCTAAGCAGCAAAAGTCAATTCCCCTATACATAACTCCATATACAAGTGTTTCAGTTTACATTATGGGCAATAAAAGTTGACTTTGCCAGTGGCCCCCTCACATCCAAAGCGTGAATAAAAAGAAGCTTAATAATCTGCAAGCTGAATGTTGACATTCCAGCTCATCTAGAATCTGTGTACACACAAATAGCGGCTTTTAATATATGTTTATTAAAAAGAATAATCTATAACATAAGCCTCGATATTAAACCACCAGGTGAGAGGAGGTTGTGGTGTAGGTTAAGCACTAAAACATGCAAAACTCAATTTGATGTATACGTGACAACCACATTTTTACAGTGGCAGGTAGCATAGTCTGTGACTGCGCTATCTTGGTGAGATGGAACACAACATGTTTAAGTCAGGCTTACATGGTGTAATTAGAAGTCTGTTTTAAATTTAACAGTTGCTGCCCTTGTTTCCCACATTCAGGAAGCCAGGCAGTAAAAGTGAGCCAAAAGCTCCCAGCTCCAAAAGACCTTGTATAGAATTCCTTTTGGGTCAAGAGGAGCAGGAATACCTCCCTCTAGCCCCTGTCAAAATCACTGACAAGCCCCTTCCCACAAACCTTACCAAGCTCTGATCTGCAACCTAACCTCCTCCCATGATCAGAACTGATGCCTTTTCTCCCTCAACAAGCCCCAATCTGTAGTCCACCCGTCTCCCAATTGCTGGAGACCTTTGCCAAGGCCTGCAGTCTCTAACCCCTGCTTTTCCTGCTTAAGAGTCAATCGCGTTGGCCATTTCTCCATCTGCTAATGAGGTCCCGTTGTTAAATTTGGCAGCGCCTCTGCACCCTGAGCTTTGCTGGGATCTTTGCCTGCTTTCATGCTCCCCTCGCCTGCTTTCATGTTCCCCTTGCCCCTCATCCATTCCCCCCACCACCTCTGTAAATATCAGGGCCATATCATCTCAGTGTGAAAGCTGCAAAACTAAGAAATGTTGTAAGATTCAGTGGAGTAGAATCTGTTTGCATTTCATTCCTTTTACAAGCACAGTTTTAGAACAGCGAAACACAGTGTTGGCTGGGGTGTCCCTGACAGTCACCTGAGTCAAACACATGCATTATTGCAATATGTCAATAAGGATCTTATGCTTGAATCAGAACCTTTTTGAGAAACTGGTGTCCAGAAGTGCTGAAGATATCACTTCGTATACTGTCCAGCAAACCATGGTGGACAGATCAGGGACCAGCATTCATAAATGCTATTTAAAGGGATCCTCACCTCCAATTAAGCGTGCACCGAGAGAAAAATCAAGCAACAGAAGCAACAAGAGCTTATATTTATAATGTTCCTTTAGCTTAATAAGACATCCCAAGGCACTTCACAGGAGCATTGCAAAACAAAACATGACAGCGAGCCACTTAGGGAGATTTTGGTCAGATAGCCAAAAGCTTGGTCAAAGAAGTAGATTTTAAGGAGTGTCTTAAAGGAGGAAAGCAAGATAGTGAGATGGAGAGGTAAAGGAAGGGTTTTAGTAATCTGAGGTGCAATACACCTTTAAGAGAATGTGAGCAGATTGACCACATGATTGCATTACCCAATTGTTGTGTAGCATGGGCTACAATGTTAATCAGTAGTTTATAATAGGGTCTGGTTGGAGAAGCACCTGTGTGTTCGCACTCTGTTACTTGTGTTAATAAACAGGATGTACTTAGTCTTACATTGGTCTCTGCATCTGAACGGAACTTGGTGTGAGTTAGGATAACAGAGTTTTGGATTACCTCAAGTTTACAAAGAGTAGAGTATGGGAGACTAGCCAGGAGTTGGAATAGGTCGTGTCTAGAGATGACAAAGGCATAAATAAGAGCATCAGCTGTAGATGAGCTGAGGCAGAGAAAAAATCAGAGGTGGAAATAGGTGGTCTTAATGATATCGTGAGTACCTAGCCCAGGCAATCACTGGCCTTAAACTTTATATCGTTCAGTTGTCTGAACTGAGAGGCTTACCTAATATGTGGTACAATTAGTGATATATTTTATCTAGGAGACTACTCAGTAAACTGTATGATCTATAACTTGATGGTATTAAAGTAACATGACTGAGATGTTGTCAGGTTTTATATGTTCTATTTTGTTGATAGTGATCAGCATGATTGCAGCAGAGTTTTCAGTTCCTGGTTTCAATTACATAAAGATCAGATTGTATTTTTGATCAACAAGCAGCCTGTTTGCTTGATCTAATTAACAACATAGTTTCTTTGACTATTTAGGACTGGTTTTGGCTTTTTGTGAAGATTTACTTGTTGTAGGCATGGTAATATTTCTTGGCAATCTAGTTAATCACCAGTTTGTTACGTGAAATATCTACAGTCCTATTATTCATTCGACGTGTCACATCAAAGAATTAACAGAAAATTTGGTATTGACATCAAATGAATTTTTAAAATGGGCATGTGAACCAGCATGGTGTTACATTTGAAAGCAGATGATTGACTAGGAAATTCTTAAAGCTTTAGGATTTTTTTATGGGTAAATAAAGAAAAAAAAACTTGCATTTACGTAGAACCTGAATTGCCCACAGGATGGTCCAAAACAATTCATGAAAGACAATGTGAAAGATCATTGATCTAAAGTATTAACTGTGTTTCTTTCTTCGCGGAAGCTTCCAGAACCGCTGTATTTCTGTTTGTACTTCTGATTTCCAGCATATGCAGCATTTTGCTTTTGAAAACAACATAATCAGTGTTGATTCGCATTTAACAGAAAGTGATGTTACCAAGGATAATTGACCCTATACAAACTTTGTCATTGTATATACATTTCTACTTTTAATGCATTGTAGTACTGGGCCAGATTTTGCAGTCAGGGGAGAATGAATACATAGACTTTTGATGAATTTTCCAACTGGGACTACCTATGATTTGAGAGCAGATTTGGTGCAGTGCCCTCTGCAGGGGATTTGGGATCTATGTGAGCAGGGTTAGCAATGGTTGGGCTTTTCCGTGCTCGCTGGCGTTGGGAGTGTTCGGTGGCATGAGCAGACAATATGGCGAGAAGGCCAAAAATCGGTTTCATGACATTGCGAAACCAGTTTACGATTGTCCATTCTGCCTACCAATGGTGGGCCGCGTTTCCTGCCATCATACATCAGGAACCTCATTGTAATACATCAGCATATTATTATAAATCCAGCCCGCCAGACTCATCCCTCCCACCTCCCCCCACCCCCGACAACACCCCCAGGCTGGATCATCCACCCACTTCAATGGGAAAACACACCAACGTGTTTCACAACAACATATATAAGGCTTGCACCTGCCAGGCTGCACTTCACTCAGGACCTCAAAGTTTGTTTGCCTACCTTGCTTTGGTCAGCAATTGCCAGTCATCAGCACCAGGCTTCACACACAGCACCACACTCACTTTTAAGGGTCTCATGGGTAGGTCTCTACCTACCAGATCAGCCATATGTGGGTGGCTGTTCAATGGCTGCTGGGCAAGGTTTTGCTTGGGAAAGGGGGAGAAGTGGCTTCAGGCAAGGGAAGAGGCTGCAGGACAGGTGCTGTGCTGGGGAAGGAGAGTATCCCAGGATGTGTGTTGGGGGGGGGGGGCGCACATGTTGATCTGTGCAAGAGGCCTCAAGATAATGAGGGCTGAGGAGGCAGTCTCCAGAGGAGATGAGGCCAGATGGACATGTGAGGGTAAGTGTGAGAGAATGGGTGGTGATGTCTCTTGAGCTGGCACTGAATGTGTGATGGACTTGAGTGTGTGAGTTTAGAATGATGAGATGGTTGCCATACGCTGGCTACACGGATGAGATCATTCATCCTCTATCTGCATTGGATGGCCAACTACCTCATTGGCAACATTGGCACTGATTGCCACTGCCATCGCCTAACAAGCCGCAGTGGTAATATAGCTGTCCCTCCTCCGGCCAGAGCGGGGGTAGTGGACATCATAGTGGGCCTCCACAGCGTTCAACTGGCGCTTGGGGGCTGGAGTCTTCTTGCCTTTTGGCGCCATTTCTTCTTTGCTGTAGTACTGGGCTGGAAGCACTGAGCACGGCTGTACTTTAAATGTGGTGCCTGGCGTAATGAAGTGGCAAAACGATGGTGTGGCAGGTGAATTGGAACCCATCCACCATCGAAACGGCGTGTATCCCAGGAATGCATAATTAACACGGCAGGTTTGTGACGATACAGTTTGTAAAGCTACCATTGCGGCCGCATTTTACTAGCCTGTTACCGCATTTAATGCAAATCTGGGATAATTCCATCCAATTTGTATCTCCCGTGTGTAACCAATCAGTGAAGAATCATTACTGAACAGTGCAGAGTCTGAAACAGGCAGTGTTAGATAGTTTATTCAATGGCAAATCATGTGCAGAAAGCAAATTTAAGAGAAGGAAAGTGGGATGGGGTTAAAAGAAAGAGAGAAAAAAGACAGAAAGAAAAAGTTTAAAAAAATCTCCACCAACATTTAAAAGCTGAATGAATAAGATCCTACATTTATAAATTTTAATTTTCAGAGTCAGCAGGTTTGTTTGGCAGTAATCAATAATTATTATGTGAAGTATTTGCTTGGTGATACAGAAATTAAGTATTGCTGAAAAAAGAGACATGCTGTCGAAGCTTTTTATCTTGCACTCATCAGGACAGAAGCAAGAATCCCAAATTTCAAAGGGAACAACAATTTATACTGCATGAAAAAAGGGGGACTGACTAGTTGACAAGTTGACTCTGATTGGTCAAAGCATTGTCATGGAGAATGCACCAGGGTGCTATTGTCCCCCATGTTTTTGGTTAATCCAAAAAAGGCACAATGCGTGGTCATGTTCCTTTTAGCTGCAAAGGTCAGGTCACTGCATATGAATATATGTAACTTCTAGCAGGTATAAGTGAGCCACGTTGCAAGCCCTACTGAGAAAGTTAAATTAGTTGTTAATGTAGTTCTTAGCGCAATTGGGATTGTTCAGAAAATGCTGTCCAATTGCGGAATCACATCTAACGTTAGGCATTATGTTCTGAGTTTTGAGAATAGTGCAACGTACCCTAATAATCATAGGTCCAGTGACTGATGAAGATTGATCTAAACTAATATTCTAATATAAATGTTTGATGGGCTTTTGAGTAGGTTAGAATTGTTAAGAGAAACTAAATAAATCTAGACGCTTATTGTACTACAGTAGATGTAATATTGTAGTAGTAACAGAATGTAGTAGTTGCAGAAGTGTATTTGACCACAATCTGTAAGCTCATAGCCCGGCATATCCCTCACTCTACCATTACAATCAGGCCGGGGGATCAAGCCTGTTTCAATGAGGAGTGCAAGAGGGTATACCAAGAGCAACACCAGGCACACCTAAAAATGAGGTACTAACCTGGTGAAGCTATAACACAGGACTACTTGGATGCCAGCAGTGGAAGTAGCATGCAATAGACAGAGCTAAGTGATCTCACAACCAGCGGAGTACTGCCACATCCAGTCGTGAATGGTGGTGGACAATTAGACAACTAATTGGAGGAGGAGGCTTTACAAATATCCCCATCCTCAATGATGGGAGAGCCCTGCACATCAGTGCAAAAGATAAGGCTGAAGCATTTGCAACCGCCTCCTGAGATTCCCAGCACCACAAATGTCAGTCTTCAGCCAATTCAATTACTCCACTCCACATAATATTAAGAAACTCCCAAAGGTACTGAATACTTCAAAGGCTATGGGCCCTGACAATATTCCGTCAATAGTACTAAAGACTTGTACTCCAGAACTAGCTATATCACTAGCCAAGCTGTTTAAGTACAGCTAAAACACTGGCATCTACCCAGCAATGTGGAAAATTGCCCAGGAATGTCCTGTCCACAAAAAGCAGGAAAAATCCAATCCAGCCAATTACCGCAGCATCAGTCTACTCTTGGTCAACAGCACATTGAGGGAAGGTGTCATCAACAGTGCTTTAAGCAGCACTTACTCAGCAATAACCTAGCCAGGGCCATTCAGCTCCTGACCTCATTACAGCCTTGGTCCAAACATGCACTACTAAAGAGCTAAACTCCAGAGGTGAGGTGAGATTGATTGCTCTTGATATCATGGCAACATTTGACCGAATGTGGCATCAAGGAGCCCTAGCAAAACTTGAATCAATGGGAATCAGGGAGAATACTCTCTGTTGGTTGGAGTCATACCTAGCACAAAGGAAGATAGTTGTGGTTGTTGGAAGTCAGTCATCTCAGCTCCAGGACATCACTGCAGGAGTTCCTCAGGGTAGTGTCCTAGGCCCAAACAGATGCTTCATCAATGACCTTCCTTCCATCATAAGGTCAGAAGTGGGGATGTTCGCTGATGATTGCACAATGTTCAGCACCATTCGTGACTCCTCAGATAATGAAGCATTCCATGCCCAAATGCAGCAAGACCTGACCAATATCCAGGGTTGGGCTGATAAGTGGCAAGAAACATTCGTGCCAAACATGTGCCAGGGAATGACCATCTCAAACAAGAGAGAATTCAACCATCTCCCCTTGGCATTCAGTGGCATTACCATTGCTGAATCCCTGATTTTAGATGTTATTATTGACCTGAGAAACTGAACTGGATTAGCCATATAAATACTATGGCTACAAGAGCAGGTCAGAGGCTGGGAATCCTGTGTTGAATAACTCACCTCCTGACTCCCCGAAGTCTGTCCACCATCTACAAGGCACAAGTCAGGAATGTGATGGAATACTCTCCACTTACCTAGAACAGTACAGCTCCAACAACATTCAAGAAGCTTGACACCATCCAGGACAAAGCAGCTTGCTTGTATGGCATCCCATCCACAAACATTGACTCCCTCTACCACCGATGCACATTGGCAGCAGTGTGTACAATATACAAGATGCATTGCAACAACTGAGGGAGGCTCATTCCCAACTTGTGATCTCTACACCTAGGAGAACAAGGGCAGCAGATGCATAGGAACATCACCATCTGCAAGTTCCACTCCAAGCCACACAGCATCCTGACTTGAAAGTATATCACTGTTTCTTCACTGTAGCTGGGTCAAAATCCTGGAACTCCCTTCTTAATCACACAGTGGGTCTACCTACAATAGATGGACTGCAGCAGTTCAAGTTGGTAGCTCACCACCACCTTCTCAAGGACAATTAGGGATGGGCAATAAACGCTGGCCTAGCCAGTGATGCCCACATCCCATTATAGAACAATAGTCAAAAAAGTTGCACTAATTTGTCTTTCAAGCTATGAAGGGTTTTGATAGGCAAGATTTAGAGAAGATATTTCCACTGTGGAGGGTCCAAAACCCGGGGCCATAAAAAATAAAAAGTCACTGAAAATGCTATTTAGGAATTTAGGAGAAATTTCTTTACTCAGAGAATGGGTCGAACAGGGAGTAGTTAAGGCGAATAGCATAAATTCATTTAAAGGGAAGCTGGATAAGTGCATGAGGGAGACAAGTATAGATGGATATGTCAATACGGTGAAAAAGTTAAATAGAGTGGGAGGAGGCTTGTGCAGAGCATAAGCACAAGCGCAGACAGGTTAGGCCGAAAGGCTTCTTTCTGTTTTATAAAACTCTTTGTAATCTTTAATGTGTGTATTGTTGTGATCCCAGCTGATGCTACCACTGGACAAGCCTGATCCCAGGGTGGAGCCCAGCTTGATAGATCCTAACATTTAATAAAACATTTATTTAACAAGAAAAGATGAACTATATTACAATACTCCTTCACCCATAACAATACCTTTACAGATAGATACAGATTTGTAAGGATAACACAAGTTAAAAAAGCTATCTTATACCTGTCTGTCCACAAGCATGACCCAGGCCCCCCTGTTGTTTGCCGTATCAACACTCCACTCTGCTCTCGTGCCCACATGTCCATCCTTGGCCTGCTGCAATAATCCAGTGAAGCTCATCGCAAACCGGAGGAACAGCACCTCATCTTCCTACTAGGCACTTTACAGCTTTCCGGACTGAATATTGAGTTCAACAATTTTAGATCATGAACTCTCTCCTCCATCCCCACCCCCTTTCCGATCCCTCTTTTTTCCAATAATTTATATAGATTTTTCTTTTCCAACCTTTTTCCATTATTTTTAAATGTATTTCCATCCATTGTTTTATCTCTACATTTTAGCCTATTTTGATTCCTTCCCCGCACCCCTACTAGGGCTATCTGTACCTTGCTCATCCTGCTTTCTACCCTTAATGTCACCTATTAGCACATTTCTTAGCTAATATCACCACCGTCAACACCTCTTTGTCCTTTTGGCAATCTCCACCTATCACTGGCCCTCTATCCAGCTCTACTTCTCTCACCACCTCCCCCCCCCCACCCCAACACGCCCCCCAAACCAGCTTATATTTCACCTCTCTTCTATTTTTCCTTAGTTCTGTTGAAGAGTCATACGGGCTCGAAACGTTAACTGTATTTCTCTCTGCAGATGCTGTCAGACCTGCTGAGTTTTTCCAGCTATTTTTATTTTTGTTTCGGATTTCCAGCATCTGCAATTTTTTGCTTTTATCTTATACTTTACTGTTAACAGTAAGTACACAGTCCATATGAACCAATAGGCGATCTGTCGTCCGACACACTACACTCTGAAACAAAGTGACAGATGCTACCCCAGACAGATGCTACAGATCTCTCCTCAACTCCCCTCAGACACTTGTTACACGGTGAGCCAACAAGCCTCACTGAACTCCGTCTTTCATACGAGAGTTTCCAATCTCCTCTTTTCAAGAACTTGCCTTGGAGTCTTCTCCCAAGCATGACGCTTTTTCTCAGACACCTTCTGCAAGGGTTCACCTCCAGCGTTTCAAACTCTCCTTCCAAAGTTCTTCTCCCCTGGATCACTGCAAGCATTTAAGCTTTCTTCCATGCACTCTCTCTCACTCACTGACTGAGCTGTCAACAGTACACCACTGCTTCACATGTCCATAGCAAAGAGTTACAGACTTTCAGTTGCCTCTTTGGACCTTCTGACTTCTCACAAGCTTTTATATCACTTTGACTCTGCTTCCTGCAGCTTGGAGCTTTAAGCTTGAAACTTGGAGTCACTCTCTGCCCCTCACTCTTAACTTCACTTAACAGGGCGTTTTCCAGGTTCCTGTCCTTCCTTTGATTAGAAGGCCTGGGACTTTCTCCTGTTCCACTAGATTCTTTGGGACTTTCTTCTTTAGCTTGGGACTGCCTATATGTCCCTTTTGCTCCAGTCTCTCTCTGGCAGCTACTTTTAACCAACTTTAGCTTGGGTCTGACTATCTGCCCCTTCTAGGCTGCTTTTGCTGTTTTCAAAGCTGAAACTCAAAAACTGCTGTTTCTAGTTCATTCTGTGGAAGGGACCTGCTCCGCTGGACTAGTGTTGCTAGGCAACAGCCCAGTTTTTCTACCCTTGTGTTTGCTTAACTTCTCTTACAGTCGTAAACTCTCATTAGAAATGCAGGTAACTTTTAAAGTGAAACCAAAACTCAACTTAACCTTTTCTTAACACACAGATACAGAAATACAAATCAAACTTAACCATTAAAGCTAAAACTCATTCCTAACACCCACAAATATCAATATAACTTACTTAAACTATCTCTATTTCCTAACAGTATTGACACACGTATGTATGAGAAATATTTCAGAATATCCTTGCCAATTGTAAAAGCTAATTTTAATCTAAAATCTGTTTGCAGCTACAGTACTGCTGCATTGGTGCAGTAGGAGCAGGAGTACTTGCTCGAGGCCCAACAGTTTGTTTATAAACTCTTTCCCCATGTGATGATTTGCCTCCCCCTTTGCAATATAATAAATAACCTGCAATCAGACGCCCCTGCCCTGCTCATCACCACCAACGCCGCCCACCCTGCCCCCCCCCCCACTTTGATTACCAGTCCCCTCCAACCCCTTCTTGAAGTACCTGCTTAGCTGTGGCCTTGCGCTGGAGGCTTTCCTGCATGACAGGCAACCAGACCCTGATGGGAAATCTACCAACAAAAATTAAAGGTGTCACTTAGGAAATCCATTCCTACAATCTAACCCCCTCCAACCCTTCAACATGGAACACACCTCAGAGAAGTAAGATCATCTTTGTATTGCAAGGATTAGGTTTATAACCTGTTGCTGTTAAGGTCTCCCTTGGTTAAAATGCATCCTCTGATGATAGGTTCCTTGCTTACATATTCGGCATGCCAGTTTTTGAAGAATTACTTTTCTACACATATTAGCAACAATAATATAAACATGTGTGTGCCACCACATTCCTTTTCATGGTGACAGGAATTGTTCACCGGTTGTTGGTGTCTCATTTTTAAACTATGCTACCCTCTCACAATAGTAATGATCTTCTCTAAATTACATGCATGGGAAAGCATGGGTAATAACTTTTGCCATTTTTAATTCATTAAGTAAATCTTAGCTCTGAGGCAATTTTCATTTGTTTTAATTTAGGTAGACTGGTTTGCTCAAATGTGGTTTTGCTTGCAGACCAATATTTGTTTTAGCTTCATTGCTTGTTGCCTTTGCAGCATTACCTCTACTGAATTGCACTAACAACTTGCATTTATATAGTATCTTTACTGTGGTAAAACATCTCAAGATGCTTCACAAAAGCATTACCAAACAAAAACTGACATCGATCAACATAAAGGGATGTAAGAGCAGGTGACCAAAAGCTTGAGCAAAGAGGTTAAAAAAAGGAATACTTGCATTTATATAGCACCTTCCACAACCACCAAATGTCCCAAAGTGCTTCACAACCAATGAAGTATCTTTGAAATGTAGTCAGTGTTGTAATGTAGTAACCATGACAACCAACTTGCGCACAGAAATCTGTTAATGACCAGATAATGTATTGATTGAGGGATAAATATTGGCCAGACTGCTGACGTCAAGACTGCAATGCTTCAAGGTGAAGGCGAGATGAGGTTTCTGTCATTAATATAAGAAAAGATAAAAAACGTTTGTTCACAAATTTCAGCATCCAGTTGTTTAGGTGATTCGTTCTGGTGCATGGGCATTTTGTCCGGATTTTAAAATCTGTTTTTATTGAATTTAAATTCTTCAGCTCCCTGAGGCAGCTCTCTGCCTTCAGGGTAGTTTCATTCCGTGCTCCCCTCCTCTTGCCCCCACCCCAGCAGCCCTGAACCCCTCAGCACATCTTTCATGCTGGCTGGCCGTTAATTGGCCGCTCCCAGGCCTGCCGATTGCAGCCACCCGCCAACCCGAAAATCCTGCCCTTGGAGATGCTGGTGTTCCCAGCACATTGCTGTTCTTGTCCTTCTAGGCGGTAGAGGTTACAGGGAAGGAAGATGTTTTGAAGTAACCTTGGCAAGTGCAGTACATCCTCTGAATTGAATGTACTGCAGTCACAGTGATGTGTGTTACCGCTGACTCCTCGGGTGGCGGGAGGGGAAACTCTGCCATCTGAAATATTGAGGACAAGACTTTGGCACGCAGCATGCAGTCTCGAGTTTAGCCACATTATTTTTTTTTCTGCAATTCGTGTCTAATTGTACCTCCCTTCTCTTGGCAAAGATTAAAGTTCTTCATCAGTTGGGTTAAGGACTGGACATTTTTAAAATTCTTTAACAGCCATAAATATAAGATAATCACTAATGAATCCATTAGAACATTCAGGAGAAACCTCTTTATGCAGGGAGCAGTTAGAATGTGAAACTTGTTAAAGCGAGGCAGAGAGGGATAGTAAAATACATTACCACGGTTAAAAGAAGTGGCGTCAGAGGATGCTCATGTGGATTATTAGCACTGGCATGAACCTGTTTGACCAAATATCCTGTTTCTACAGTGGTTCCATCTTTTCTGCTGCTCTTTAAGTATTTTTTAATTCATACCTTGTATATAATTACAAATGATGCCACCATCATTGTACTTTCCTACTCCTACTGTTGGGTAGGATTGTAAAACCTGTCCTTACAAAGGAACTCACTATCCCTTGTACTGTATCAACTTATCACCTTCACTATTGCATGTGTGGTCCTTATTGTAGTAAGAGTAAATTAAGGTCTGTGCATTTAGTTAGAATTTATGAAATGAAATACACCTTTTCACTGTGTGGTGCAGAAGCTGTTGACAAGGGAACACGGCTTTTACTTTTATCTTTTTGTACTATGGAATATCATTTTATATTTACTCTGAGAGGAACTTCTGCTTCCAGGCTCTGAGGTAGAGGTGATCTATTAGTAGTGACAGGCCTCCACGTAAATTTTCAGATACTTTTGTAAAATCAGTGCGTCCCTGTTTCTCACAGATAGATCTAGGGAGCCAGGCAAATTCAAAATAAATAGCACATTTGTTGAAGAGTGTTTCTGAAAATAAACTCCCGTACCCACAGCAGTGAAAATTGAAAGTAGGATAATTTCTGAGGTTTGTTTTCTCTTAGTGCGCTCAACCTATTGTATTAGTGAAATGTTTAGCCGAGAATTGTTAATTAAACAGATGTAAAGCTGTAGCTTGCTTTAATTAAAGTAAACACACATGTAAGTGTACACTCATGTTTCACATACCTATGTAATTGGAGCTGTAAGGTGCTGCACAGTGAAAGCCCTGCCATTAGCTTTGAACTTGTCACTTGCACATACACTTAGATGGGGAAATGGGTAGAACAAATACTTTCCTAGAGGCACACCTAACGGGAGCACCAAGACCGACATTGCGACACTCTTCCCTAAAAAGGGACTAAAGCTAGCACAGCCAAGTTAATGCTGAGTCTCAATAATCCTATGCTGACTCTGTATGCGTTTTTTAAAAATTTTAAATTTAATACTTTGCATGAGCAGTATTTTTCACTCGTCAGGCGGGCGTGCGCTCGACCTGAATGAGCATAAAATAATGTTGGGCAAGCGTCCCGACATCATCACGCACTTACATGATATTTCGCTCGGCAGGCATGCGCAGGAGTGGGAGCTGCGCCCGTCATTAACTAAGAGGCCAGTTAAAACACTTGACAGCCCAATTGATGGCGATTTAACATTGCCTGTCACTGATAGTGTCACTGATAGTGGTTGCATGTTGCATCTTCCACAATCTGGCACTGGCAAAAGGGAGACCCTGTGGAGGGAGAAGATCTTGAGGCAGCTGCACAGGCCTCCGATGATGAGTCCAGTGGTGAGTCAGAAGAGGAGCATGGTGAGGAGAACGCTGAGGGCATGGAGCCAGACCACTGGAACCTCCAGAGATGCAGGGATACCAGGGATGCCTTGATCCAATGGTCCTTCCGGCTGACAAATAAGAGCTACCACCTCATGCCAGGGCTGCTGCCTCCATCCTGGATCATAGAAATGACCCTTTCCTTGGCCCCCAAGATATGCTCAGTGCCTGTGCAATAAAATTTCGAGCCACCCATATCCAGCATTACTGGCCTACCGTGCACCTACAAAACAAATGAAGCATACTCAGACCAATAACACAAAAGCAAATGTAATTTAATATTGAAACTCACATAGCATTGAACAGAACAATATCCGGTGTTGGTAGTCACACTATTAAAAAGAGAAAAACAATTTGGGGGAACAAAAGATCGCTTTAAACTTATGTTTACGGGTGCTACATCTTGGTGCTCCCCCCTTGCTGGCACCGGCATTGGAGACAGCCTGCTGACTCTGTTGGCCTTGATGACCTTGGCGGTCATCCTCTGGCCAATGGAGTCTGTGCTGGCCCTGCCTGGGAGGGAGCAGCCAGTTCCATGGCTGGCACCCCCCCCCCAGTTGCCACAGCCTCTTCAGATGCCATGGTCACTGGTAGAGGGGCAGAGGAGCTGCTACCATCATCCAGAGCGCCCTGAGAGGAACCTGCAGAGACGACAAGCAGCTTGTGTGCCAATGTGAGGTCGCATTGGACCTCCCTGCTCACCATTAATGGATGGACACCTAGCTGGGACACTGGGTGCGTCGTCCATCTCATACATGGAGACTGAACAGCTGAGGTTATTGCCTGTCTGAGGGCTGGCAGGTCTGAGCGTGACCCCAGGAACTCCTCATTCTGTTCCTGGAGCAGCCTCTCCATGAGAGTCGCCATTCTCCATGGAGGAGGCATTGTGCTCAGCCATGAGGGTCAATGCAGTGGTTGTGCTCTGCAGGGACTCCTCCACAATGGTCACCATTGCACGCATTCCCTCATATATCTCCACCAGATCACCCCACTGAACATCCAGCAAAGGCTGCCTCTTGGAGAACTCCAGAGGCTCATCATCAGCCTTTGACTGAGCATCGTCCTGGTCTCCAGCAGTCCTCTGACTGCCAGCACCCTGGGCACTCTCTGCCTCCGCCTGCACCTCAAGCGAGTGTGAAGTGCCCTCACCAATGTGCACGAAGATACTAGCCGCCGAACTAATGCCCACCAAGGTGCTGGTATCTGCGCTAGTGCCTGCTTCAGAGAATGGGCATGATGCAAGTACTTGGGGAGCATAGTTGTCCTCCGGGGTCAAGGTCCTACAGGTCCTGCGCTTGGCTGCTTGGTGGCAGATCTAAGGGAGAAGAAGGATATGTCATAGTTTAAGTCATGACACTGTCCCTGTGTATGCCAGGCACCTTGGTGAGACCATGGACATCTGTATCACGGTTCCATCGTCTTTCAATGATCAATGAGGAATCCAGTCTGGAGGCTTCCATCAGTGATGAGACTGCACAAGAATGTTTGAAAAACTCTCACCTCAGTGCGCTGCAGTCTTTTTGGTAATTTCTTCATTTGGAGGTCATTAGGTAAATTTGGTTATTTTGATTTACCGTCTCCACAGGGGACAAATAAGAATCCAGAACATCACTGATATTAGTGGACAAATGCTTAATGGATTAATACCTGCATTAAGTTACAGAATTTCAAAATGAATATGTTAAGTGTTTGTCTGCTAATACCGTGATCAGTAGTTGTTAAGTTAATTACTAACTAATGCATGGCTCGAGTCATTAATGTTCATGCTCCAGGCGAAGAGTTAATGTTCAGTGTAGCAGACATAACCAAGGTTGGAAAAGTAGTTTGAGCGCTGATAAGATAAATCAAGAAATACTGGATAGTGAAAACAAGCTTATGCTTTAAACAACTGTAAACTGTAGGGGAAAGGAAATTCTGAGGGAAGCAGGAGGTTTCACAGTTTAGTGAATAATGAGCCTGAGGAGACATTGTGAAGAGTTATTGGACTTTGACCCTGACAGAAGTGTTGCTGACATGTGGGGTGCTCACCTTGTTATACTGCCAATGGTCAGCAGCCTTGACACAAAGGGTGGATTTCAGGTACCTGCCAGAGAGGGTAGGCTGGGAATCCGATAGAGGGGCAAGTGCTTTATCGATAATTGGAACTGATGCCATGCCTCTTCTTTCACTCCCTGTTAACCTGCAGCCAGTGTCCCTATATAAATGCTAAAATTTGTCAGCAGTGCTTTGGGAGCTCACACAGCCCTGATAATGCTTTGCCAGGATGGGGACGGGTTAATACTCACCTTGGGTATAGTTTTGTAGTCTGAGGTCTGACACCCCAGCATCACCGCAGCCGGTTGATTGAGCTGCATGGCGCCTCTCAAGCTTCAAGGCCTCCTGCTCATACTGGGAGAGGGTGAGGAAGTGTGGAAGTCCTCTGCCAGTCTGCGGCCTCTCAATATTACAAGGGATGTTTTCTCCTGGAAAGACAGAGGAACATTGATTAGTCCACTCTCTACCTGCAGCGACATTGCAGCCTGACCAACCCCAGCTGAGGAACACCTTGCAGGGCACATCCAAGTCATGGCCCTCGAGCCGCAAGGCACTCAGTCAAAGCAGCCAGGGCTCAGTCCCTTGGCCAGCTCCAGTGTGATTGACAGTTGGCACTCAGACTCTAATACCCCTGAGCTCCACAGGGGGACAGCCAGCCCAAAACAATTCAATGCATTGACCACTGCCAACACAGTACTCACCCTTCCTGAACACAGCAGGTCATTGAAGTGCTTCTGGTGCTGCACCCAGGTGCGCCGCACCATGTCGTGGCTGTTCACCCGGGCTGCCACCTCCTCCCATGCCCTCTTTGTGAGGTGCAGTAGCCTCCTTCTCCCATCACTGCGGAAAAGGGTGTCCCTTCTGGTAGCCACCGCCTCCGGCAAGGCACTCATCTGAAAACGGGGGGTGCTGAGTGCCCAGCCGACCTCACTTCCTGCTTGGTCTCTGCATCCTCGTTTGCAGTCATGTCGCTGCTGCAAGTCCGAAGCGGGCAGCCTCCCTGGGGCTGCCTGTGCTGTTTTTGAACTGGCCACCGGGTCACCATTGGACCCAGCAGACCACAGAATTCCAGCCCCGATTGAGGACGGCAGTTGGCTTCTAACCGCTCCCGCCTGCCCTGGCCAAACCTGCCCAGCGAGGGCAAAACTCTGCCCCATATATTTTGTTTTCCGAAGCCAAATAGTTGGCATCCTTCTGCTTGTGAGAGATGATGAGAACGCAGCCTCAGAGCTTTGGTGATGGCTGAACAAACTAATTCTGAAAAGACAAAGTCTGCCACAAGTGCCACACGTGCAGTTGTCCCTTGCCAGTGGTGCTGCATGACCTCTGCTGACACCTTGTTCAGCACTTCAGCCAATGAAATACTCAATGCTTCTAAGTGAAGAGAGATAGGACATGAATTTCTGCTGCTGGTTACTCAGCTCATCTGTCACGTCTTTATTGAAAGAGTTGTGGAAATGCAATGGATGGGGTGCAGGGGGCAGGAAAAATAAATAAATGTGGGGGTGGGGTGGTAATGGAGGAGAAGTTTGAGGGTGTGTGAGAGTGATGAAGGCTTGAAACAAGTAGTGGAACAAAGTACAAATAAAATGGAGGTAGACAGGAAAGTTGTGGCCATGATACAGAACCTCCCTGTTTATGCAGGCAGCTCTGTTATAGCCCGCTGGTACCTGCTGAATTGTCACCTGATGGCAGGATCGACCAATGAATACTCACCCCCCACCATGTAACCACACGTGTCTCCTGTGCCCACTGCCTGCCCTTTAAATTCTAATCTGAATTGCGTGTGTGCCGGATCCTGACACACAAGAGAAAGTGGTGCCTACTTCTGATTCCTCCACCAGGACCCCCATGCCTCTTATTAAATTCCGCCCTAAAAGTTTCAACTATTCCTCCATCAACATTTATTGTTTAAACAAAAATATGTGCAAAAGATCAAGTGTGGCAATCTGCATTCTTTTCTTATTTTTTTTTACTTTCCTTAGAAGATAAGTCAATGTCTAATGATGTACACACAGGGAGTCAAGTATAAAACCCTGATTTTAACCTACTGTGCCTGGAGACAGCAGGACATGTTTGGGTCAGATGTTCCATTTACACCCAGCTCAGTTTTCGTCAGCAATGAAATATAACATCAAGCAAGGCTTGAATCAGGCTTAAATGTGCCCCAGTCTCAATAGGAATGTCAAGTTAAAACTAGGGAATGTATTCTGCAAGTCAAGCAGGGCCAGAGGGCTGGTGATAACTGAACTAGACCATGCAGTTGTAATTAAAAGTCATTTTGCAAAACTGAGGCACTACACCTTCACTGGTGAGGGGATCTAATCATGATGGGGAGGATTTTGTCAACAGTGTGCCATTCCCAACTGTGATGAAACTCAAGAAAAATCTTACCTTAAGTTGAGTTTGGGGGTTTGGAGGCCAGGAACTCCAGTTCCCAGTGGGCTTCGGACCTCCTGTGGGTGTGTCAGTTGGGAAAGGGCCACACACATGCATCTAGTCTTTTTACATGCTTATGCCGGGAACCGGCCCTGCGTGTCTGTGCAAGAGAAACGAGGAGTAAATGGCATGAAAAGCAGGTCAGGTGACCTGGAACCAGAGGGCCATTCCAGAGTGTGTGTCCCAAGGGGAGGAGGTCATGGAGAAGGTGCCAAATCAAAAAGAAGGTCCCAAACCAGGGAATGGGAAAGAAAGAGGTCCCAGAACAAAGTTCCAGGCAGGGACAAAAACAGGGATCAGGGATAGATCCATTGAGTCAAGATAAATGACAGGAGCAGGGAAAAAGGCTCCAAGTTAAAGAAAGAACTGCAGGGTGCAGACTTGAAGAAAGGTGTACTTGAGAGAAGCCCAGCAAATCCATGAGGACAGCCAAAGGTTGGTGACTCTGTGCTGCAGGCCGTAAGGGCAAAAGTACCCTTGTGGAGCAGTGATATTCTGCTTGGCATGACCAAAGATCTGAAAGTGTGCTTGGAAGCTGAAGTGTCAATGTACTCAGAGATCCAGGGGAAAGGAATCTTGGAAGGCGAGGTTGAAACCCTGGAAGTGGATTCTTGTTGAAGCCATCCAAGTGGGAGTGAATTTGGAGAGAACTCCAAGGTGACATCTTCAAGAATGGAGATGGAAACCCTCATGAGAAAGATAGAGTTTCAGTGAGACCGGTTGGCCCACCAGGGTTGTTGAGAAATCCATTGAATCTACTTTGGTTGCATCCGTCATTTACTTTGGAGTGTAGTATGTCTGACCACAGTTCACCAGTTTGCTCACATGTACTGCATATTTACCCAGAATATTAGAATATAAGACAGATATGGTAAATTGTTTTGTCTTTCCAAATCTGTATACACCTGTAAAAATATAGCTGGGATGGAGGAATTGTGAATATTTTAATCATTTTCTTGTGCTTGTATTGAGATCTTTCCAACCTTTTTGTCTGGTGTAATATAGTTTATTTTTCTTGCTTAATAAATATTTTATTCTTTGTGTTAAAAGTTGATCAGCAGACTTCTGTGAATCTGTTTAGTAACTTGGCTCCACAACTTCCAAAAAAAGGAAGATTAGGATCTATGAACCAGGTTTCACTTTGAGACCTGACTTGTCCGGTATTAGCATCAGCTAGGATCGTAACATGACATTGTAACCGGAACTGCATGCCACTTGCACTTTCTCCCTTTTTTGCCATTTCCCAAGTGATTATAATTAAAATTCTAAGTGCCAGTGGCATGTATGGAAAACACATGTGACTTAGCAGTGGGAAGCTTTTGATTGGTGAAATCCACCATCAGCTGCCAATGCAGCAGATACGGGTGGGCTATAAAAGTATCTCCTAGTCAACTACATGGCTATTAACCTAACACTTCAGAGCACAATGTTGGCATGTTTATCAAATTAAATTTCACTTGAAAATGTAACATTCTGGGCCTTGGTGTGGTGACACAAAACATTCACGGAGTCTGCTGAGGTAAGCAACATCTTACTGTGGCTTCATCTTACCATGAGGTCAACAAGAGAGAGCAGGACCATCTGACATTGTATCACTTCCTGTGATAATATACACTGTGTCTCTTAGCATTTCATACAGTTAGAATTAACCCCTTATACTACAGAAAATATTTTACATTACATTGGTTCTACTTTATTCATGTGTGCACCATTGTTATTTTTTGAGACAGGCTTATTAGTCAGAGAGCTAAATGTACTGGTACGCCTCACGGTTGGTATACATTGATAATTACGGGGGAGTTAGGGGTTTTTCCTTTAAAGCGAAAGAAACAATTTTGTGATTTTTGTTCAATCTTTATTGAATGCTCATGTTAGTGTCCAGTGTTATACTTACCATTCTGTGGGACATGACTGAACTTGCAGGCTTAGCTGGCCCTCCCTTCTATGCATTGTAAAGGACATTGTCCGAAATCATTCTCAGTGGGGGTAATTGAAAGGTCGCAGGTGAACTCAAAGCCCTGTAAGGACTCTGCCATCCAACATCCTGAGATGGACATACATTTGGACAGTAGTGACACTGCCCTTTAAGGTCCTTATTTTCTTACCTTGATTGACTGTCCCCACCACCCCTCCCCCCACCACACCCAAGGTTTTAGGCCCTTCCCACTTCACTCCAAATTCCCCAACTCCATCCTTTGTCCTCCCCTGGATACTTCTTCCACTCTACCATGTCCCTGGCTCCATTGCACAAACCCCCTCAACACTGACTCACTCTTTCTGGTCCCGAGCCTCTATGCAAGAGTCCATTCTCCTGCTCCCCTCCCTTGTGCCGTAGAGTTAAACAAGGAAAACTGCTGACCTTACACACAACTGCACAAAGCCATCTTCAAACAGTGGTGCATGCCACTTTCAAACAATCATAAACCGGGTGCCATGAGATTCTTGTGTGTTGTTGACTTTACCTAAGGATAGGACATTATTAAAGCTGTTTTACAGTAATGAATATTTATTATATGCAAATATCAAGTACAAATCTGCCACAGGCCAGTGTAATGCTCAACATGTCACGGACTTTATCTCTGCATCTCAATCCTCTGTCAGCAAATCAACATTTTGCTTCCCATCTAATTAAGTCATTCTGCATGCCACATTTCCCACTCTTGTGGGCTCCGTAAACCAACACCCCCACCCCAGCACCACACCAACCCCCCCCCCCGCCCCCCGAGCCCCCCTCCAAGCGTGAGAGATTAGAGATTTACCAGGTAGTTATGTGAGCACAAGAATTTATAATGGAAAAAGTTGAGAGGAAGTGTTTCAGCATTGGTAGCTGTAATAGGTTATACAGTAGCTAAAAGCCAGCTTTGTGCTTAAATTAAATTGCACTTCTACTTCAAAAGGATTAAGAATACTAAAGGGTCACAAGACACTTTCTGTTGATATCTATTTTGAGATTCACATGTATATCAATATTTTTTTTATGAAAACTCTTGAGCTGCCTGGGTGAGGAGCATTCAGTGGCTGTGTATCTTTGGGGCCATTTGAAATCTTCATGTTTGTTTATCAATAGCCATAAGGATAGGATCTCATGAGTGATGGTTACACTTTGTACTGTGAGATTTTGGTTCTCATGCCCTGCTCTTTCTGACCTGCTTTTTACAGCGCCAGCGTGAATAGCACTATGACTGATGGGGACTATGATTATCTGATCAAGCTCCTGGCTCTTGGAGACTCGGGAGTCGGTAAGACCACGTTTCTGTACAGATACACAGAGAATAAGTTCAACCCCAAGTTTGTCACCACAGTGGGAATTGACTTTCGAGAAAAGAGACTGGTGAGTGTTTGCCTGCTGTTTTAACCATTTGAGCTGCGGTCTAATAATTTACAAACATGGACTAAAGAGGTAAAATACTGCAAAAGGAATTAAACTAGTTTTTAAAATTTTATTTTAATTTTACTTGTAAAGACCATCATTTGTCAATTATTTGGATATGCTGTCGGGAAAAGTCTGGGTTTTCAACAGCAGTTATTTATCTTAAGATGTCCTTCACTTCTTCTTCCTGCAATGTCCATTCTGGGTTAGGGGAATCTCTTGTGAGTTGAATCTTGATGAATTCAACTAATTTAGTCCGAAAAGTGAGTTTGTAATAGTCAAAGCAGCATATTGATGCTCTGAAGAGTGAGATTATAGAGTGTATTAAGTAGCTTAATGCCTTGCATTCTTCCCACTGCATGTTTCTGGGAGGAAACTATTTTTGGTTTTTTGAAAAGTTAACAGAGAGGGTTTTTTAGGGAAATGTTCTTGATGTGGTGTCTATGGAATTCCAAAAGACTTTCTACACAGTGCTGCACAACAGACTTGTGAGCAAAGTTATAGCTAATGGAATAAAAGGGGCAGTAGCAACATGAATAATAAACTGGCCGAGTGACAGGAAACAGAGAGTAGTGGTGAATGAACAAAAACAGAATTACCTGGAAAAACTCAGCAGGTCTGGCAGCATCGGCGGAGAAGAAAAGAGTTGACGTTTCGAGTCCTCATGACCCTTCGACAGAACTTAGAGTTCTGTCGAAGGGTCATGAGGACTCGAAACGTCAACTCTTTTCTTCTCCGCCGATGCTGCCAGACCTGCTGAGTTTTTCCAGGTAATTCTGTTTTTGTTTTGGATTTCCAGCATCCGCAGTTTTTTGTTTTTATATCAGTAGTGGTGAATGGATGTTTTTCGAGCTGGAGGAAAGTTTGTAATGGAGTTCCCCAGGGATCAGTGTTGGGACCCTTGCTCTTCCTGATATACATTAATGACCTAGACCTTGGTGTACAGGGCACAAATTCAAAATTTGCAGATGATATGAAACTTGGAAGCATTGTGACCTCTGAGGAAGATAATGTAGAACTTCAAAAGGACATAGACAAGTTGGTGGAATGAGCAGACAGGTGAAGTTCAATGCAGAGAAATGTGAAATGATTCATTTTGGCAGGAAGAACGTGGAGAGACAATATAAAATAAAGGATACAATTCTACAAGGGCTGCAGGTGCAGAGGGACATGGGTGTATATGTGCATAAGTCATGAAGGTTGCAGGACAGGTTGAGAATGCGGTTAATAAAGCATACAGTCTCCTAGGCCTTATTAATAAGAGCATAGAACAAAAGAGTAAGGAGGCTATGTTGAACTTGTATAGGACACTAGTTTGGCCTCAGCTGGAGTATTGTGTCCAATTCTGGGCATTACACTTTAGGAAAGATGTGAAGGCATTAGAGAGAGCGCAGAAAGGATTCACGAGAATGGTTCCAGAGATGAGGAAGTTCAGTGATGCTAGACTGGGGAAGTTGGGGCTGTTTTCCTTTGAGAAAAGAAAGCTGAGAGGAGATTTGATAGAGGTATTCAAAATCATGAGGGGCCTGGACAGATTAGATAGGGAGAAACTGTTCCCACTCATGAAAGGATTGAGAACAAGAGGAAACAGATTTAAAAGAAGCAAAAGCGACATGAGAAAAAAAAATTCACGCAGTGAGCTGGTAATGTCTGGAATGCTCTGTCTGATAGTGTAGTGGAGGCAGGTTCAATCGAGGCAGTCAAGAGTGAATTAGACTGTTGTCGGAAAAGGAAGAATTTGCAGGGTAATGGGGAGAAGATGGGAGAATGGCACCAAGTGAATTGCTCAGTCAGAGAGCTGGTGCAGATACAAAGGGTTGAATGTCTTCTTTTTCCACTGTAACAATTCTGTGATTCTGTTGAGAGGAGATCACGAACTACTGAACTGAGAGGAAATCTCAATCTACATATGTACCGAAAATCATAGATTCATGCAGCACAAAAGGAGGCCATGAAGCCCTAACAGCACTGTGCGTGTACCTGCACCACATGGACTGCAGTTATTCAAGAAGGCAGCTCACCACCACCTTCTCAAGAGTAATTAGGGATGGGCAATAAGTGCTGGTCCAGCCAACGATGCCCCCTGGCATCGATTGATTTTGATTTTGAAAAAATCCATTGTGCCTGTGCTGGCTCTTTGAATAAGTCTCTTCCCCTGCTCTTCTCCCATAGTCCTACAATTTTATTTTATTTTCAAGTATTTATCCAATTCCCTTTGAAAGTGTCTATTGAATCTGCTTCCCCACCCTTCAAGATCACAAAGTCTTATTGCAGAAAAATAATTCTCATTTCCCCTCTGGTTCTTATGCCAGTAATTTTAAATCATTTTACTATGGTTACCGGCCCTCCACCAGTGACCACACTTTGTCCTGATCTATTTTGTTGACTAAGCATTGACTAAGATGATTATCCCCTGGAGGAGTGGGGCTATCTGGGTTGCTCTTGCAGAGAACCAGCATAGACACAATGGGCAGATTGGCCACCTTCTGTGCTGAACCATTCAATGACTCTTTTGACAGGGTAGCCTAAAATTTTCATTGCTGTTATTTTAAAATATTGGCCTTGGTCCAAACATGGACAAAAGAGCTGAACTCAAGAGGGGAGGTGGGAGTGGCTGCCCTTGACATCAAGGCCACATTTGACTGAGTGTGGCATCAAGGAGCCCTAGCAAAGCTGGAATTAATGGGAATCAGGGGGAAAACTCTCCGCCGGCTGGTATCATCCCTTTCACAAGGGCAATTAGGGATGGGTAACAAATGTTGTATTTGCCTACGACACCCACATCCCATGAAAGAATAAAAAAAACTGATGCAAAGTGGGATGCTTTTCAGTCCCAGAACTCCCTAAAAGACAGTGTCATGGGGCAGAACTTTCCCTCTGTCGGGGAGAAGTTCAGGAGCGGGCGCACCTCTGATCGGCGCCCCCAATCGGGGGCATGCCACCATTTTACATGAGCAGGCCAATTAATGCCCGCCCAGGGTGACGTCCGCAAGGAAACGCTAAGCGCTCCCTGTGGGAGGGGGGGATTCCCTGAGCCGAGAGTGCACTCTTTCGCGCATGCGCACAAAGGAACGCACTCATCTCCCTGAGACTAAGTGCTGCTCAGGGACATTGGCTCCACAATGAAAAAATCTTAAAAACAAAAAAAATTCCCTGACATGTCCCCTCATGTGACATTGTCACATGAGTTGGGACATGTCCATCACTTTTAGTTACATTTTTATTAAATTTTAAAAAACCTACATGAAACCTGACGCCACCCGTGGATGAGGTTTCTTGCTTTTTCCAATGCCCGCTAGGGCTCCCGGCCTGCCCGCCAACCTTAAGGTTGGATGGGCAGGTCCATAAATTACTTTAATTACTTTGTCAATGACCTCAATAGGCAGTTGACAGGTCGACGGGTGCACAGCTGATTTGGCTGCGCCCCTGCCAATCTGAAAATTGAAATGAGGTGGAGTGACGTTGGGAGTTTCGCCTGACGTCATCCCGCGTCATTTAACGCGTCGGCGAGCGGGCTCTGTCCCCCCCGCTCGCCGACTGGAAAATCATGGCCATGATGTATTTAATTCTATCCTAATCTTGATGTGCGATGAGTAACATATTGATACTGCCCACGACAAATCCCCCCGTGCTGCAGATGGTGCCTTAGTATGCCTAGTTTAACCCAGCAATGAACATTAATCAAGCATTTAAGTAAAACTTTTTCTTCTCGCGAAGGAAATTAAGGAAGGATAACTAGGGCAGTGTTTCCAATAGAAAGTGCCTCTTCTCTTTCTGCCCAATTAATATAATGTTCAGAGTTTAAACAAAACTCTGTCACCTGGTGGGAGATGATTTCATTTTGACATTTTTGGATCAGTGAAGATCCTCCAGCCTTGAGTTTCCTCTCTGCCAGAGAGTTGTTAAACTGAGATCCGTTCTGGATCTACAAGGAAGCAACTTCCTGGGGAATCCTCTGTATCAGCAACTTGAACTAAGTCTAGTGGATGTTGGAATTCCTAAACTGGCAAACATCCAGCTGCCATTGACTTTGTTTTGACCGTAGCTGATGGTAGTGCTGAACAAACCAGATATCAGGTCCAAATCTGTCTCATCCGATCGTAATTTTTTTTTGTATTGTAGAAACGAAGAGGGAAAGCTACTGAACTCAAAAGCACAGGACTCCAGTGATAACGTTTTTAAAATTTGAAGAATTAAAATGTTTATTAAAAGAGAAAAAAACTTAAGCACACGAGATAAAAGATAAGAACTTAGAAAAATCTTACAAAACACACCCCAAAAAGCATTATCAAAGGTACACAATAAAACTATCTTTTTGGCAACAGCTCTTATAGATCCTTAACCATAAAATCTAGGAAATATTACCCAAACCGAGGAATTGCTTTCATTTTTTAAACAGAAGTGCAATCCATGACTTCCCAGAATAACTCCACACTGATGTGGTTTTTCCACAGGGAAATTTGAAACAAACTGTTCCTCAGGACAAATATTCTGCTGGCCCAAAAGTTGAGCTGCATTTCTTCAATTAAAAGACTTTCACAGCTTTTCCAGCACATTCCAGACACACAGGAATTGGCTTTCAGTGGGACATTCCCCATAGCAACTCACTACAGCTGAAACCCTGTTGTCATAAATACCCTTTCCATCCCTTTCATCTTAGTCTTCTATTGTCTTCAAATATCTCTTTGAAAACTGTGTTTCCCAAATATTAAACCTTTCACGTTCCTATTTCCTCTCTGTTTTGGTTCAATTAAGTTTAAAATGCCCGTTCCTGTTTACTCACATATCTCCTTTAGAATGCAAGGACAGAACTTTGCCTTCATCGGACAGGGTCAGCAGGGGCAAGCGGGAGTGGTCGCCACCTGCAATCAGGCCAATTGAGGCCTGCCCAGCATGAAATGCGTGCTGCAGCGCTGCCCGTGTGCATGGGGTTGGGGGGGGGGGGGGGTGGTGTTGCTGGTGTGGGTGGTGGGGGGTGGAGGAGGGCGAGCAGGGAACTTGGCGCATGCATGCGAGTGTGCGCAGGAAAAGCTCCTTGAGGCACAGAGCTGCCTCAGGAAGATGAAGATTTTAAAAATTAAAAATAAAGAATTTTAAAATGTTAAAAAAAATGCCCCCTCATATGACTCTGCCACATGAGCAGAGACATGTTATTAATGAAATGTTAAAAGCTTTATTTAATTTTTAATGTTGGAAACCTCATCCTGCCTGTGGGATGAGCGAAAAATTTAATTCAGTTGGTACATTTTTGGCCTTATTAGGCCTGTTAATTGTCAACGGGTGCGCTGCCAACTCCCGGGCACACCTGCTGACCAAAGCACGTGCATCATTTGATGCTCATTTGGGCTGGCCGCATTTATCCACAAATGCTCATTTCAAATCTACCATGTTTACTTGTAAGTTAAAACCCACCATAAGGCAACATTACAAATGTAAGATAACACCTTTAATCTCTTACCTCTTACTTTCTACAGACAATCTGGCTCCAACAACCTTGCCTTTGACTAACCCTGGACGCACATAGACACAGCTTTACCCTTACCTACACAGAATATGTACATAAACACAAATATAAAAATATACACATATCAACACAACTTTCTGTGGCTTGTGTGATTCCTGATCAACATTGCTGCCAGTGCAGAGTGCCCATGTCTAATATTTTGCATGTGACAGTTCGCCATTGCTCCATCAACTCACCAGTGGATAGACAATAATAACAGGTCTCCATGTTACCATAAAGAAACCTGAGGATATCCCTGGTAAAATATTACATTTTATAAAGTACTATTTAACATGAAATAAAGAGGAGAGTGAAGTATATTTTGTTATGAAAGTATTTTCCCCTCTTGTCTCTTGGTACTGAAGATACAGTCAAAGGTTGCCATGATTTTCCCAATGATAAACCTGCTTTCTTGCAATTTTTTTTCTAATTTATTCACGGGATGTGGTGTCATTGGCTAGGTCAACATTTATTGCCCATCCCCAGTTGCCCTTGGGAAGGTGGTGGTGAGCTGCCTTCTTGAACCGCCGCAGTCCCTGTGGCGTAGGTACACCCACGGTGCTGTTAGGGAGGGAGTTCCAGGATTTTGACCCAATGACAGTGAAGGAATGGTGATATATTTCCAAGTCAGGATGGTGAGTGGCTTGGAGGGGAACTTGCAGGTGGCGGTGTTCCTATCTATCTGCTGCCCTTATTCTTCTAGGTGGTAGAGTTTGCAGGTTTGGAAGGTGCTGGCGAAGTAACTTTGGTGAATTCCTGCAGTGCATCTTGTAGTTGGTACACACTGCTGCCACTGTGCATTGGGGATGGAGGGAGTCAATGTTTAAGTTGGTGGATGGGATGCCAATCAAACAGACTATTTTATCCTGGATGGCGTTGAGCCATTTGAAAAATGAAAGAAGAATATAATTTTATGATCTGTTTTTCAGCCTGTTAGAGCAGAAATATCTGGAAGAGGGGCAGAAGGTTTTACAAATCTCTAAATAAAATGTTGCCTCATGGATTAGAATCTAATGGGTACTGATTTTGTTTTGTTGCTGTAATCTGTTGGGCGTTGTTATGATCCTGTCATGAACCCCATCACTGTAGCTAGAAACCTGAACCATCCCAGTTTGTCATATCTTATTAGAATGCACCCGTAGGCTGCCTATGCTAAAGGGGCACCCTGAAACGGTTTGCTGGTGGGGAAGGGCAGGAAATGAGCCAAATTGGCCAACCTGGTGTGCGGGGAGGGACAATCTCAAGACTATGGGCTGGGGGCTGGTGGTGCGTATTGGAACCCGCAGCGGTCCAGAATATTTTTCTGCACCTATGGTGTTAATAGCCCTGTTTTCCAGTGTAAATGGAGCAAGTAGCTATAGGAAATCCACCCCCTGGTGCTACTGACTCCTACTGCAAAACCTGAGTTCTGCTATGTGTAATTAATGGATCTAATAAACCTACTAATATTATTTGAGCCAAAGGCATGAATGCCTACTTTCCTGCAGCAAGCCATCTTTGACAGGCAAGATTGCTAACCTGATTTTATTTATTTTTTAGGTGCATCATGTTGGAGGCGCAAATGGTAAAAATCCTTTTAAAATTCATCTCCAACTATGGGATACAGCTGGGCAGGAAAGGTAATAAATATATATATATACTGTTAATTAACAGTCAATGATAGTTAATGCAGGGTTTTTTTGTATATTAAACAATGATTGACTTAATTTTCCCCTGTTGGTCTCATTATATTCTACTTAAAAAAACACTGGCTTTTTGAAATAAATTATTCAGCAAGTGATGTTTTTATTTGGAGGGAGGGGAAACAGATTCTGTTTTAAGAGAAAGATTTTAACTGCCAGAGGGATCTTGATGGAATTTCTGATTTCAATTTGATTCCTGCCTCTCTAGGGCAGTGTGTGGCCGTAGCGAATTTAACCCCTACATTTAGTGTCGTCAGAAGATTTTAAATGGTTCCCTTGATTGCAAGGTCTAGATCAGTAACATGATTTATAAAAACACGTAGTTAGTCTGGAAGTGCTCAGCAGGCCTGATGAAAGGTCATTGACCTGAAACGTTAATTATTTTTCGCTCCACATATTGCCTGTACTTTTAGTGTTTTCTCTTTCCGTTTCAGATTTTCATATTTTGCTTTTGTACATATTTAGTCTGTTCGTTAAGTGAATATGGCTAGATTTCAAATATGTTTTATTGGTTTGTAACTGTTAATAAACATTTAGCATGATGTTCCCATCCGCTCTTCTTCTGTGTGCTTTTAAATCATCTATGTGCAAATGTGCCAAGGACTGCTTCAAAGCATTATAAATGCTTGAGCCAATGCTTTCAGTGCTGCCAATCAGATCCTGTAAAGTCGTTGCTCTCATTACAAAAACATATTCAAAATATCCATCAGATTTAAATAATTCATTTATTTTAAGTGAGATCTAAACATATATTTATTTTGCTTCGATGCTTTATCATTCATTTTAATTTGCAAACTTCTGGTTTCCCTCCTTCAAGTCTTCTTTTTGTGTGAGATAAGTCCTCTGCCCAGATATTGACATTCTCCTGGAGGACCCCTAGTCCTGACTTCTGGAAGGCATTCATCACCCAGAGGAAGATAGCTATAAGTGCAAAAACATTGGCCTGAATTTTCCCACAGATGGAGAGGCTCTTACTAGTTGCAAAAATGCTGGCAGAGGCCCAAATCTTGGAGTTCCCCCTTGAACCCAACCTTCACTATTTTGATTGTGGTGGGGGGAGGGCTTAGTGGAGAATGGGGATGGGTTCTAAATTGCCCACCCGTGATTCCTGGAGGCAGCTGTCCATATGGATCAGCAATTGCCCCCACTCATGTGTGATGTAGGTGTGTTGGTGAGGTAGGTGTCTGAAACCTGAAATGTGCAGATTAGACCAAGTAAGAGCAGGTCTGGACCTTGTGGATTTGTTCGGATAGCCAGGGTGCCCTTTTGGAAAGGTAAGATATCCCTTTTGATATGGTCCCTGGACACTTTTGGGGGCAGAGACGCGGTAAAGCACCCTTTGAGAAAGGTCAAGTGCCCTTTGGGATTATTAAGAGTAGACATGATTGTGCATAAAAAGTGCACACATTCATTAGAACTGTCCAAGCTGTCACAGAATTACAGAATCATAGAATTGTTACAATGCAGAAGGAGGCCATTCAGTCCACTGTCAAAGAACTGACCAAGCTGTCAAGAAACTGTCAAAACTCATTGTAACTGTTGAAGCTGTCAAGGGATTTAACTCTGCTGGGTTTTAAATTTAAAAACAATGGAATTTAAAAAAAATTAGTGCTTGATATTTCACTCTGTCTGTTGACATAAGCCTGAGGTCTGTCATATTATAAGAATTGTGCTGCATAACTGATTTTACAACCAAACATTATCGCAGTGGGATGACTGTTAAGTGAGCAGTTTGAGTTACAGCTCCAAGTGGTTATAGAATAGAAAAGTTTGTTTAAAAGAGATTATTTGAAGGAACTTCAATATATTGTTTTTTTATCAATGGGAGTTTATTTTTAAATGATCCCATCCATAGACATGTCAAGTTATTTTATGTCAGCATGGCTCCTGAGGTTTGTCCATGGTGGATGTTTGGTCAGTTGGCATGGAGTAGGTAAGAGCAAACGATAGTGAGTGGGTTGGCATGAGTTGGCACAGGGGCTATAAAGGGCCATGGGGATGTATGAGGGGCATGGGTTGGCATAGGATGTATGATGGTCCATGGGAAATGGGTAGAGGGGTATAGGGTGGCATGGAGATATAGGGAGCCATGGGGGTGGTTGGGGGAATGAGGTGTAATGGGCTGGTATGGATGGGGCTAGCGTACTGTTTGGGTGGTGAGGGTTGGCAGGCTTTTGATTTGTTCATTTTTAAAATTACTTCACCACAGAGGCAGTCCTCCTACCCAGATCGCTTCCAGCAGCCTTCGCACTCTTTCTGGGGATGGTGAGCATGACTTCTAATCTAGCATGTCCCCCCGCCCCACATTCTCAATATCCCCCCCCCGCCCCCAAAACGTTCCAGGATTTTGATCCAGCGACAGTGAAGGAGCGGCAATATTTGCCACGTCAGGATAGTGAGAGGCTTGGTAGGGTACTTGCAGGTGGTGGTGTTCCCATGTATCTGCTGCCCTTGTCCTTCTAAAAGATAGTGGTAGTGGGTTTGGAAGGTGCTGCCTAAGGAGCCTTGCTGAATTCCAGCAATACATCTTGTAGATGGTGTACACTGCTGCCACTGTGCGTTGATGGTGGAGGGAGTGAATGTTTGTGGATGGGGTGCCAATCAAGTGGGCTGCTTTGCACTGGATGGTGTTGAACTTCTTGAGTATTGTTGGAGCTGCACTCCCCCAGGCAAGTGGAGAATATTCCATCACACTCCTGACTTGTGCATTGTAGATGGTGGACAGGCTTTGGGGTGTCAGAAGGTGAGTTCCTTGCCACAGGATTCCCAGCCTCTGACCTGTCCACAGTATTTATATGGCTAGACCAGTTCAGTTTCTTGTCAGTGGTAACCCCTGGATGTTGATAGTGGGGGATTCAGTTATGGTAATGCCATTGAACATCAAGGGGCTTTAGTTAGATTCTCTCTTGTTGGAGATGGTCATTGCCTGGCACTTGTGTGGCAAGAATGTTACTTGATTTGTCCTTACTACCACACTGCTGAGATCAGCTAATGTTGTGCATTCCTGGAATTGAAACTATGACTGTAAGGCTCAGTACCATGCATGATGCATGATCATTATACTGAGCTGCTTACTCTGCCTTTATAAAAAAGCAAAGCTTAGCATTGTAGGTATACATATGTTTTGATAGTTATGGAGGCAGGATAATGGCAAAGGAGGGCCCAGATATATGTCTGTGATTCCCCACAAAGGTTTCATAGAATTTATTAGTACAAGAGAAGAACATTCAACTCTTGCTAGTTTTTCTAAATGAACTATTCATCTAGTACTATCTCCCGTCCTTTCCTTCTATGTTCTTACCCTGTGTACACAGGCATTTGCCCACAGGAAAGAAAGGGTCACCCAACCATCTGCACTCATGCCTTTCTGGGTACTTAGAGTAGAATAAGCTTGGAAATGTGTTGCTAGTCCTCTTGGCCCACTGAAAGTGTTTGAATTAGGGAGCCTCAAAAATTGCAAAGGGAAGAAAAAGCTTTGAGTGTCACCCTCAAATGGGGGAAATAAATTACTTCACAAACAGCAAAAACTCTTTATTGTCAAAGAAAATAATTTCATGTACTGAATGTCAAGATGATGCCCAAAATATTATATTACAGTGTATGAAATTAAATTATTGTCTTGCAAAACAGATTTTCCTGGGGAGACATTCCACTGTGGCAGGGCATAATGAAAATTGATAGGAGACTGGCTACTAGATTTATGCATTGTTAAAATGGATCATAGCATTACATTCATTTTATTTCTGTAGGTTTCGGAGCCTCACCACGGCCTTTTTCAGAGATGCTATGGGATTTTTATTGATCTTTGATCTAACGAGTCAACAGAGTTTTCTGAATGTGAGAAACTGGATAAGTAAGTATGATAGTAATTCAGTTCTACTTAAAGCATTCTTTTGAGGTGGAGCTTTAATTGAGAACTTACCATGAACATGAATGAAACTGTTTTTCTACATTGGAAAGTTTCTATAAAAAAATGTATGTGTACTCAACAGTGTTCTGTTTACACAAGGCTTTTAGGTCATCTGAAATTTGTGACATTTTATCTGTTGGAAGGCTTATAAATTCGCTTGTCTGAACTTGGCATCAATTAATCCATGTTCACAGTCCCATGTGCCGTTAGAAACTAGACATGATTTTGTCAGAGGCAAATTTGATTTATCAAACTTGTTGGAAAGTTAAATATGTGTGCTGTGAATATGATAATGCATGAGAGTTACAACAGCAGAAGTGAGAGATTTTTGACTTTTAGTTAAAGAAACATTAAACATACATGCAATTACTGATGGAATTTACAATACAGTTTTTGATTGGCAGACATGTAAGTAAAAGATTATGTAGAAGTCACCCACAGGCACTGCATTTTAAATTATTTCCATAAAGCCATCCACCAAGTAATGCAACTACAAAGCAATAACTAATACATCTTGTTAACTTCCAGGTGCATGACGATGCAGTCAAGTCGCTTCCAATTTAACTCTGTATACTAATGCCACTCAATGGGGTCCTGCGCATCAAAATATTGAATCTTGAAATTAAATTATTTAATGATTGCATCACACATGTGTGTGCTATAAATAGAAATCTAAATAGAGAGCACTGTGATGTGTGATGTAAATTCACCATTAACAACCTCATGCACACCCAACCTACCTTTCAAAATGATGCTTAAAATATTACCGGCTCATAATGGTAATATAAAACCAGAGATACAAGGTTGGTGATGACCAACATACGGATGGGATAAGTACGTTGCCAGTGAATCTGAGACATGATGAAGTGAAGCTACTTATTATATCTCTGTCTGCTATGAGCATTCACATACTTGATATCTCATATTGCATTGGTGGCACAAAACCGAGAATTGTTTTCAAATTTGCGTTCTATAACTTCATAATAGTAGATGAGAAAAATATATTTGCCATTTCAAATCACACAAATTAATAATGGTCTAATTTAAATACTTTACCCAACCTCCGAAAGAATATATGGTAGGTATGTGAAAAAGGATTTACTGACTTGGATACTTCTAGGCCTTAGAGAACTAAGTCATAAAGAAAATCTCAAATAAACTAATTTTCACTGGAAAAGAGACTGAGGAGAGACAGGGTGCATGTCTTCAAAATTGAAGGACAAGTTGCCAAGCTAGTTAATTTGAATAACACACATAGGACTAGAGGACACAAGTTCAAAATTCAGAAGCCTTAAGCAAGGTTAAGGATGGAATAAAAAAATTTTCTGTCCACAGAACAGTAGATATGTGAAACAAATTTGCAGAGAAAGTAGTCATTAAAGGGTCAAATTGCATGTTTCAAAAGGAACTGGACTGACAGCTGTTGGATAGCATGATAGAATGTTAAAGAGATTTTGACAAGGGAGGTTACAGTAGGGAGGCCAATGTTCCTAAAGTAAGGATCAATGAAGGATGGAATGATCATACATGCATGTGACTGGAGTGGATTTGATGAGCTCAATGACCTTTCTGACTCTAGATTTTCTTATATTCTTATTTTAACAGTCCCTTCCTACCTGTGACTAATGGATCTATTTGTGTAATAGACTCTTCTTCAAATCCTAGAAAATTAATGACATTAGTATTGCAAAATATTAACCTAACTTTAATTAAATATAATCAGAATACTATTACCCACCTTGGTTCACTGATTCCTAATGTTTGGCCCCTGAACAATGATTTTTATAGGAAAGTGGACTTGACACTAAGCGGTCATCTGAATAAAGCTGCCAATGTTCCAGTTAACAAAATGACTGACCAAGAAATTGGTTAGTCTCAAGGCTGGGGCCTGCCAAATGCCCTGCCCTCAGACTGAAACTCACACCTTATTTCTCACTCATTGTCAGCATTTTCTTGACTCCTTACTTTCAAAAATGGCTTTCATTGCTACTGTGAATGCTGTGGTGATTTTAAATACATAGGCCAGGATTTTCCAGTGGTGGGGCAGGCTTGGAGGCCGGGCCTGGGAGCAGTCGGGAAGCCGACCGCTGCCCGCAATTAGCCATCTAACAAGTAATGCAACTACACAGTAATGGCTAATACATCTTTTTACCATCCAGGTGCATGGAGATGCAGTAAAGTTGTTTCCAATTTAACTCTGCATACTAATGCCACTTATTCCTGCACATCAACATATTGAATCATGAAATTAAATTTGTGCAATTTGAAATGGCAAAGATATTTTTCTCATCGACTGTTATGAAGTTATAGAACCCAAATTTGAAAATGATTCTTGGTTTTGTGCCACCAGTGCAATGCGATATCAAATATGTCAATGCCCATAACAGACAGGAGATATAATAAGTAGCTTCACTTCATCATGTCTCAGATTCACTGGCAACGTACCTATTCCATCCGTCAGTTGGTCAACACCAACCTTGTTTTATGTTAACATTATGAGCCAATTAACGGCCAGCCAGCGTGAAACACACGCTGCAGCACTCAGCGCTTCCGGGGGGTGGGGGCATGAGGAGTGCAAGTGCTGAAGTTTGCAGGGTGCGCACAGTAAAAGCTCCCTGAGGCACAGAGCTGCCTCAGGGAGCTGAAGGTTTTCCAAATTCAAAATAAAGATATTAAAAATGTTAAAAAAACATGTGACTCTGTCAGATGAGCAGGGACATGTTAGAGGTGAGTGCAAAAAGGTTTTACTTTTTTAAATCACTGGTCGAAACCTCATCCCACCCGTGGATGAGGTTTCGCCAAAAATGCAAAGGCCCCTTGGTCTTTTCGCCGAACGGCTGGACGGGCAGCAAAAAATTTGAATCAAATCCTTTATTAAGAGCCTTAATAGGCTGCTTAACTGTCAGTGGGCACACTGCGGATTCCCGCACATGCCCACTGACTGAAATATTGCACAAGTGTGCAATGACGTCGGGATGCTTGCCTGACGTCGCTGTGCGTCATTTTACACTCGTTCAGTTTGGGCACACACCCACCCTATAGAGTTCTCTTTCTTTCTGTTCTCCGGAGAAAGACACAGAAATAATTAAAATAGCTGTTATTTTTTCTTTAGAATGTAACACTAATAAGGCAGTAGTTATTGCAATCCCTAGTTTCCCTGAGGGTATTGAGTCAACCAGCATAGAACAGGAGTCTAAGTCAGACCAGATAATTGGGACAGCTCACTTCCTGAAGGAGATTAGAAACCAATACAACCTTTAAAAGAATAAAGACAGAAAGTTCTGGAAAAGCTCAGCAGGTGTGGCAGCATCTGTGGAGACAAGCAGAGTTAACATTTCAAGTCCATTTGACTTCTTCAGAGCTGAAGGAGAGAAGGTGATGGTTGGTCTTTAAACACTGTAGCCATGTCATGAAGAACAATGCTGTTGGATAGGGAGTTCCAGGATTTTGACCCAGTAATGATAAAGGAATGCCAATATATGTTTACATCAGAATTGTCTGTGATTTGGTGGCGATGGTGACCCTGTGCACCTACTGCCCTTGTCCTTCTAGATGATGGAGGTCACAGGTTTTGGGGTGCTGCTGAAGAAGCCTTGGTGAGTTGCTGTAGTGCATCTTGTAAAAATTGCTGCCACTATGCACTGGTGATGAAAGGAGATCAATCTTTAAACTGATGGCCAGGGTGCTGATCAAGTTAACTGTTTGCCCTGGATATTACCAAGCTTGTTGAGTATTATTGCGGTTGCACACAACCCAGCAAGGGAGCAAGTACTCCATCATACTATTGCCACCAGTTGAGGTTAAAATCAAAGGCGACCTTAGGATGTTGATGGCGGGGGATTCAGTGATGGCAATACCATTGAACATCAAGGGGGAGGGCTGGGGCTCCATCTTGTTGAAGATGACTACTGTCTGGAATTTATTTAAATCCTGAAGTCGTTCTCCATTTAAGTAATACTCTGCTTTTTTGTTCTTCCTGCCAAAGTGAACAACTTCACATTTTCCCACATTAAACTCCATTTGCCAGAGCTTTACTCAGTCACTCAACTTATCTATATCCATCTGCAACCACCTCGTGTCCTCTTCACAACATACTTTCCTACCTATCTTTGTGTCATATGCAAATTTAGCTACCATGTCTTCACTCCCCTCATCTAAGTCATTAACGTAAATCATAAAAAGTTGAGTGTCCAGTACAGACCCCTGTGGGACTCCACTTGCCACATCCTGCCAATCATAAAAAGACCCACTTATGCATACTCTCTGCTTTCCGCCAGCCAGCCAATCTTCTATCCATGCTAATATGCCACTACACCATGCGCTTTTATTTTCCATAATAATCTTTGATGCGGCACCTTATCAAAGTTATGAAAGTTCCTAAGGAACTTCTACGGTGATACCTTTGGACTGAAATGATTGGACTCCACCAATCATGACAATCTTCGTTTTGACTAGGTCCAACTTGAGCCAGTGGAAATTTTCTCCCCGATGTCCAGTGACTTCAGTTTCAGTAGGACCCTTTGGTGCCACACGGTCAAATGCTGCCTTTGTGAGAAAGCCATTGAACGGGGCCCACTGTAATTTTCCAATCAGCCTGCAGGCCTCTGTGGCATTGGGAGCAGGACCGATGCCTGTAGGTGACCACCTGGCAGCAGGCCAGTGGGGCTGGCCCTTCAGGATCACTTTAAGATGTCACTGCAGTAGCCGTGCCTATCCAGCTCCTACCTGTGGTGGGGGAGCCCCTCCACAATGGTGGTCTGGCAGCTGTTGACCATGGCTTGGATTTTCCGGTCCCACCCGCCACCGAACCAGAAATTCCCGCCCGAAGTCAACAGACCTTTGGTCAAATTTTCCATCCCACCCGAGACGATTCCCACTGCCAACGGGACCAGAAAATCCCAGTCCATGTCTTTTCCGTTTTGTAAAAGTTGCGGAGAGGGTGCCTCTCTTGCTTATCTGAGCTTCAGGCTGCAGCTCCTTCAGTGCTTTAGGGCTTCCTATTAGTCCTCCAGCTTCAAGGGCCCACCGTTGTCCTTAATTGGCTCTGGCTATTAATTAGCCAATCCTTACAAGATTGTGTCGGTTAACTGTTGCCAACATGATGCAGGGTAAGGACCTGGAAATGACGCCAAAGTCGAATTCCTGATGCTAAGTGGAAATTCCTGCCCTATGTGCAGAGATTTTTCTTAATTGGTTGTTTGAATCAGAGCCATGTAGTATGAACAAGGTACTGTACCGTCATTGGGAATGGATCCAACGCCCACTGAAATGAGATCAGTATAATTATACCTTTGTAAAAATTACAGCTCAACCTATCTTCAAATAGCTGAGTTAGGAGGGTCTCATGCTTTTCACCCATTTATAGCTGCATTCCTGTAGTTAGGTATGAATTGTTCCTCAATTGACTGGTTCTTCACCTGTTGACATATCCGTGGGCTTGTGCCTGGCTGTGTACTGAGTAAAGACACATTTGTTCTGCCAGCAATGTATTTCTCTCTATGTGTATTTATATTTGTGTGTCACAGTCTGAACGGGGGCTATTTTAAACAAACCCAACTGGTAGGAAATAGATGAGATTGGATTGGCTGTCCATTTTACACACAGCTCATTTTACTTTCCATTGAAATTAGTCGAAAGTGAATCAGATGAAATGTAGTCCAAGTGTCAGCCCCATCCCATCAGTTTCCAGCCACACTGGTGACATTAAAATGACCCACATCTCTCTCTCTCTCCCTCTATTTGAACTATTTTTGCCTTTGACTTAGAAAGTTGTAGATTCAAGCCTAATTTTAGAAACTCAGTACAGGACTTTAAGTTGACATTCACTGCTGATGGAATGTGGAAACATAGAAAATATGCTGCAGCAGTACATACGGCCCTTTGGACCTGCTCCGCCATTCAGTATGATCCTGGCTGGTCCTCAACCTCAACGCCATACTCCTGCTCTCTCCCTATACAGTTGCCAAGCTTTGAATGGCATGTCTAACTGAGACCCTGACCAGTTCTGGTGGGTCTTAAAGATCCCATGGAACTAGTCAAAGAAGAGAAGAATGTCCCCTTGATGTCCTCACTAACATTTATCCCTCAACCAACACCGTGGGACCCACATTGACTCGTCATTCTCATCTCACTAGCATTTGTGGGGTCTTTCCATGGCCTAACATACTGTTACATTTACCCAAGTAATGACAGACTGTAAATGAGAATCAGTATATGTGAAGACAGTCCTGAAAGATATGGGAAGGCAGTATTTAAATGCGGAATCAACTCTTAGTTGAGTATCCCCTCACTTAAATATTTTAAGGGGAGAATTTTCTCCCCACTGGGCAGGCTGGATGGGAGAGGGCGTGGGCGGGCGCGCAGCTGATCACCGCCCGCGATCAGCTGCACGTTGCCATTTTACGTGGGTGGTCCAATTAAGGCCCACCCAGCGTGAGGCGCACCCAGAAGCGCTCAGCGCTACCTGTGCAGGCAGGGGAGAGGAAGGAGAGTCGGGGCCTGTGCTATTTTCGCACATGCACGCTAAAGAGCGCAGAAATCTCCCTGAGGCACGGAACTACCTCATGGAGATTAATTTCATAATAAAACATTGAACAAAAGAAAAAATAAAATTATTCAGACATGTCCCCACATGTGACATGTTTATGAATTTTCATGAAAATTTTTACTGAATTAATAAAACCTTCATGGAGCCTCATCCACGGGGTTTCATGAGAAATGCGAAGGCCGCCTGGACTCTTTGCCTGCCCATCAACCTTAAGGTTGGACAGGCAGCCCTGATACTTACTTTAATTAGTTTATTAATGGTCTTAGCAGGCCTTTGATAGTTCAGCGGGCGCGCAGCCGTCTCCGGTGTGTGCCCACCGAACTAAAGATCAGAATGACATGTGATGATGTCTGAATGCACGCCCAACATCACTGCGCATCACTTTACATGTGGGGGTGGGTCCCTGCACACCGAACAGAAGATTCTGCCCTAAGAAAAACTACTGAGGTGAGCAGTTGGGACCAGCTTCTATCTATTAGTGATTTGTCACATCTAGGATCACCTTGACATATCTCCTCTGGGTCCCACTGACTCCTGAAGACTCAGGAACTCTTGCTGTATGAAATCCATGCCCTCTTTCTCTCTACCAATGGTCTTTATTGGAACAAGCAAAGGCTCAAGTCCCAACATGCCAACCCAGAATCTCTGGGACTCAATTTATCTCCTGAAGTTATGGTGGCACTGAATTAGAAGGATATTGGAAACTCAGTTCTAATGCGTTTCCCTTATGCTGCTTTTTTATGTGGAATAAGAGAACCTCATGTCAGGAAATGTCTTGTAGATTATTGGGTTAGGGACTGCATTTCCCCATGGCTTTAAATTAGTATGCCTATGGCATATGAATGTTTACCTTGGATGTATAAAACTCCTTTGCCTGCTATGTGAATTGAAGCATTTGATAGAAACATTAGCCAGAGTTTTCTCCACTTAAAAAAGTCCTGCGTGTTGGGACCGTTTCTGAGTCATGTCTGAGGTGCGGCATCTGGTGTAATTTTACAGAAACAGCCAGTTAGCAGGCAATCTCCGCATTTGCCGTCCAATTAGGGACAGCATATAGGCAGTACATGTGGGAGGGCCAATCAGAGCAGGCAAAGGGAAGGGAGGACCAGCAGCCCCGCTAAGTATGGCATGCACTATTGAAGTGAATGGAGAAGGAGAAGGTGCCTTAAGATCGAGGCATGCAACTACATACAAGCAAATGAAATAGGAGCAGAAGTAGGCCTTTTGGCCCCTCGAGCCTGCTCTGCTATTCAATAAGATCCTGTCTGACCTGTTTGTGTTTTGAATTCCACATTCCCATCTACCCCGATATCCTGTGATTCCCTTGCCGAACAAGAATCTATCTACCTCTGCCTTAAAAATATTCAATGATCCCACCTCCATCACCTGCTGAGGCAGAGAGTTCCAAAGTCGCTCAACCCTCTGAGAGAAAAAAATTTCTTCTCATCTCTGCCCTAAAAGGGCAACTCCTAATTTTAAAATAGTGCCCCCTAGTTCTGGACTCACCCACAAGAGGAAACATCCTTTCCACGTCCACCTTGTCAATGTCATTCAGGAACTTATATACTTCAATCAAGTCACCCCTCACTCTTCTAAACTGCAGTGGAAACAAGCCTAGTCTGTCTAACCTTTCCTCATAAGACAACCCGCTCATTCCAAGTATCATCTAGTAAACCTCCTCTGAACTGCTTCCAATGTATTTACATCCATCCTTGAATAAGAAGACCAAAGCTGCACACAGTATTCGAGGTGCGGACTCTCCAATGCCCTGTATGACTGAAGCATAACATCCTTACTTTTATAAAAACAAAAAACTGCGGATTCTGGAAATCCAAAACAAAAACAGAACTACCTGGAAAAACTCAGATGATCTGGCAGCATCGGCGGAGAAGAAAAGAGTTGACGTTTCGAGTCCTCATGACCCTTCAACAGAACTAGGTGAATTCAAGGAAGGGGTGAAATAATGATGTAGTTTCACCCCTTCCTTGGATTCACCTAGTTCTGTTGAAGGGTCATGAGGACTCGAAACGTCAACTCTTTTCTTCTCCGCCGATGCTGCCAGACCTGCTGAGTTTTTCCAGGTAATTCTGCTTTTATCCTTACTTTTATGTTCAATTCCTCTCATAATAAAGGATAGCATCCCATTAGCCTTCTTAATTACTTGCTGTACTTGTTTACTAAGTTTTTTGTGATTCATGCACAAGAACAGCTAGATCCCTCTGCACCTCAGAATCCTGCAGTCGCTCACCATTTAAGGGGAGCTGGTGGCATAGTGGTATTTTCACTGGACCAGGGACCCAGCATAATCCTTGATCCCAGTTTGAATCCCACCATAGCAGAAATTTGAATCCAGTTAAATCTGGAATTAAAAGTCTGATGATGACCACAAAACCATTGCTGATTATCTATAAAAACCCATCTGTTTCACTAATGTCCTTTAGGGAAGGAATCTGCCATTCTTACCTGGTCTGGCATTTGTGTGACTCCAGACCCACAATAACGTGGCTGACTGTTTAAAAAAAATGCATCTGAACAAGGGCAATTAGGGATTAGGCTGTAAATGATGGCCTAGTTAGTGATGCCCACATCTCACAAATAAAAAAAGTAATACTCTGCTTTTTTATTCTTCCTGCCAAGGTGAACAACTTCACGTGTTCCTACATTATTCTCCATCTGTCAGATTTTGCCCAATCATATGTCCACCTGCAACCTCCTTAGATCCTCTTTGCAACATACGTTCCTAACTATCTTTGTGCCATCTGCAAATTTAGCTACCATGCCTTCACTCCTCTCATCGAAGTCATTGATATAAATTGTAAAAAGTTGAGACCCCAGCACAGATCCCTGTGGGACTCCACTCATCATATCCTGCCAATCAGAAAAAAAGACCCATCTATGCATACTTTCTGTTTTCTGCCAGCCAGCCAATCTTCTATCCATGCCTTCCATGCTATCCATGCCTATCCATGTTACCCCTACACTGTGAGCTTTTATTTTCTGCAATAAACTTTGACGTAGCGCCTTATCAAATGCTAATGCTGGAAGGACAGACAAACCCTAACACCTAGAACTATCAAGTGGATCTGTCTGCAGGGAAATGCTTCCACTTGAAAGCACTTGACTGCAGATGTGCTGAATGAATCCTAAATGCCCACTTAAAGCTAACTCAGCATATTCATCTCATGGCACTCTGATCCCCTGATGTGCTCTTGTCTCCTGTGCCCTATGCCCCTCCAGTAAATTGCCATTACCCTAGGAAAATGCCAATGCTACAATGGCCTTATTTGCTTCCTGCTGCCGGGTGGGTTACCATTTGAGCTATCAGCTCACCTCTGGGAAAAGCGTTTTTATGCGGGAAAACATCAGAAAGCCAACTTGACATATTGTTTTAAAATTTCCCTTCCACGTCCATCCCACCCCCAATCTCCAAATCCATTTGAAGGGAAATTTTCCCCCACTAATTTCAAGGCCTCTACTTCCAGGCTGGTAGAGAATTGTTAGGAAAATGACAGTCGATTCCATCTGTTCAAAGCCGTACATGGATCCATAAAGAAAGAGGACTTTTGATGCAGCAAGTGAGCAGCCAGCTGTGATTTGTAATCCTCCACACAGAATTATTGTGCCATTTCCATATAATGAGCAATTTGGCACTACTGCTCGTAAAAAGTGTTTTGGAAATGGGTTTTTTTTGGAGGAAGCAATTGTATCATTTCACCAAAATAACTTCAATCGGTAGGGAATATAATGGTGCACTTCAGCAATTATGTGACTGTCTAAATGTGAGGGGTTATTCATCAATTGCTTTTCTTATGAAAATTGTACACTTTTAAGGGTTGAAAATTGCCTTTTTTGTGCTGCTTTGATTGAGTGACCATATTTTCTAAACTGAAGCTGGAGACACAGAAAAGTTGCCAGGTTGGAAAATGTAGGTTGCGCTATGTAGTAAGGCAAAATTTTTAGCAGTTTATATTTTAACAATTTCACATATACAGTACAAATGCAAACAAGTATTCATACAATGACTGCAGGTGTAACATCACACTATTGAAGCAAATTCAGAGACTGTTTATTTAGAACAATATAGTACTGATAACGTAGAACATAAGAATATAAGAACTAGGAGCAGGAATAGGCAATTCAGCCCCTCGAGCCTGCCCGGCCATTCATTACGATCATGACTGATCTCATTTCGGTCCCGACTCCAATTTCCTGCCCTCTCCCCATAACCTTTCATCCGTTACTAATTAAAAATCTATCTCCTCCTTAAATTTATTCAGCATCCCGGCATCCACTGCACTCTGAGGTAGTGAATTCCACAGATTCACGACCTTTTGAGAAAAGTAATTCCTCCTCATCTCTGATTTAAATCTACCACCCCTTAATCTAAAACTATGGCCTCTCATTCTAGAAAGCCCCACAAGGGGAAATACCCGCTCCATGTCTAATTTGTCTATCCCCTTTAGCATCTCATATACCTCAATTAGATCTCCTCTCATCCTTTTAAACTCTGGCGAGTATAGGCCTAAACTATTCAATCTCTCCTCATTAGACAAGCCCCGCATCTCTGGAATCAACCTAGTGAACCTCCTCTAAACCGCCTCCAATGCAACTACATCCATCCTCAAGTAAGGGGACCAAAACTGTGCATAATATTCCAGGTGTGGTCTCACCAATGCCTTGTATAGTTGCAACAACACTTCCCTATTTTTATACTCTATTCCTTTAGCAACAAATGTCAAAACTCCATTGGCCTTCCTTATTTCCTGCTGTACCTGTATACTAGCTTTCAGCAATTCATGCACGAGGACACCCAGATCCCTCTGTACTGAAGCATCCTGAAGTTTCTCTCCGTTTAAATAATAAGTCGCCTTTTTATTCTTCCGACCAAAATGGATAACCTCAAATTTATCCACCTTAAACTCCATCTGCCAAATTTTGGCCCATTCACCTAACCTGTCCATATCTATTTGTAAATTTCCTAAGGTAAGATCCCATGGGATGGAAGGTAATTTGGCAAATTGGATCCAGAATTGGCTGAATTGTCAGGAAGCAGAGGGTGATGGTCGATGGGTGTTTTTGTGACTGTGTCCAGTGGGGTTCCACAGAGATTGGTGTTGGGTCCCTTGCTCTTTGTATATATATATTTTTATATAAACAATTTAGACTTGAATATAGGAATTGAATTATCAGTAAGTTCGCAGATTACACAAAAATTGGGGTGGTAAATAGTGAGGAGGATAGCCTTAGATTACAGGAGGATATAGATGTGCTGGTCAGATGGGCTGATCAGTGGCAAATGGAATTTAATCCGGATAAGTGTAAGGTGATGCACTGGGGCAGGACAAACAAGGCATGGGAATACAAGATGAATGGTAGGACCCTGGGAAGTACCAAGGATCAGAGGGACCTTGGTGTACATGTCCACCGGTCCCTTAAGTTAGCAGGACAGGTAGATAAGGTGGTTAAGAAGGCATATGGGATACTTGTCTTTATTAGCTGAGGCATAGAATATAAGAGCAGGGAGGTTATACTGGAACTGTATAAAACCCAGGTTAGGCCACAGCTGGAGTATTGCGTGCAGTTCTGGAATCCACATTGTAGGAAGGGTGTGATTGCACTAGAGAGGGTGCAGAGGAGATTTACCAGGATGTTCAAAACAAAAACAGAATTACCTGGAAAAACTCAGCAGGTCTGGCAGCATTGGCGGAGAAGAAAAGAGTTTCGAGTCCTCATGACCCTTCGACAGAACTTGAGTTCCTACCAGGATGTTGCCTGGCCTGGGGTGTTTTAGTTTTGAGGAGAGATCGGATAGACTGGAGCATAGGAGATTGAGGGGGGACATGATTGAGGTGTATAGAATTATGAGGGGCATAGATAGGGTAGACAGGAAGGAACTTTTCCACTTGGTGGAGGGATCAATAACCTGGGGGCATAGATTGAAGGTAAGGGGCAGGAGGTTTAGAGGGGATGTGAGGAAGAATTTTTTCACCCAGAGGGTGGTGGGAATCTGGAACTCACTGCCCACAAGGGTGGTAGAGGCAGAAACCCTCATAACATTTCAGAAGTATTTGGATGTGCACTTGTGATGCCATGACATACAAGGCTATGGGCCTAGTACTGGAAAATGGGATTAGAATAGTTAGGTACTTGTTTGACTGGCGCAGACTGGATGGGCCGAAGGACCTTTTTCTGTGCTGTAGACCTTTATGACTCTATAACTATTCAGGAATGTCAGTTTTTTTGTACTCATTGTCTATATGGCCTGCTAATCTGGGCTGACTCAATTTTGCAAGAAAAACATTTGTAACTGATCTTCAACTGCTGTAAGGGCAGCTTTATGTTTAGTGCTAATTTCGTACTTTCTCGTAGATGCCCTGCTTCTACTCGAGATAGAAAATGTTGACTGATTTTTTTTTGTTCATGGGAAAAGGGTCGCTGGCTGGGCCAGCATTTGTTGCCCATCCCTAATTGCCCTTGAGAAGGTGGCGGTGAGCTGCCTTAGAACCATTGCAGTTCATGTGGTGCAGGTACACCCACAGTGCTGTTAGGAAGGGAGTTCCAGGATTTTGATCTAGAGACAGTGAAGGAACAGTGATATATTTCCAAGTCAGGATGTGTGGCTTGGAAGAAAACTTGCACATGGTTCCCATCTGTCTTGTCCTTCTAGGTTGTAGAGGTCACAGGTTTGGAAGATGCTGCCAAAGGAGTCTTGGTGAGTTGCTGCAGCGCATCTTGTAGATGGTGCACAGTACTGCTACTGTGCGTTGGTGGTGGAGGGAGTGAATGTTTAAGTTGATGGATGGGGTTCCAATCAAGGGGGCTGCTTTGTCCAGAATGGTGTTGAGTTTCTTGAGTGTTGTTGGTGCAGCACTCATCCAGGCAAGGGTAGAGTATTCCATCACACTCCTGACTTATGCCTTGTAGATAGTGGACAGGCTTTGGGGAGTCAGGAGGTGAGTTAATTGCTGCAGAGGTTGATAGATCCTTGTTAGGCAAGGGAATCAAAGGTTATCGGGGGTAGATGGGAATGTGGAACTTAAAACACAAACAGATCAGCCATGATCTTATTAAATGGCAGAGTAGCCTCGAGGGGCCGAATGGCCTACTTCTGCTCCTCTTTCATATGTTTGTACATTTGTAATTCCTAGCCTCTGACCTACTCTTGTAGCCACAGTATTTATATGGCTGGTCCAGTTTAGTTTCTCATCAATGGTAACCCCCAGGATGCTGATATTGAACATCGCACCGAAGTTTCCTTTCTGGTTGGTCATAAACATGGAAAATCCTTTAGAAGTCAGAAATTAAGGCAGCAATTACATTTTTTGACAACTCCCTTTTAATCAAATCTCAAATCTTGTGTATGTTCTACATCATGTGCTATTCAATCAGTGTTGTAGCTATGGCAACAGCAACAGTGCTGTACTATCTATGTTATCATTAATCGTAATCATAACATTATTAGAAATGTTCTGGCTGTTTCTCGCTAATGCATTAATCATTATTTAGATGTTTAGCAGACATCATTATTAAAGGCAGCTTTACACTTTATAGTGCTGTACTTCACTTATACATGAAACAAATTCCAACAGGAGAAGTTAAAAGTTAGGGTATTCAGGAATGAGTTTCATGAACCAGGACGAGGTCTCCTCTGGAGCATTGTTTCCCTGGGGACACAGTACCTCATTTGGGGACTGTCCCCAGAAGGACAATTGGTCACCGTATCATTTGGTTCATTTATTAGTGGAGGTATAAATGATGAAGATGAAAGTTTGATGACCTACATTTTGGTGCAGTAATTCCTCATTGTCTGAATTTAGTTCAATCCCCACACACAAAGCATCCCTCACTGGCGCATGACTTCTCTGTGTCCAGGTTTGCTTCATAGGGTGGAATTTTATGACAAGCTGGATTTTATGGGTCCTGCAGAAGTCAATGGAGTTTGGGATGGCTCGCCGCATTTTACGGTCCCCTTCCCGCTGCGACAGGGCTGTAAAATTCTGGCCGTAGATTTGATTTCCTTGTTAGTTTGAATTCCTTGGTTTGCAGTATATTGGACTCTTGGCTGCCACCTCCAGTCTGTTTGAGGTACTAAATGTTTGTTTACTATTTGTTTCATTCAGGCCAGCTTCAAGCAAATGCATATTGTGAAAATCCTGATGTGGTTTTAATTGGAAACAAAGCGGATTTGGTTGATCAGAGGGAGGTACAGGAGAATCAAGCCAAGGAATTGGCAGACAAATATGGGTAAATGCTTACTTATGTAACTTATATCACTTCCATCAATAAAATAGAATTATGTGTGCCATAATGCCACCATCAACACCTCCTTTAGCCAGTACCACTACCATTAACACTCCTTTATCCTCTTGTTCATGATATCTTTGTCAATCTCTCCTCAGCCCCCACCTATTGCTGGCCTTCTATCCAGTTTCACCTGCTCCACCCCCCCTTAAATAGTATAAACTCCATCAGATTTTTACTTCTCTTTAGCTCTGAAGAAGAGTGATATGGACTCAAAACATTAACTCTGTCTTTCTCTCCACAGATGCTGTCAGACCTGCTGAGTTTTTCCAGCATTTTCTGTTTTTGTTTCAGAATTATGTCTACTTACTCACAAATAAATAAATATCTGTCTTCTATAACTGACCAGTCAGAGTAGCTTTTGAAAATTGGCAAATTAAGATAGGCCATGACTTTAACTCTGGGCAGATTTTAGGATAGCAGCGTGAGTTAGAAACTCAACAGTTGTTGCAGAAACAGGCTTGAGCTAGTTTCACTACGGGGCCACATTTAAATCTTGCTGGCAGACTTCCCATTTGTTCTGGAGGGTGGGAAGCTGTAAAAAAAAATCACATGCTGTGTAATTGCCGACACGATGAACTAGGTGGCTAGATTGGCTCCCAGAGCTTTCTGTTGAGGGGCTTATGGACTGGAAAGTGGTGGTCATGGATGGAATCAGCGACAGAGAAGTTCTAAACTTTCATTGTGGAGCACTTCTGCTCCTCCTTGCCCTATAAGGAGGGCATTAAAAACATACCTGTTTGGTCCTTTGTTGGCCCTGATCCTCTTAACCCCTGTTATTAACCCGGAGGTTTCTCCAACAATTTCTAAACGAGAAGTATTTTGTGATCTGTTCAGAGGCTTAAAAGCAGAACACTTGGCTTCAAAATCAGAAGGTGTGCAGCTGGTTGGGAGGGAGAGGGGATAGGGTAGTGAGTGGGCATATTAGAAGAGTGAACAAGGGGCTAAACTAAATTAAAAAAAAAAGAAAATCATAATGTGTTGCATACAATGTTCCCCTTAAAATTTAGTTGGTCTGCTCCGTCTCTTTTATCCAGAATATATTTTTGTGCAGCTGCACACACGCATTATTTATCACAGAGCAATGTTTGCACGCTACCATTTAGGTCACTGCACAACCACATACCTGTGCAGCTTAGTGGGAACATTGCTTCTACGTGATTTTTAACAATGGGCACTAATACAATCATCATTCTGATCTGCACCACGGCTCCCCATTCAATCTTTAGAAGATAGATGCTACTGGGGAAAAAATAAATGTTTACATTGAACCCTTGTAAGCACTCAGTTTACTTTCACAGAAAATGGAACAATACCTCCTGTTCTTTCCCTCCCCCCAGGATTCCATACTTTGAATCAAGTGCCGCCACCGGAGAGGGCATTGATGAAGCTATAATTGCATTGCTGGACTTAATAATGAAACGCATGGAGCAGTGTGTCGACAAGAGTCAAATACCTGATTCAATCAATGGTGGATCTGCCCAAAAACTTGAAGCTGCCAACCCAAATGAGAAGAAGTGTGCCTGCTAGAAAATACCTTCACGACAGCTGAAGAATTTTTGCATGTGTAAATGGTTTCTCCAAAAGTTTATTTTCCTATCTCACTTTTTTTTTGTTTGAATTTTCTCTCAGCCATCTTTAGTAGTAACTGCAGGGTATTGTTGTAGAAGGGACTGCTTGGGTAGTGCAGAAAGTGTCTCCAAGATGATATATCCCAGTTGGAAAATTTGACTTGTGGATGTATACCTCAGTACAGTGGCCTATTTGCCGCAGCCAAATTAACAGCACTCAGCTGCTTCCAGCCAAATACTGATGCTGCCGAATGGCTACATGAAAAGTAAAAGAAATTTGATTTCTCTCATAGAAAAGTAGGTCATCCATTACAAAGATGAAAGCAACATTTACTTAAATGAAGCATTTGAGAAAGTGTCCACAGAAGAACATTGGCAGCCTTAATTGAATGTTTGGCTCTCTCTGAAGAGATCTATCCTTTCTTTGATGTAGTACTTTCTTTTGAAGTATCATCTTAGTTTTTTTTGTTTCCCCCCCCCCCAAACTTTTGCTGACAAAAAGCTTCAGCTTCCACCCGTTCCCCCAGAGTCGAGAAAGTGGTAAAATTGATTGCAGCCTGGTTTATATTGTCTATGTAATGAGAGCAAGTATTAATAATGCAACAAAAAATGATTTCAAAGTGTTACTATTCAACGTGGTGTTAATTTGCTGCAACTGTGAGACATCCTGTTCAAAGAGCGCTGTGTGACAACCATTGTACACAAAGCATAGTTAATATTGAGTTTCACACTGTGATAGGCTTTGAACCCTCAACCGCATGTGCTGGCTGCTTGTCTGTGTAGAGTATTTACAACACGTTAAAAATCAAAAGCAGCCATGTTTTTAAAAGTAAAACGTAATTTTCATCTTCTGAAAGTAAACTGTACTGTGGAAACATAGAAACACAGGAGCAGGAGTAGGACTGGCACCCAAATTGGGTAGAACTCATTAGAAATAATGGGTGGAATTTTCTAAAGCTGGTGAAGATGGTGGGGTGAGGGAGAATGGGGGATGGCATTGTGGTTTTGGGGGAGTGAAATTGTGGAAAGTGGTGTCAGGTCAGGGCACTGATGTGATCCAGTCCCATTCTGGCATTCCCAAGTGCGGATTGGAGGTGCAGTGGGGAATCCCAGTGGCTGAGGAGGGAAGCCAACTGAAGTACTTAAGAAGGCAATTAGGAACAATTTGGCACATGGATTCCCTCTTTCCCAGTGGCTGAGCAGTGCCATGCTGTGTCGCCATCTAACAGTTTGGACAAGGTGAGAGCACGATGGGAAGGACTTCCTCAGTGAACCTGAGAAATTGAGAAGGCCTTGCTCAGTTCACTGGAGCAACAGATGTGGCCACGTGGGAGACAGCTGTTCAAAGCACTCCTCTCTCAGAAAGCACTATAACTGCTTGACAGATGATTGCCAACTTGTTGGAAGGCACGTCACCTATCTAGCACTTCATTCACCTTCAGTTGCACTTCCCTGCTTCCAGCTTTCATCATGGACTGGGAGCAGCTTATGCTGCTGCTGCACCTTCCACCTCAACAGTACCAGCAGCAGCGGGACCAATACTAGCAGTAGCACCAGGTGACTTCTCCTCTGCAGTACATTCCTCCACAGGGTAGATGGGATGGACATATAGATCCAGCTGGAAGGAGGTGAGACACCCTCCCCCACACAGGGTCTACAAGTCTACAGGTCAGCTTTCTCGACATGTGTGAGCACCAGTGACTCAGCCTCTCAGGGCAGGTCACTGCTGAATTAGCATCTTTGTGGGGCAAGACCTCCCTCCCAGTAGACCAGGTGTGCATGCATTGTATTTGGCCAATAAGGTGTCTGTCACTGGAGACCCCCTCCCCCACCCACCCTGTGATTCTGACTCTCACCGAGTTGTGTTCTCTCTTCTGGAAAGAGAGAAAGCAGAGAAGTGTGAGTGTTCATAATGGATTGTGTACAGAGGAGGGAAGAACACCATTTGTGGAAGGTCACTGTGAGGCATGGGCGCAAGACGGGAATAAGCTGAATGCAAGTATGAGTGTTAGCTGTTCAGATAGCAATGTGAGGAGGCACCTGCAGGAAGAGGAATGAATGGAGCTACAAGATATGTTGACCTGAGGCATGCTGTGCAGGAGAATGCTGGCAGGTCAGAGTGTAGGGCTCGGCACTGAAAGTGTTTATGCCACTCACCTGTCATTCCCTCATGAGGTCCTGAATCCTCTTGGTGCACCATCTCAAGGTTGGAGACTGGATTACTGCTGATTTCCTCAGCAACTTCTGTCCACGTCAGCTTGGCTGGAGAGGTTGTACTCTTCCTTCTGTCCTTGGTCACCTCACTGCAGCCCCTCAGATCCCTCAATAGGACCTCCTGGCAAGACTGAAACCAGATGGTGGTGGGGGATAGGGGGAGCAGCCTTCCCAGGGTTCCCCTCCATTCCTGTGGATGTAGCAGCCTGAAAACACAGGTGCTGCTGAGCTTTTCTGAAAGGTGGCATTTCCCTGTCAAGCAGAGAAAACTGGATATGTTAGTTTTTTTTGACAGCAGCACTCCTTTCATAATTCTGACAGCTCCTATGAGTCCCATGTATCTCTGTGTACAGTTGAATGAATAGCCAGGACAGGTAAATGAATCACATAAATAGGCTGTAGGGCAGATGACAAGAGAACGATCTGGAAAGCAAGTATTTTGTCAGTTCTGTTCCTCATTAGTCTTTTGAAACAGAAACTCTCAAGTTAGCTTTAAATTTTGATGTCATTTTTGTTTCTGTCTTCCCTTTTGATCTTTATGCATTTGGGGAACTAACTTGTGAGTTGCTGAAAGCAACAATGTGAGAAGGCTGAATGAATGTATATACACTCATTGGAATGGTGTCATATCTTAAGCATCCTGTGCCAAAGGCTGCATCTTTGCACATATTCAAGTTTCTTATGCTGCAGGGCTTAATATCGCCTTCGACTCAGTTTTCTTTCTAATAATATTTTTTGTATTCATTATTAAATCCAATATTCAGAAGGATGAATAGAACTAAACTGAATTTAATCTTAATTCCCGTAACCATTTTTTATCACTGCTTGAGTTCCTTTTTAAAAGCCCTGACAAATTGGCCTCTATAACCAAGCAAACTGTTACCAGTTGTGGTTCTCTTGATAATATTGAATTAGGTGATATTTGTAACATGTTGATTTGAATCAAAATGTTTGGAATCTTTTGGTGGGTCCAGTGCAAACCTATTAAGAAAAAGGATAAATGCTTTTGAAAGGATTTCACTGTGTATGGAATGGCTGAGTGCAACTTTTTCAATTGATATCTGAGACTAAATTTAATACTCCCAGTGGGGATCGACATACAGAGAGTTTGGGCCAGAGATGGGTTTCAATACTCTGTAGCACCAACTCCGCTTATAAGCATTAGTAACTGGTAGTAATGCCTCAGATTTGGAATTTACCCTGTTTGTAACCTTGTGCTCTCGCACCATGGTATAGAGAGTAGTTCAGTAGGTGCCATGTATGTGAAATCATATTTGAATATATTTTGCACAAATGAGGAATGATACCTGTACAGTGATCATCTTGTATTATGTGATATGCACAAACTACTGATATCTTCTCACCAGTGAAACATAACTGCAATTAAGGTTTTTTCTTTTTATCTACACCGTTGCGGGTCTAAGCAAAGCATGTGGCTCATCCTGTGACATATTGATTTCTTCAGCTCACTCATGCACATTGCTTCACAGTCAATAGTGAACCATAGAACACTACAGCACAGAAAACAGGCCATAAATATTACTTACGTTATATGCCTACTAAATTTTTCCTGTACTCATACAGTACTAACCCACAGATTTATCATTGCCCAACACACTGGTTTTGCCATGTGACATAATGTGGGTGCCGTGTATTAAAGGGGCATTACAGGTAAACATACTGGGCACTAATTTCATCTCAGCCACACTATGAAACCCAAGCACCATTTTGCTGGGGCATACTGCACTGTCAGATGCTTCTGGGATAGCCTGTATGATGTGCCCTCTTGAGAAGGGCAGCCATGGGCATTCCCAGTGTGCATCAAGCACCTCTGAAGGAGTGCTATCCTGGCAGCACACAGCCCAACTGGCTGTTACTGCACCAGGATATCTAATTTGGACCACGTAGGTCCAGTCCACTAACTCAGGCATCACACTGAAAATAATAAGTGCTGACTTGCAAGAGCTGTCCAGCATGAAGGTCATTTAAAGGACCAAGCACCCAACTTTCAAAACATTGCAACGTGTTTGGAAGTACTGTGGAGTGTATTTGGAGGTGTTGTTGTGAGTTCCTAAATTTGCCAGAAAGTGTTGCAGCATTTTCACAGGGAGAGATAGATAATGTCTCCACACAAAGGCTGCAACAGGTATGGTGACTGCAGTTGCAGCGCCCCTGGGTCTGCAGGGCAACAGGAAGATGGAGCAAAAGCTGCAGAGACTGCAACTTCTGCATGATACCCTCTGCCGGCGTGGAGCCTAACTTCTTCATGCTCCTCGGCAGTGACAGGAGGCTGCATGGCAGGTCCCCCACTAGGCCCAGTATCTCGGTATGTATCGTCATCAGCATCTTCTATAAGATGCCCCGTTAAGGTTCTCATTGGTCTTCTGCAACAGAATTCATCTGCAAACTCCCCCCTGCCCCTCTAATGAGCTAGCAAACAAACTACCCTTTACTCCTGGTTTGGCTGCAGCCCATTTGTGCCAAGATAACTCACCATGTTTAGATTCCAACTCTATATTGATCTCCAAGGTATGTGGAGTGACAGTATCTGATTTGGTAGCTATGAGTGTCAGATCAAGTGGTGGGTCCTCTTCATCAGTACTGTGCTTCTTGCTCTCCCTCTCCCTTCTTGAGGCTGGGCATATGACAAGACTTGGGTGTCTGAAAGCAGGGACTCAGATGGGAAGGGTTGATCTGAGGGAAGAGGGGTGGGGGTGGGAAGCAAGAGGTCCATGGTTACATTATCAACAGCTTGCTCATCGTGCCAGATGGTAGAATGAGTGTGTGCTGGGAGTTACAAAGGTGCACAAGGCAGGAGCACACTGCCACCCTTGATGTTCGCAGAGATGGACTCCATTGAAATACCTATTATGCTACAAGCCATCTCCTCTATAATGCTTAGATGTCTTTGTCTCCTGCCTGTTCTGCTTTGCTCCCATCTATTGTGTGCTACTTTGTTTTGCAAGAGAGAGGGCAGAATGTTAATAGTTTTGTTGAACTATGTTAGGGTAAGGCACAGGCCAAAGCTGTATAGCTGGAGGCAGGTGGAAGAAGTGAGAGGTGGATGTGAGGCTGGCGGCATTGGTGGATGTGTGAGGGTGAGGTGGAGTATCCAGGTGGTAGGAGTGAATCCCAAGTGTCGGCACCCAAGAGGAGTACTGGGGATATAGTTCATGGAGCAGTGCGGGAGGTTGGTGATGCGATGGATAGGAGATTTCATGTGAGGATGTACTTATACTGACCTTAACCACCTGCACAAGGTCATTAGACTTACAATACAGAAGAAAGCCGTTTGGCCTATTATGTCTATGCTGACTCCCTATGAGAACAACTCAGCTAGTGCCACTTCCTTGTCTTTTCCACAAAGTCCTAGAAATCTTTTCACATAATTGTCCAATAGAGTTATCTTGTGATACTGCTGCAAGGTTCTCAGCGTCAGACTCTGGAAGTTGACCTGTCTGGTCACCTGCTCCCAATCCCTTCTCAGGATGATCCTTGAGGGCCACCTCGTCCCTTGCAGAATAATGGATACATGTCTTCCTACCAACCTCCACCACTACTGCTTCCAAATGTCACATCTGTCAGCCTGGAACCCACTCTCTCTGCCCTGCTGTTCTATTTCCCATGTTTTAAATTTCGGTAACATTATTCAGTGCAACTTCTTTTAAGAGGGACAGACAATCTTTAGGAAGACCAGGCTAGCTGCACCACGTACTCTCAACACAATGTTGCTTGGCCCCCTGCTGAGCGCAGGGGCAACTGGCAGCATGAAGAAGAAACCATCAGTGAGGAACCCGCCTGGCCCTACTCTACAATCATGATAACAAGAGAGCACCAAGTTTAGGAATTTTGACTCACCGCACCCAAAGATTTGCACTTTCTGAATTTTTAGCTCAGTTTCTTTTGGCAGTGTGTCGCTACATTAATAGTGTTAAATAAAATTTCCGCATGAATTATCCCACTGATGCAGACCGAGTAGATTCACATCACAGATCAGTTTGTTCATAATTTGATTTCTGCACTGCAGTTTCTGTCAATGAGTTGTTGCCTGCCCCTCCTAGCAGCTGCCAACCTCTTCAACAAATATTAAAGCAGACCTAGCTGTTAGGCCTGAGGATGTAATGGGGTATGGTGTAGCTATTCGAATTAAAGATGCAGAGGGAATGTTTGAGAGGAAATGTTTTCAATTAATGTTTCTGTGTTTAAGAAGAATGTAAATAATGAGTGAAATAATTTATATATTTTACACTATAGACATGGCCTTCAAATCTCATGTTTGTTTTGTGTGACATGTGTATTAACATTATTTAAAATATCCATTCACGCCCCGCCCCCACCCCCTCCCATTTTCCCAAAATGATTATATTCTGTCAGACTGAATTGCATTAGCTAGGATGAGTGGAGGAAATTTATTGAAGAAGTTCACTCCAACAGGTCAGCATTGCTACTGTCCTATATAATATTTCTGTATCATTAATGACAGACACCCATTGAGATTTATTAGCCTGAATTTTCATTGCATCAGGATGACTTGGGAGCCCTTTAAAAGTTGCAGGCGGGTCCTGGTTCCAGGATTCCCGACCCATTCCAGCACTGTCTTAGGGGGTGCTTTTAAAGGGTGCAAGCTGGTTCCTGTCAAAAGCCCACAACCGATATTCCCAACATGGCCAGCTCCATTACAGAGATAGGTGTGCCCAACTCTTCTACAATTTTCATGGAGTCGAGCCATTTTAAAGAGTGGTGGTTCACAGGACTTCAGAGGATTTGTGAACCCTAATCTGCATGAGGGGACCATTTAAAAGATGAGTTCCAAAGGTCCCCCTCATGACCCCCTGCCAAGATAAGTTGCCCACTCACTGCCCATTGCCCCTCATGCCCACAATGCTAAGCTATGTCCCTCCACCACCCCCATGGCTCCTCATACCCCCTATGGCAAGCTATGGCACTGTCATGCCCATCGATCCAATATACACTACATGGAATCAATGCACCATATAGTGACTGTAGGATATGTAAAAAAAAACATTCATTCATTAGTAACTTTCCACTATGTAAAAAAATCATTTCACTACAAGGCAATAAAAGTGTCAATCATCCAGACTCTTTAAAGTATCAATAACAGAAACAACAAACCATTGAAACCACATAATCTTGTGAAAATAAACATTGTGAAATTGACTGCAGAGATCAGAGAACAAGAGCTGTCAATCAAAAAATGTTTACTCTGGGGCACAGCTGTTTCAATAAAAGTAATGGATGTCTGGGCTCTCAGTCAAGCATAGGTAATGGGGCTTGTCTTTGCCCACTCATTTGAACACTCTATGTCACTTTGTGGTCTCCTTACGTCCTCTTCAGAATTTACTTGCCTACCTATCTTCGTGTCGTCAGCAAATTTAGCAACCATTCCTTTGGTCCCTTCATCCAACTCATTTATATAAATTGTAAAAATTTGAGGCCCCAGCACTGATCCCTGTGGCTCACCACTCGTCACATTCTGCCAACAGGAAAAGACCCATTTATGCCAACTCTCTGCTTCCTGTTAGCTAGCCAATCTTCTATCCATATCACCCATACACCATGTGCTTTTATTTTCCACAATAACCTTTCATGTGGCACTTTATCAAATGCCCTCTGGAAATCTAAGAACAGTACATCCACCGGTTCCCCTTTACCCACATCACATGTGACTCCTTCAAAGAACTCCAATAAATCAGTTAAATATAATACCCGTTTTACAAAACCATATTGACTCTGCCTGCTTGACTTGAATTTTTCTAAGTGCTCTGCTATAACATCTTTAATAATAGCTTCTAACATTTTCTCTATGATAGACGTTAGGCTAACTGGCCTATAGTTTCCTACTTTTTGTCTCCCTTTTTGGATAAAGGAGCTACATTCCCCGAATCTAGGGAATTTTGAAAAATTAAAGCCAATGCATCAGCTATCTCACTAGCCACTTCTGTCAAGACCTGGGGCTACATCTTCTGGTCACCGAGCGGGGGGTTGAGCCCACTTGCCAATGTGGGGTGACATCGGGCGTGCGTCCCTACTTCACCCCACATCATTTAGATTTTCAGTTCGGCGGGTGCACAGCCAGATCGACTGCATGCCTGCCAAACTGTCAAAGGCCTATTAAGGCTATTAAAAAAGTAATTAAATTGATTATTAGACCTGTCCGTCCAATGTTAAAGTTGGCGGGCAGGCGAAGAGGCCGTGCGGCCTTCAGAAAAAATATGAAACCTCATCCATGGGCAGGATGAGGTTTCATGAGGGTATTAATATTTGTATGAAATGTCTAAATAAAAGAAATTGACATGTCCCAGCTCATGTGACAGTGTCACATGAGGGGACATGTCAATAATTTTTTTCCTCATGTTCATTCACTGTTTGAAACCTGAGCTGATCTCCCTGAGGCAGCACTTTGCCTCAGGGAGATCTGTGCGCTCTTTCATGTGCATGCACGAAAAAGTGCACTCCGGGCTCAGGGAATCCCCCCTCACCCACACAGGGAGCGCATAGCGTGACGCTGAGCGGGCCTTAATTGGCCTGCCCATGTAAAATGGTGGCACACCCCTGACTAGGAGCTCCAATTGGGAACCCGCCCGCTCGCACCTGCTCCCACACAACCCCCCAACACACACACACCCCCCAACCCCCCCCCCCAAACGGGAGGAAGATCCTCCCCTGGAGATTTGTCATCCCAGAGCCCCAACAATTTTCTTAATACTACTTCCCTGGTGGTTGTCATTTTTTCCTGAGTTCCTCCCTCCCTTCCATTTCCTGATTTACAGTTATTTCCGAAATGTTGCTTGTGTCCTCTATAATGAATACCAAAGCAAAATACCTGTTTAATTCATCCACCATCTTCCTACCTTCCATTATCAATTCCATGGATGCACTCTCTATAGGACCAACACTCACTTTGTTAACACTTTTATTGCTTTGGAGTGAAATAACTTAATAATGTGGTGGAAAGTAATGAATGAATTACTTTTTTAAAACATTTTTTTACACATCCTACCATTACTGTAGGTTTCATTGGTTGTGTATAATGTATAGTGCGTCAATGGGCATGAAAGTGCCATAGCTTGGCATGGGGGCCGTGGGGGGTGTGTGGAGTGCCATAGCTTGGCATAGAGGTTATGAAGGACCATGGTGGGTGTGGGTGAAAGTGCACAGCGTTGCATGTGGGCATGAAATGGCATGGTTGAAGCATGAGGGGGTGTGAAGGGTGAGGGCTGGAGGGCCTCTGTGCTTTTGTTTTAAAAGGGTCGAAGTCCCCCAGCACCAAGGTTTGACTTTTAAATGCGCCTCTGCACCTAGCAGCACTGTGGCTGCCTCCAAACTTCTTCCCAGGTCGGCTGGTTGACTGCAGCTTGCACCCACACCTCAGCAGTGAAGATCCCATCTTTGCAGGAACTTTCTCTCGAGATGGCTGGGCTGAGCTGAGAATTTCCCTGAGTCCCGCTACTCACCCCAAAGATAAAAATTCAGGCCATCATGTCAGTAAGTAAAAAAAAAAGTTTACATTTTGGGAAAAGTTCTCCATTTATAGAAGGCCCATGTTATGCACTACTGTCATGCTGGGATAATGTCATCTGGAGAATTACTAGTTGCATCAAAAATTCTTCCTATCTCCCCTCAAGCCTGCATTGAGTGTTGGAGGACAAAAGAACTTGAGAAATAGGAGCAGGAGTAGGCCATTCAGCCCCTCAAGCCTGCCCTGCCATTCAATAAGATCATGGCTGATCTGCCCCCAGGCCTCATCTCCTCTTTTGTGCCAGCTCCTCATAGCCCTCAACTCCCCAATATTTCAAAAGTCTATCTACCTCCTCTTTAAATACTTTCAATGATCTTGTCTCTACAGCTCTCTGAGGTAGAGAATTCCAGACATTCATTACCCTCTGAGAGAATAAGTTCCTTCACATCTCAGTTTTAAATGAGTACCCCCTTATCCTGTAACTATGTCCCCCAGTTTGAGATTCCTCTCCTAGTGGAAACATCTTCTCAACATCTACCCTGTCAAGCCCCCTCAGGTCCTGTTGATGAAGCACATTTCTCCCAAACTAAAGTCTCGTGTATTTTTAAAAACTGATTTAGAGGCGGTTCTTAAGCTGTTTAATAGCACCAGTACCCGCTTCAGTCATCTTTAACCTCTTAACTAACAATTGCGTCATCCCAAGTAAATACATTTGTTCAATGTTTCACAAGGAATGTGGCTCCTGGAAGAACAGATTGATTGTGGTCTTTTTCGAACTGGACATTCCCATTTAAAATTGTAAAACGGTGATGTATCCAAACCATTGGGTTGCTTACACAGAAGGTTAACTGGCGCAATAGGATTAACACACCCTCCACTGTACCATATATCGGCCTTGAAATACAACATTGCGGGTTTTTGCCTCAGTCCCATATGCATCAGCTTGTGGTCTGCACTAAGTACAGGTAATACATTATGTGACGTTGTTACTGCCTCATCATCAGTGTACCCTCACTATGTGCTTTACCAGCTCACTGATATATGACCTCCTCATTCATTGCTATGCCTTCAAAAGGCAGCAACTCTTCTAGTTAAGTTCTAAGGAGAATTATAGAAATAGCAGCACTCTTATTGCTTTGCTGCCCTATACAGGTATCAGTAATGCAGTTGACCAATCAGTTCACTGAAAGATTAAGCTGTGTGCTTAAACTTCTACAAAACATTGTTATGATTAACATATTGACTTGTTGAACTTGGTGATGATATTTTGGGTGAATTAATTCCAGTGGAAAATGAAATTGGACGGAGTGTAAACCAGGGCCAGAATTTTTAGCTTGTTGGGTGACCATGGGCCTGATCTGGCCAAGCGTAAAATGATGCGTGATGATGTCGGGCGAGCGTCCCGACCTCATCGCATAGTCCTGCGATATTTTGTTCGGCAGGTGTGCCCTGGAGTCGGCAGTGCGCCCACTGACTATGAAGGCCACTAAAAAGTCAGTAAATTCAAATTTATACTGCTCACCAAACCTTATGGTTGGTGGGCAGGCGAAAACACCAAGCGGCCTTTGCACTTTTTAGGAAACCTCATCCACGGGTGGGATGAGGTTTCCTAAAGCAAATAAAAATAAAATAAAAGCTGTACACTTAAATGAAAAACATGTCCCTGCTCGCGTGACAGAGTCACATGAGGGAACATGTTTTATGACATTTTTATTTTCTCCTTTAGATTTTTTAACCAACGCTTCATCTCCCTGCGGCAGCTCTGTTTCTCCCGCGCATGCGCCAAGTTCACAATAGGCCCGCTTGGCCTCCTCCCCCCGCCTGCACAGGCAGCGCTGAGCAATGCCACTGGTATTTCATGCTGGGCGGGCCTTAATTGATGTGAAATCGCAGTGTGGAGCTGATCATGGGGAGCGGTAGGCTTCCTGACCGTCCCTGCCCACCCCTGCCAAGCCCACACGCCAAGGGCAAAATTCTGCCCCAGGCTGCTGACTCACTACCGCCCGTTTCAATTTCCATCCCATAATACTCGAAACAGTGCTAAATAATTGCTGCTTAAAATCACTCTTCTTTCACCCAGAGGACACTTGTCTATAAGAAGTTGACATCTCACAGGCTTTTTGTTTACTATAATCGGGGACATGGAGGATGACAGCTGGCTAACATACAGATGGATAATTCAAATACCAAGTAATTCAGAACTAACCATGTAAGGTCCTTAAGGCATGTACTGGCTATCCAAAAAGGGAGTGGGATTATTTGAGGGCACATGAAGCTATGAAAGGTGCTATGTAAATGCAAGCTATTTCTCCCTCCAATTAGATCTACTTACAGAGTGTGCCATCCACTGGTAAGAGGGTGGGTGATCTGCCAGCCCTCTGGCAAAATAACTGTCACATTGAACATTTGAGAGGTGTGCATTAGGATCTCAGAAATTTTTCTTCTGTTCAACGTTTTACCTTCTTTCTTCCACACCATGGAGAACACTACTGAGATCTGCAACTTAATGGCATAGGGAACTGTGGAGATGATGTCTTACCAGTTTGTGAGGCCATAATGTGCCACCACATTACAACTTGCTGATTGAAATTGAAAGTTGCAATAGAGAGTATTTAAACAAACTGTAATGTGGACATTTGCACACTAACAGAGCATTGATACAGAAAAGGATTGGTTAATGACTTAAGGCACAAAATTGGTGATGTTATTGGAACTTAATCTGAAGAAGAACACAACTGGTAAAAGCAAAATATCTCGGATGCTGGAAATCTGAAACAAAAACAAAAATACCTGGAAAAACTCAGCAGGTCCGACAGCATCTGTGGAGAGGAACACAGTTAACGTTTCGAGTCTGTATGACTCTTCATCAGAACACAACTGGTTTCTGGCAGGTGTCCTTCGTGCAGGTCAGGTAAGTAGGAGGGGCAAATAAATCTCAGAAACAATTTTAACTACTTCCTGGACAAGTTTTGGCCAGGCAATTGGGTTAAAATCGTCCCTACAGAACCTTCGTTGCCATCTGATGTTGACTGGTTGTCAGGTTAAAGAATTTTTAAAAGCAGAACTTTTTTAATAAACTTGTTGGGATGTGCAGAATCTTTTTGGATCAATAAAAATGTTACAAGCATTGAAGAAAGGTCTTTAAGAATTGAATGTTCAGGACTAGATTCAATATAAATATCAAGCACATAATTTATGAATGCCTGAGCTGTGCTTTAGAGAGTCACTTTAAATGGGAAATTCAAGTTTGGTGCTGAATTTGGTTTCAGACTATTGAAATTGTACCCAAAGCTGATCTTAAGATGCCCATCTGGACAATGAAAATATTTGACTGTCCTTCTTACATGATCTTTAGGCTCTGTCTTTGAGAATCATCTGACTTACATCTATTTATGCACACTCCAAAATATAATTTATTCTGATTGATCCTGGGATCAGAGGAGATGTGTAGAATGGGTTTATATTCTCTGCAGTTTAAAAGAATGAAAGCAATGTCATTGAAATATATAAAATTCTTAGAGGGCTTGACAGGGTTAATACTTTTATCCATTCATCCAACATTTATTATTTGCACATCCCTAATTACCCTTGAGAAGGTGGTGGTGAGTTGCCTTCTTGAACTGCTGCAGTCCATGTGGTGTAGGTACACCCACAGTGCTGTTGGGGTTGGGGGGGTGGGTGATGTGGGGAGTTTCTGGATTTTGACTCAGTGACAGTGAAGGAATGGGGATATAGTTCCTAGTCAGAACGATGTATGACTTGCATCGTAGCTTGTGATTCTCCATCTAATATCACACATGGAGAAATGTCACTTGGGCGAGTTACCAAAGGGCGCCTGTTATCGAGAGAACCATATTCCAAGCCAGAAATCAACACCTTCAGAAGAAGAAGTATAAAAAGCATTCATCATTCAAAATGTTTGCACTAATCTTTATAAGCTGAGGAACCAGGGCCACCCCCAAACAGGAGTTTCAGGTAGAACCCAATGCTTATGCTTGTTACAATCACTTCTTTAAAAAAGGTAGAAATTAAGATTAACCTTGTTTTGTAACAGTGTTCTGGTCCTCCAGTAATTATGAATGCATTTTTACATAGTTCAGATCCAGTATTATTGAATTAATCTTGGATAATTCAAAAGGGTGGGGATGGGAAGACAGTGGCTTTACTCTGTTGAGGGGAGCACTGAAATGTTGCCATCTCATACATATTCTTAGCTCCAAGTCAAAATTAGGTGGCTACCCTTAAAGGCACACTGTCCGAAGAGTGGAAAATGTTTACTGTTTGGGAAGATAGAAAGACAGGGAGGAGGTGCGCAGTGAATATAATCACATCGCATGCAAGTGATATACTCAAGCTTATTGAGAAGTTCAAACTAAAGACAAGCAAGCCAGTGCCCTGTTGAAGGCTAATGCAAAATTGGAAAATTATAAGGAATGTAGACTGTCCTCGATGAGGAAGGACAGCACAATGGACTGCTAGCAATGCCACATGGTAGTGTCAATACCTTCAGCCAGATTTATTCTCTATATAATCATATACCCATGAGAAATTAAGAGCTTCCTGAGTTGGTAAGTACACTGCCTGGCTGTTAAATACAGGAAAATTAAGCTTTGGTTCTTCCTTTAATGACTATCTAGTGCCTCATCAAGAAATGTGCTTGTTTTTCATGTGTAAGAGTTAAACAGGGACTTCTATTAGTAAAATCAAAGGTCAGCAGAATTCTCCACGTGAACCTTGTACACCATAAGGGCCATTATTAGCGGAACTCTCTAGAAAGACCATGGGCATCATTATGGATTAAATGGATAGGAAACAAAAGCGGGATAAGGATAAACAGATAAGTTTAGGACAAACAATGCCGGGGATGGAGCTGGGTTGGAACGAGATAAAGAGGCCCTTTTTGAAGTATAAGATACGTACCTGGAACTGGAGACATCTGCTTATTATGTGATTATGTACAGACAAGACTGGAATTTGAATAATGCAATGTGTACATGACTAGTTGTGCATAAAAAAGATGGTTTTCCTAAAATTGGTAGAGTTCTATTTTAGCCAGTCTAAGGCAGATTCTCCCTGTGCTTGCTTGAATAAAATGATCGTTAACCTGTACCTGAGTCTTCTGAGGTTGATCCTTAGAAGGCATTTTGGGCTCCCTGCATGGCGACTGCCCCACTGGGTGAGTGGCAAGAGGTCCTTGAGTGGGTATTAGTTGCCCACTTACAGGCCTCAATTGGCGGTGGAGTGGGAATGCCGCCCAGGAGCCTTCCTGCTCCAAGCTTATTCAGGGCAGAGGTGAAAAGGTGAAGGGGTCCCTATCCATCACCGTCTCACTCAATTAAGTGCCCCTCCGCCGCCACAACCAAACTCGCTTTGGGGGAAGACATTATATTCCACCCAGGGATTTTTTTAAAATCCATTTTGGTTAGCAAAGTATATGGACCTCAACCATTGCAAAAACTTTCTGCCTAAATGTCACTTTTTATTGAAACACCTTGAGGTATGAAGACAAAACATAGACATTATATCGTTATGCGAAGTTTGGGAGAAGCATGATTTCCTTTACAGAGCTCTTGCATTACAGAGAAAACTTGAGTAAACCACTTCCTTCATCTTGGAAAAGCTTTTTGCATTTTGCTTAAAAATTGTAAATGCAGCCTAATTTCCAAGTACCATACTTAGCCATGTAGCCTGTAGTTGTTTCTGTTGTTAAATACTCTGACCATGACCTGAGCAAAACCCCAGGTCCAATCAAGTCTCTGTCACCTTGTTCCAATCTATAGCCCCTGACACTGAACAATAATCACATTAAGCTAACTTCAAAAATTAAATAATTTGTTTCTCATGAACTTGTTCAATCTTTCTTAAGTATTGTGCAATGTGTAGGACATGTCGTGCAATGAGTAAAGTTTGCACAAAATGTTTTTGTCTTATTCTACGAATAACCATTTGTCTTAATTATTTGGGGTTTATAATATACAAGGAATGCCACAGGGAAAATGTAATTTTGTGCTTTTAGATGTATGCATTTTTCATATTAAAAATTCATTTAATGAAAATTGACGTTGAATTCTGATTTTTACGATTTTTTTTGTTAAAAAAAACTGCTGACTGCAGGATTATGGTTTGGCAAAGAGAAGCTGTTAAATGGAGTGCGCATGACTCCTACATTCTCAGTCGGTCACAGATTCCTGGAATCTTCCAGGGTTCACAGAAGCTGCAGGGATGGCTTCTGGGGGACAAGGGCTGCCCACAGAGGACGTGGTTGATGACACCCGTGCAGCGGCCTCAGACTGCAGCAGAATAAGGGTATAACGAGGCTCATGCTGCAACTCGCAACTTGGTGGAGCAGACCATTGGGATACTGAAAATGAGGTTTCGATGCCTGGACTGGTCTGGTGGAGCCCTACAATATAGCCCACAGAGATTGTCATGCATCGTCATCACCTGATGTGTGCTTCACAGCCTGGTACTGCAATGGTGAGAGGAGCTGGGTGAGGAGGAGTTGGAGGTCTCCGATGAGGAGGACGCAGAAGTGTATGAGGAGATCTTCAAAAACGATGATGATGGGGATGAGGCCCTTGCACTGGCCAGATGAGGCAGGTGCACTCAGGAGGCCCTCATGGCTACTAAATTTGTGGAGGATGATGATGACATGCAATGTGATGACCCCATAGATCTTCACATTGCAACTGTGAATGTTTGACTCCATTCTGGCTTATGGCAATGCACATATCCTCTATGATAGTGCTCCTGTCATGGAGGCGCAGTGGACCATAAGACCATAAGATGTAGGAGCAGAAGTAGGCCATTCAGCCCATCAAGTCTACTCCACTGTTCAATGAGATCATGGCAGATTTGATAATCCTCAACTCCATTTTTCTCCCTTTTCTCCAGACCCTTGGATTCCCTTACTGATTAAAAATCTGTTTATCTCAGCCTTGAATATGTTTAATGACCCAGCCTCCACAGCCCTCTGTGGTAAAGAATTCCGCAAATTCAATACCCTCTGAGAGAAGAAATTCCTCCTCATCTCTTGTTTGAAATGGGCGACCCCTTACTCTGAGATTATGCCCTCTGGTCCTAGACTCTCCCCCAAGGAGAATCAATCTCTCAGCATCTATCCTGTTAAGCCCCCTAAGAATCTTAAACGTTTCAATAAGGTCACCTCTCATTCTTCTAAACTCCAATGAGTACAGGCCCAACCTATTCAACCTCTCCTCATAAGAAAATCCGTCCATACCCAGGATCAACCTAGTGAACCTTCTCTGGACTGCCTCCAATGTCAGTACATCTTTCCTTAGATAAGGAGATCAAAACTATTCACAGTATTCTAACTGTGGTTTAACTAGTGCCTTGTATAGTTTTAGCAAGACTTCCCAGTTTTTATTCTCCATTCCCTTTAAAACAAAGGCCAACATTCCATTTTACTTCCCAATTACCTGTTGAACTTGTATATTAGCTTTTTGGGATTCATGCACAAGGACTCCCAAATTCCCCTGTACAGCAGCCTTCTGCAGTCCTTCTCCATTAAATAATATTCAGCTCTTCTATTCTTCCTGCCAAAGTGCATAACTTTACATTTTCCCACATTATATTTTATCTGCCAAGTCTTTGCCCATTCACTTAACCTGCCCATATCCCTCTGTAGACTCTTTGTGCCTTCCTCACCTCCTATTTTTGTGTCATCCACACACTTGGCGATAGTACATTCATTTCCCTTGATTAATATATATTGTAAATAATTGTGGCCCCAGCACTGATCCCTGTGGCATTCCACTAGTTACAACTCTCTGTTTTCTATTAGTTAGCCAATCCTCTATCCATGCTATTATATTACCGTCAACACCATGAGCTCTTATCTTACTAAGTAGCCTTATGTGCGGTACCTCATCGAATGCCTTTTGGAAATCCTAATATATTATATCTAATGGTTCCCTTTTATCTATCCTGCTTGTTACCTCCTCAAAGATTCTAATAAGTTCATCAGGCATGATTTCCCCTTCATGAAGCCATGCTGACTCTGCTTGATTAGTTTATGTATTTCTAAATGCTCTGCTATTACATCCTTTATAATAGACTAACATTTTCCCAATGACTGATGTTAAGCTAACTGGCCTATAGTTATCTGTTTTTTGTCTCACTCCCTTTTTGAATAAGGGTGTTACATTGGTGGTTTTCCAATCCTCTGGGACTTTTCCAAAATCCAAGGATTCTTGGAAGATTACTACCAGTGCAACTATTTTTGTAGCTACTTCCTTTAATATCTAGGATGCAACCCATCAGGTCCAGGGGATTTATTGGCCTTTAGCCCCATTAGTTTCCCTAGTACTTTCTCTCTTGCGATAGTTATTGTATTTATTTCCTCCCCCGCTTTAGACCCATGATTATTTAGTATTTTTGGAATGCTATTAGTGTCTTCTACCATGAAGACTGATGCAAAGTATTTATTCAACTCCTCTGACATTTCCTGGTTCCCCAATATTATTTCCCCAGCCTCATTAAGGAGAGCTGGTGGCACAGTAGTATTGTCACTGGACAAGTATTCTAGCGACTCAGGGTAATTCTCTGGGGACCTGGGTTTGAATCCCACCATGGCAGAAGGTGAAATTTGTATTTATTAAAAGTCTGATGGTGACCACAAAACCATTGCCAATTGTCATAAAAACCCACCTGGTTCACTAATGTCCTTTAGGGAAGGAAATCTGCTACCCTTATTTGGTCTGGCCTACATGCAACTCCAGACCCACAGCAATGTGGTTGACTCCTAAAAAAAATGCCCTCTGAACAAGGGCAATTAGCGATGGGCAATAAATAATGGCCTAGCCAGCAATGCCCACATCTCATGAATGAAATTTTAAAAATTCTCTAAGGAGCCTATGTTCACTTTGGCCTCTCTCTTTCTTTTTGTATATATACCGTCCATTTTTATATTACTTCCTAGTTTTCCCTCAAAGTTTATTTTTTCTCCCTTTATTATTTTTTGGTCATCTTCCGCTGGTTTTTAAAACTTTCCCAATCCTCTAGCTCACCATTAAATCTTTGCCACGTTGTATGTTTTTTCTTTCAATTTGACACACTCCCTAACTTCTTTGGTTAACCATGGTTGGTTTATTCCCTTCCTTGAATCCTTCTTCCTCATTGGAATGTATCTTTATTGTGAGTCATGAATTATCTTCTTAAATGTCTGCCATTGTTCATCAATCGTCTTTTTTGCTAAACTCCTTTCCTAGTTTGATTGCAGAAAGATGACGATGAGGGCACCCCATAGATCTTCACACAGCTTCTGAGAACGTCTGACTCCTTTCTGGCTAAGAGCAGCTCACATGTGCTCTGTCATCAGGGTCATGTTATAGAGACGTAGCCATGAGACTTTAAATGCATCTGATCAATTGTCCACCTTCAGCTCCTGACCCCTTTAGGAGCATAGCATCAATGGTCACAGATGCTGATGACATGGGGGCTAGCCCTACCTTAAAGGTGAGAGCACACAGAGAGAATGACGGAACTTTGTGATGCCTGCCCACAACATTCTGGCAGCAATGACAAGCACCGTTGAGGGGCAGGCATCAGTAATGTGTCCAGTGAGTGTGAGGCCGGACCATCACTTTGGTCTGATGGCTGCAGGGAAGAGGCCCTGGAATGTGACACCTGCATTTACCTTGTGCAGAAAGGCTTCATATCTGAGTGACAAGAACACTGTTTATTAGAACAAGGAGCCAAATGCAGGGAGACATTTTTAGGAGTTTATTGACAATAGTGAACAGTACGCACAAGTGATTAACACCCATGCCCAGGCTGTGCAACTATACCTCCTTAACTTTCCTAACACTGCCACTATGTCTGGGTGCTCCCCGGCCATCTGTTATAGCAGGCAGATGGTAAATGCCAAGCTGCCCAAATCCCAGAGAGGAACTTGAATTAGCTGCCACAGCTATTTGCAATTTGTACTTATTTCGAGATGCAGGCTTTGAATTCAGTAAAAGAAGGCCACCAAGTTTTGTAAGTATCTTACAAAACTAAATTAAACATTTATTAATAGTAGAAGTCATTTAAGCACATACATAGATCTACAAATTACTACTATGATAACTTCTAAATTGTCTAATTAATCTAATACCTAGTTACGTAGCTGATTATATGGGGGGGTGGGATTAGTAAATTTGTGGATGACACCAAGATTGGCCGGGTGGTTAATAGTGAGGTTGAGTGTCTTGGGCTACAGGAAGATATAGACGGGATGGTCAAATGGGCAGTTAAGTAGCAGATGGAATTTAATACTGAAAAGTGTGAGGTGATACACTTTGGAAGGAGTAATTTGACAAGGAAGTATTCAATGAACGGCATGACACTAGGAAGTCCTGAGGAACAAAGGGACCTTGGCGTGTGTGTCCATAGATCTCTGAAGGCAGAGGGTCATGTTAGTGGGGTGGTGAAAAAGGCATATGGGACACTTGCTTTTATCATTCGAAGCATAGATTACAAAAGTAGGGAGGTCATGTTGGAGTTGTAGAGAACATTTGTGAGGCCGCAGCTGGAATATTGTGTGCAGTTCTGGTCGCCACATTATAGGAAGGATGTGATTGCACTGGAGGGGGTGCAGAGGAGATTCACCAGGATGTTGCCTGGAATGAAACATTTGAGTTATGAAGAGAGGTTGGACAGACTTGGGTTGTTTTCATTGGAGCAGAGAAGACTGAGGGGCAACCTGATTGAGGTGTACAAGATTATGAGGGACATGGACAGGGTGGATAGGGAGCAGCTGTTCCCGTTAGTGGAAGGGTCAGTCACGAGGGGACATAAGTTCAAGTGAGGGGCAGGAGGTTTAGGGGGGATGTGAGGAAAATCTTTTTTTACCCAGAGGGTGATGACAGTCTGGAATGCGCTGCCTGGGAGGGTGGTAGAGGCAGGTTGACTCACATCCTCTAAAAAGTACCTGGATGAGCACTTGGCACATCATAACATTCAAGGCTATGAGCCAAGTGCTGGTAAATGGGATTAGGTAGGTAGGTCAGGTGTTTCTCACATGACAATGCAGACTCGATGGGCCAAAGGGCTTCTTCTGCACTGTGTGATTCTGTGATTCTGTGATACACCTCTGTTAAGGCACCGGTGAGACACATAGGGCAGAATATTTCGCTCGGCGGGCGTTGCATGTGCCTGACCCGCTTGCACATGAAATAATGCGCATGACATCGGCCGAGCATGCCGATGCCAACGTGTACTCGTGCAATAGTTTGCTAGTTGGGTGCATGATGGAGATGGAGGCATGCCTGCCAATAATTAAGAGGCCAGTTAAGGCCCTTGACACACCAATTGTCTCCGACTTTACATAGCCCATTCAATCTTTTGGCCATCACATGGGCAAAACGGGCAGGCGGGCAGGCCATCATTAGCAAAAGCTCATCCATGGGCAGGATAAGAAGGGTCAGTGACATTGTCAATGTGAGCAGTGAGGAGTTTTGGATCAATCTTGCTGCTGGTTGCTTCTGTGAACTGAACAGCTTCATCTCGCTTCAGAGCTGCATTCTGAGCATTTCTAGGCTGCATTGTTGTCTTCCAGGCCCCCAGAGGATTCAGACCATGTGGGCCCTTCCAGGAATCAGACCACCTTCCATAACCCTGGTAATGGGGATTGTGCTCTGCGCTGGAGGCACGTTCTCTGAGGAGGAAGAGAGGGGCAGAAGGGAGGGGAGGACAGGTGTCCCAATGCAGCTTCCAGGGGAGCGACCTGTGGGAGGAGAGACGCAGATATAAGGGGCGCAGGGCCAGCAGCAAGTCCAAGATAGAAGAGGCCACAGAAGACGCCACTATCCCGCTTCCAGGGTTTACAGGCAGTGATGCAGCTACCTCAATAAGTCCGAGGTGCAATGCCGAAGGAGGCTCCCTCTCTCAAGGGACACTGTCACCTACAGGATCAGGCCTGAGATCAGCTCCAACTGTGTGGGTTGACACCCAGTGCTAGTGGCGCCAAAGGTCAGGGTGGCCCTTAACTTCTATGCCTCTGGCTTTTTCCAGGGCTCATTGGGGTATCTGTGTGGAGTCTCCCAATCAGCTGTCCATGGCTGCGTCAAGCTGGTGACAGAAGGTCTCTTCAGGTGGGTAGTGATTTTTCTTCATTACCGTATGGACGAGGCCAGCCAGGCGGAGTGAGCCAGAGGCTTTGCAGCGATTGCTGGGTTCCCCTGCATCCAGGGTGCCATCAACTGCACACATGTGGCCATCAAGGCGCCAGCAGATGAGCCGGGTGCCTTTGTCAAGGGATTCTTCTCCATGAACGTGCAGATATTGTGTGATCACAAATTGCACATTCTGCAAGGGTGTGCAAGGAACATTGGCAGCTCCCATGAAGCTTACATCCTGAGGCACACCCAGATGCCAAGGATCTTCAGTGCTCCAGCCCAACTGGATGGATGACTGCTGGGCGTCAAGGCCTATCCCCTCAAAAGGTGGCTCATGACACCTCTCCACCGTCCAATAGAGGCCGTGCAGCGGTACAACAGGAGCCATATTGCCTCAAGGGCAGTGGTAGAGAGAACCAGAGGACTTCTCAAGATGGTCAAGATGCCTGGACCATTCAGGGGGCACACTCCAGTACCCCCAGAGCGTGCGTCGCTGATAGTGGTTGCATGCTGCTCTTTGCACAATCTGGCACTGGTAAGGGTGGACCCAGTGGAGGAAGAGGATCTTGACACAGCTGCACAGGCCACAGGTGATGAGCCCAGTAGTAAGTCCTCGGATGAGCACAATGAGGAGAACGCTGAGGGCACAGACACTGACCTGGGTAACCTCCAGGGAGGCAGGGACACCCAGGTCGCTTTGATCCAACAATCCTTCAGCTAGCCTACCAAATAAGAACCACCACCACATGCCAGGCCTGCAGACTCCATACTCGATCCCTGACAGGACCATTTCCTTGGCCAACAACATACACGCTGTGTCTGTGCAATAAAGTTTCGGGTGACACACGTCCATCATTACATAATGGCCTTCCCTGCAGCTACAGAACAAATGAAGCATACAGAGGCCGATAGCACGAAATGACATTTCATTTAATTGTGAATGTGAAACATAGCTTAGATGAACATTAGCTGGTTTTTTTAATCTCGCCATGAAAAATTTAAAGCAAAACGGGGGAACAAAATATCACCCATGATAATTCCGTATTGTGCTTAAGGTGCTTTACATATACATTTGTGGGTGCTCCGTCCAGGTGCTCCCCCCTTGCTGGCACTGACATTGGAGACAGCCTGCTCACTCTGCTGTCCTGTTGGCCTTGATGAACTTGGCTGTCGTCCTTTGGCCCGTGAAGCCTGTGCTAGCCCTGCCCGGGAGGGAGCAGCTAGTGCCGTGGCTGGTACCTCCCCAGACACTGCAGCCTCATCAGATGCCATGGTCACTGGCAGAGGGGCGGAGGAGCTGCTGCTGTCACCCGGAGCGCCCTGAGAGCAGCCTGCAGAGACAGCAGGCAACTTGTGCGCCAACCTGAGGTCGCTCTGGACCCCACTGCTCACCATTGATAGCCAGACACTTAGCTGGGATACGGAGTGCCCAATCCATCTCCCACACTGACACTGATCAACTGAGGTCAGTGCTGGTGTGAGGGCTTGCAGGTCCGAGTGCATCCCCAGGGACCCCTGATTGTGTCCCTGGAGTAGCCTGTCCATGAGAGTCGCCACTCTCTCCATGGAGGAGGCAGTGTGCTCAGCCATGAGGGTCAACGCAGTGGTCATTCTTCACAGGGATTCCTCTGCAGCAGGCACCAAGGCACCCTCTTGGATCTCCGCCAGATCCTCCCGCACTCCCTGTTGGACTTCCAGCATCTGCTGCCTAATTGTTAACTCCGGAAGCCTATCATCAGCCATCGACTGAGTGTTGTCCTGATCTCCGGCAGTCCTCCGACTGCTGGCGCCCTGGGCACTCTCTGCCTCCGCCTGCAACTCAAGCGAATGTGAAGTGCCTTCACCAATGTGCACTGAGATACTAGACAGCGATTTTATGTCCATTGAGGTGCTAATATCTGCACTGGTGTCTGCTTGACAGAAGGTGTGACGCTGGTAAGTACTCAGCACGCTGGTCCTCTGGGGTCGGGGCTGGGCCTTCAGGCTCCTCATTGCAACTGCCTGCTGGTGAGTCTAAAAATGACAAGAAGGACATGTCATTAGGTTAAGTCATGGCGCTGTCACTGTGCATGCCAGGCACCCTGGTGAGACAGAGATATGCATCATAGTGCCCTCGTCTTTCCATTATCAATGGGGACTCCAGGTTCGAGACTCACATCAATATAGAGACTACACTAGAATCGCTGCAATAGCCGACATTCTCACCTTACCTTCATCTGGCACCCCAACCTCACTGCGGCCGCTTGAACGAAGTGCAAGGTGCCTCTCGAGCTTCAGGGTCCCTTGCTTGTAACGTGTGAAGATGAGGAGGCTTGGGGGTCCCTCACCAGTCCACGACCTCTCAATATTGTTATGAGATGTCTTCTCATGAAAGGATAGAGGAACATTGATTAGTCCACCCTCTACCTGTAGCGCCATTGCAGCCTGGCCAATCCCACCTAAGGAACACCTCGCATGGCTCAGCTGATTCGTGACCCTGGAGCTGCAAGACATTCAGTACAAGCAGCCAGGCTCACCCCCTTGGCCGGCTCTGGCATCATTGACATTTGCCACCCACACTTTTAACACCTCTGAGGTCCACGGGGGGATGGCAGCTCTTAGCTGTTTAGCAAAGTGACCCATGCCAACACGGTACTCACCCTTCCCAATCGTAGCAGATTGTTGAAGCACTTCCAGCACTGCACCCATGTGCGCCTCACCATGTCATGGCGGCTGACCCTGGATGCCACCTCCTCCCAGGACTTTTTGGTGAGGTGTGGGGGCCTCCTCCTCCCGTCTGCGGGGACGTGTTTCCCTCCTGGCTGCAACGTCCTCCAGAAGGGCTGCGATGTGCGCATCCGAGAAATATAGGGTCTACTGCCCCGCCGACCTGCTTTCCCGCCTGCCGTGTCCAGCCACAACGGGATCCATGGAGACTTCAGTGTCCTTCACTGGCAGCCTTCCAGGGGCTGCCTGGGCTCATTTGAATTGGCCGCCGGGTCGCCATTGGACTGGGCGGATATCATGCCCCTGCCCGCCCCTTCTCGCAGATTCCCCAGCCACCTTTCATGTTGGGCGGGCCTTAATTGGCCACAAATGTGTCCCGACCGCGATTTTACAAAAGGCCAGCCAGCGTGAAATGCACTCTGATAACCTTGGCACTGCTGGGGAGGGGATGGGAGGAGTACAAGCGCTGAAGTCTGTGCATGCACAGCAGGTATGCTCAGTGAAAGCTCCCTGAAGGCACAGGGCTACCTCAGGGAACTGAAGATTTTTAATGTTAAAACGAAAGAATTCAAAAATAAAGAAAACATGTCCCCTCATATAACTCTGTCCCATGAGCAGCGACATGTTAAAACTTAGTTATTTTTTTTAAAATCGCTGTTCGGAGCCCCATCCTGCCCTTGGATGAGGTTTCGCAAAAAATGCAAAGGCCATTTGGCCTATTTGCCCGCCCGCCTACCATAAGGTTGGACATGCAGGGAAAATCTCACTTTAATTAATTAATTTATGAGTGTCACAGCCTTCTTAATTGTCGGCGGTTGTGCTGCCTACTCCCACGCTTGCCAGCCAACCGTCATAACACGTGCTATTTCACGCTCGTGCATGTCGGGTGCACGCCTGCATGCTCAGCTGAAAATCCTGGCCCACCTCTCTACTAATAAAATCTATCATAGTACCAATTTTACCAGTAATCTTTGGGAAAAATAAATACACCGGCCAGGATTTTCCCATCGGCAATTTGGGGGCGGGGCCTGCTTGCTGACGGGAAAATGACGCGGGATGACATCAGGAGGAACCCCAGATGTCATCCCGGTCCCTTTAAATTTTCAGGAAGGCGGGCAGACAGCGAAATCAGCTGTCTGCCCCCCGACCTGTCAATGGCAGGCCAGGAGACCCAGCGGGCTCCTGATTATATATGAAACCACATCCACTGGCGGGATGAGGTTTCATGTCCGTTTTTAAAAAGTTTCATAAAGTTTATGTGTTCCTTATTAACATGTCCCATCTCATGTGACGTTGTTAATATTTTTCTATTTTTGGAGTTTTTTACCTGTCAGTAATCTCCCTGAGATAGTCTCAGGGAGCAGTGCGCTATTTCGCACACATATGCGAAAGAGTGCACTTTGACAGGTGGGGAATCTGCCACCCTCCCCCACCCCGCATAGGAAGCACATAATGCTTCCCGTTGGGCAGGCCGCTGGCCAGACCTTAACTGGCCTGCCCACTCAAAATGCAGCAGGCCCCGTTTTGGCAGTGGAGTTCGGCTGCCCACCCGCTGTCAAGCCGGACAAAATTCTGCCCACTGTTTCTTTACTTCTCATGGCTAAGTGTAACATTTCATCCCCTCTTTTGAATTCAAGCTAGTTTGGCTTATTTAACAATGCAATGTTCCCTTTCCACCTTACATTCTAAAACTTTCCTCATGTTTACCTACTTAACGTTTCAAACTTAGCTTATCTTCTGACACATCAAAGCCTTCAGGCCAGCTGCCTTTAATTCAATTAAGTCCCACACACACACGCACACACAGACACATATGGCAGAATTTTCCCTCGGACCCTCCAGTCCAGTCAGAATCCTGATAAATCTCCTCTGCACCCTTTTCAGTGCAATCACAACCTTCCTATAATGTGGGGAACAGAACTGTACACAGTACTCCAGTTGTGGCCTAACCAGCATTCTATGCAGTTCCAGCATAACCTCCCTGCTCTTATATTCTACACCTCAGCTAATAAAGGCAAGTATCCCATATGCCTTCTTAACCACCTTATCTACCAGCCCTGATACCTTCAGGGATCTATGAATATGCACATCAAAGTCCCTCTGATCTTCAGTGCTTTCCAGGGTCCTACCATTTATTGTGCAATCCCTTGCCTTGTTAGCCCTCCCCAAGTACATTACCTCACACTTTTCCGGGTTGAATTCCATTTGCCACTGCTCTGTCCACCTGACCAGTCCATTGATATCCTCCTGCAGTTTACGGCTATTCTCCTCACTACTTACCATCCTACCAATTTTTGTGTCATCCATGAACTTCTTGATCATATGCCCTATGATTGAGCCCAAATCATTTATGTACACCACAAACAACAAGGGCCCCAGCACTGAGTCCTGTGGAACTACACTGGAAACAGACTTCCAGTCACAGGAACATCCCTCTACCATTACCCTCTGCTTCCTGCCTCTCAGCCAATTTTAGATCCTATGTGCCACTTTGCCTTGGATCCCATGGGCTCTTACTTTCTTCACCAGACTGTCAGGAGCCTTGCGAAAGTCCATGTAGACCACATCAAATACATTACACTCATCAACACTCCTGGTTACCTCCTCAAAAAATTCCATCAAATTTGTCAAACATGATCTTCCCTAAACAAATCCATGCTGACTATCTCTGATTAAACCGTGTCGCTCCAAGTGCAGATGTATTCTGTCTCTCAGAATTCTTTCTAGTAACATCCCTACCACTGAGGTTAGACTGACTGGCCTGTAATTTCCTGGGCTACCCCTTCCTCCCTTTTTTAATAATGGGACAACGTTAACAGTCCTCCAGTCCTCTGGCAGCTCACCTGTGTCCAGAGAAGATTTGAAAATTACTGCCAGGGCCCCTGATATCTCTTCCCTTGCCTCCCTCAACAGACTGGGATATATCTCATCTGGGCCTGTGGATTTATCCACTTTTAAGACCACTAAACCCAGTAGTGCCTCCTCTCTCTCTATGTTAATTCCTTCTAATATTTCACATTCCTCCTCCCTGATGTCTATACCTGCGTCATCCTTTTCCATTGTGAAGACTGACGCAACGTATTCATTGAGTACTGTACCCACACCTTACCGGTCCACACACACACACACGTAATCCTCTATGGTCCCCAATTGGCCCCATTTTTACTCCTGCTGATCCTCCTCCCTAGGTGCCCAAAGGCCCCTGTCTGATTCCTTGAGGAGAAGGAGTAGCTGGAGTGAGATCGAGCCTCCCTGCACCCTTCTCACGTACACACTGTTGGAGGCCAACTGTGGCATCAGCGATAATTTGAGCCTACACAGCAGTACAGGAGCGACGTCCAGGACCTAGGTATCCATGGCAGCCACCAGTGTTGACGACGGTGCGTTGGTATGCCGGCACTATCACCTCAGCCTGAAGGCGGACAGACTCTTCCATCGTGCCTTGCAATCTGAGGAGTGCAGTGGACATCCCTTCCTGATGTTCCCAAGCTTGCCTTTGTAGCTCCAGCAACTGGGTCATTGATGCCATCGTTCCCACAGTTGGAGTCTTCAGTTTCTTGCAGTGGCTGTGGCCTATGTTCGGAGCAGTAGCGGTGAGAACTTTCAGATCGGGCACTCCACCTTGGGTCCTTGCCCTCTTCCTCAAGTTGTGGATCTGCTTCTCGTGCATGACAATGGGTAAGTTTAGTGATGTGTCACCTAGCTCCCTTGACTGTACAGATCTCTAGCACACATATCAGCCCGTCAGTGGTACGTTGGATTCAAGCCCTCACCCCAGTCGAACTGTCACACACTTTGGCCTCATTTGCCATGCGGTACTGAGGCTGATCACATATTCACCAGCCTGACCTGGCTATTTACTCACACAGATACATTGCTCGATGACACTGTGAAAGACCCTGTGGTAATATGCAACTGTGACACTTACCCTGGTGGATTGGAACAGGTTGTTGACCCTGCACTGAATCCAGGATCTTTGGTGGACCCCACAGTTGCTCACTTCCTTTGTAATCTCTGCTCAAGCAGCCTTGCCATCAGCCGGGAGCGTCTTCTGTTGCTATCTGTTCCCTGAACGGCTGTGAGGTTTCGCTAAACAGTGAGTCTGGTCTCCATCTTGGCCCTGACACCTCCAAGGTACAGTTGAAAGTGTTTGGATGTGATTGGGGCTCCCAGGACATTGAAGATTAATAAGAAGGGGCAGTGATGGGTGCGGAGGTTTGAGGGGCTGTGTGAGGGTGATGAAGGGATGCAGCAACAACTGGATCATAGTACTGAATGAAAGGGGCTGGACAGGAAAGTTGTGGTCATGATACAGAGCCTTCCTGTTTGTCCAGGTGGCTCTTTTATGAGCCACCCAGGCCTGATGCATGGTCACCTGATGGCGGGACCCACCATTGAATACGCACCCTTGCTGTGTAATCATGTCTCATGTGCCCACAGCTGATCATTTAGTTTTTAATTTGAATTATATGTGCAGCAGATCCCGACATGCAAGTGGAAGTGAATACCCACTTCTGGTTCTGCCGTTGGAACCTGTCCACCTCTTGTTAACTTCTGGCCCTGGTTTCCCCCTCCCCTTTCTTAAAGAACAGAGTGCCTTTTGAAATCGGAATGTACAGGTCTTGAATCTGGAAAGACTTGGAAAATTATATGGCTAATGCATTTGCAATTTCCTCACTAATTCATTCATTACTGAGGAGTGGAATCGGATCTGTGCACCTTTAGCGCAGTATTTTCTCCACTGTCATTCTCTTTTACTAATATTGAATCAAATAAGCCCCTTCCCTTGACTTACTTCTAGGTTCTCTTGGAGTGCTGGTATTTTACCCTCTTCCTGTGAATAAGGATACAAAGTACTTATTTGACAAATCTGCTATTTCAAGATTATGCTTTATAGTATCACCTACATTCATTTTTAACGGGCCCACATTCCCTTCACCACCCTTTCGATCAATATGCTCACAGAATCTTTTGCTGGTAGCCTAGATATTCCTTAGAAGCTTTTATTTAATTTTTAAATAACATTTTGTATCTCTTATTACTTCCTTTGCATTATTTTGTCAGTTTTTATTGCTCTCCCAGACTGCTGGATATTTTTGCTGAAGTATTATTCTACAGTCTATACAGTGCCCAATGAAAGATCTGAATAAACAACTCCAAGTCAACTTTACAAATGTCAGTCTGCTATTTGGATTGAAGTGAGTCAATTTTAAATATTCGACTGGTATCAGATTTTAGCCTTTCGGTTAAAGAGCTGTAATGCTCTTTGGGAAGTCATGAGGTTGTGAAAGGTGCTTTATATAGGCCAGTGCTTTTTTCCTCTTTTTTTGAAAAGAGCTTCACATTGCCCAATTGCACTGTAATTGATACCTTTTATTGTAATACAGCGCACTTCGTGTGTTTTTGACAGACTTAATTTGAAGTGTGCTTTTCGCTTCTAATTTTTAAAGTCAATTCATTATACAGTTTCAGCAGCAGGCTGGCAGAGAGTTCACAGAATCACAGAACTGTTACAACGCAAAAGGAGGCCATTCAACCTGTTGTGTCTGCGCCGGCTGTAGCTAGGAGCAATTCACCTAGTGCCATTCCCCTGGCTTCTCTCCATAGCCTTGCACATTCTTCTTTTTCAGGTAATAACCCAATTCCCTCTTGAATGCCTCGATTGAACCTGCCTCCACCACACTCTCAGGCAGTGCATTTCATGTCTTAACCAACCGCTGTGTAAAAAAGGGTTTCCTCGTGTTGGCTTTGCTTCTTTTGACAATTACCTACTTAGGACTTAGAGTTTAGTAAAAGACATGAATACTGGAAATGAAAAACTGCATGGAAGTGAAACTTGCAACAATCGTTGTAGTGTTGGAATATGGTGACAAAAATTCTAACAACTTTTAGAAACACTCAAAAGGCATCTGAACCCATAAGTAACCTTTACCAAGGCTGAAGGGGGAGAAGATTAAGAAGCGACAGACAAAATAAATGAAGTGAAAGGAAATCCAAGATCCAGGAACGGGTCGGTAGGAAAATGACAGTGGAGCCCATGCTTCAACTCTGTTTGATAACCACTGTGAAGAGGGGTTGTTGTGAGGAATTTATTCCTTTTTATGACCCCATTACACCATCCCTATTTGCTGTGTCATGAATGGATGACACAGGTCCTGTCCCTGGCCATTTACTGGACCCAGATTCCATGGAGACAGTCGCTAAAACATCCAGGCATGGTTGGTAGCATCATAGCAGATTCAATCAACCAGGTTGCGCTACCTGATGTACACCTTGCCATGCCTTTTTTTATGCAATATCATTGAAATCATGACTAGCTGTAGTGAGTATGCTTCTAAGAAGGCATCCAATAGTACAGTGACCACAGATGGTCCCTTGTTTTGCTGGTGCCATTAAGTCTACTGTCACAGCTTCTGTTGAGAACAGGAATCTGCTCATGCACTAACTTTTTGCAATGTAAGGTTTGGTTACTTCTGTCTACAGAGGCAGTTCTGTAAATACCACACAGTATGTCCAAGGTTGCTTGAATATAAGGGTATCAGAAACAGGAGCAGGAGCAGGCTATTTGGTCTTTTAAAATTGTGCCACGGTTCAATAGGTCATTGCTGATCATCTACCTCAACTCTACTTCCTGCACCATCTCCAGATGCCTTCAATTCCTTAGTACCCAAAAATCTATCGATCCATATCTTGAATAGACTCAATGCCCTAGCACATCAACAGCTCTTTGGGATAAAGAATTTCAAAGATTCATACCACTTTAACTCTGCCTTCAATGGACCCATATTTAATTTTTGCTAACCTCTTCCTCCTTACATACCTGTAAAAGCTTTTACTGTCTGGGCTAGACCTCCAACTGCAGCAATAATGGCAGATGGTCAGTAAGCGGACTGAATGTCCATTTAGACATCAGAGAAGGAGCCCTGTAATCATAAAGAAATCCTGTTACAACATCAGACTACCCATGGGCAAAATCATGGGGCAGGGTGTTTACCTCGTCAGGCGGGCGCAGTGGGCAGGCCCGGGAGTGGCTGTGAAGCTGACCGCCGCCTGCAATCAGGCCCCGAGCGGGATTTCACGACGGCCAGCCAGCTTGAATTGTGTGCTGCAGCGCTTAGCGCTACTGGGGTAGGGCGAGCGTGGAAGTTTGCACATGGGCACAGGTGCAATCCCACCCGTGGATGAGGTTTCATTAAAAATCCTAAGGCCACCTGGCTGATTCGCTTGTCCGTCAACTGTAAGACTGGGCGGGCAGCGAAAAATTGCATTTAATTTTTAATTTAATGGCCTTAATAAGATTGTTAATTCTCAGCGGGTGCACTGCCAACTCCTGCATGCGCCCACCGACTGAAATATCGCGTGAGTGTGCAATGACGTCAGAACATGTGATGACGTCATTTTATACTCAAGCAGGTCAGGCACATGCTGGCACACCGAGCGATAAATTCTGGCCATGGGAAATCCATCATTTTATTTGAAAAATAATTCATTTATGTGGGTATTTTGTAGGAAGAGAGTTGCAAGACATGACATCAAATATTCCATGTTGCTAGGAAACATTTCAGACTTCCTCTGCTAAATATGTGAATAGCAAGGGAGAATGAGATTAGATTTAGCTATTCTACTTATTTTGCAGAGGACCAAAAGGAACAATGCGCTTACTATTTATGTATGCATATCAACAATAATCATACAGACATGGTGCATCCATTGAAGCACAAAACACGGGGAGAGGAGGAAATTGGAAAAACAATTGCACTTATGACTTGCCTTTCTCCTTTCATCTTTTTCCACAGCATCTTCAATACCCTTCAGTTAGTAGTTTGAAAATTGTGTTAATTGGCCTACATTGTCCATTATATTGACCAAATGTTGCTTGTATAAGAAGCACACACTGACCCTAGATACTTCAGCTGGTGTTATATCCCTCTAAGCTTGTCCATCAGCTGATCTTGTATGTGACAGTTTCCTTGCACATGCCCACAAAATCCAGTGCTACACTTTACAAACTCATCCAACAAGTCTTTCATCTTTATTAGGGATTAATTCAAATTACAGCAATGTTGGTGACAAACTGAACAATGATGGGTATGACACCACGACTGGGTTATTAGGCCTACAATCTGGTTCTTCTCGCGGAACATAATTCAATTACATGAGGGGTTTGTTCATTCAAACTTTGTTCAATTAATGCCACTACCCCAATACATTGGGTGAATTAAATTTCTTTATATACTGCCCCTGTCAGCAGCCTATCCTGGCATCCTGTTCCACGCAGATGTTATCCTTTGGGTGAAAATCAATCATGTGACTTTATTTCCATGTTTATCTTGTGCCTCCTGATATTTGAACTCTTGTCATAGGTAATAATTTTGCTAAGTCAAGAAATTTGTCCAAAAAAAACCCCAAGGGCAGGATTTTATGGCCTCAACATGGCCGGGGCAGGGCAGGAAAATGTGACGAGATGTTCAAAACTCCATTGACTTCAGCGGGACAGGAAGATCCCGCCGGCCGGAGGGTCCATAAAATTCCACCAACGAAATATGTTCTGTATTGGCTGTTTGGTTGTTGTATTAACCCTTGCTTTTTATTGGTCTGGGGATCAGTAGAGTTTAAACAAGCTTATCTTCATTTTTTGGTGTAATTACATAAAATACCAAGTTGTTTTGTGTGTTTTTGTGTCTTTAAATAATACTGCATGCATTTTTGAAAATATAAATATATCACAACCAATAGAAATTAAATATGAGATGCCCTGAAGGAAATCTGGTAAATGAAAAGATGTGGGCCCCTGGTGGTTCAGCAGGTAAATTCACTGCTTAGTATGACCCAGTTAGAACTCAGGAAGATCCTCAGTTAAATTCCTGGTCTGACAGTGGGGGAGGTACTGCATTAATTGATCTCAGTTAGAGTGGATATGTTAGCTGATTCAATCAGGGAAAGTGATGGTGCCTCAGTTGACCCCAGTGCCCTTATCTTGCTGAAAAATCTGTTGTGTGTGTTTGCAGACAGCTGGTTGATGGTAAGAGTGAGGCATCTCCCACTACCCCATTACCAATACTCAAAGCCTATGATCACATAGAACCACACTGCATGCCAAAGCCAGCATTTACAAGCGTGGTCTATCAGAATAGAAACAAAAGTTTTATTTGAGACAAGCAAATTACCCTGTACATGTTTAATTCTGCCCATGTTCCCGCAATGAAAAATTAAAATGGCCATTCAGCGCTGTTTAAAATTGTGAGCTGCTGGCACTTTATGATGCTGTATTTTGTAAAGCAATAAATTATATAATGTGCTTAGACATTTCAGTTGATCCAGTACACAGAAATCTTGTTTTCAGAACCACACTTGTATAAATATTATATAAATATTGTATTATCCTAAATCCTCTGAACTGTACCTCATAGAACACTTTTGTTTAATTTCCTAAATGTTTCCCTCATTTTTCATCTACAGCACTTAATTTCTTAACACGAAATGTATTTTAAAGACCAATGAAGACTCAGAAAGTATGAAGCCTTTCTGGTTGTGTCTAGTTTCAGACATATTTAATTTTACTCTTTATCCTCTGGTGATTTCTAGCTTGGTTGGTCCCAGGGCAGCGGGTAGGCAGGTTTCATGTGCAGAGACATTATGCTTCCTTCTTTAGCACTCTTCTGTGGTAAAAGCTCTGCTGTACAGAGCTTTCTGATCCGAGGTCAGAAACTTTTTTTCCACTTCATCAGCAGTTGGTATGGAGTTTTGTTTCGAGCAGATTCATAACTACAAGGTGTGGGGGAGAGACAGAGAAGACCAAAATGGACAAATAGAGAGACTGAAATGACTGACATCCTTCATTACCATGTCTTATAATATATTGAATTTAATAATAAAAAATTCTGTTTTTCTTATTCAGTAGGACAAGTCACAGTGTGCCTTTAGATAAAAGATGTTTTTTCATTATCCTTAATATGATTAATTTGTGTCCCTGGTTTATACTTGGATGGCTTTGCATCTATTAAATTCCCAGAGGATCCTTTCTCTTGTTACTTTTTAATCCAATATGGATTAATTTTCCTTTGTAAACTTGTTTGCATTAAATGTGTTCTACTTAATGGTTTACCATGGGATTTTTTGGAGGTTAAATTTATTTTTATCTTTTCTTGGCGAATATGCCTACTTTTCTGCCATTGTACAGTAGCCAATTATATTTTTACAGCAGGGAGAATACAAAGAAATAACAGTTCTTTTAAAGTATCTCACTTGATGGGTCCACTCTCAAAGCTCCTTTACTAGCATTATTATGTGAAAAAACTCACAAAACTTTACCTGGCGCAGGATACTGGTGAAGGCTTCTTGCTTTGCTTGTCAGAGTAAACTTCTGCTTTATATTTCAGTTCTCTGTTCTGTTTACAAATAAAGTAAGTCATTTGCTAATAATGCCATATTCTACTACTAAATTAAATGCTTGTCAATAGTTTTGAATTCCTCAGACTGTTACATTTAGTCAGCATTTTCATGTCGGATTAATATTTGAAAGAAGGTTATCATTCCCCCTGGCAGAATACAGAGACAAATAAAAGAGATGATACTAGGTATCATAATAGAACCTTAAAGCACACAAGGAGGCCATTCAGCCCATCATGCCTGCTCCAAAATCTTTAGCTATGAGAAAAGGCTAAAGAAGTTGTGCTTGAGGTCATTTTGGAAAAGAGGAGACTTCAAGATAACGTAAAGAAAATTGACAACGTTAATGTTGAAAATTGCTCATGATGAAAGGTTGACATTTATATTAAAAATTAGAAACTTACAAATAAGAAGGGAAGATGAACGTTTTCTAGCCAGAAAGTAATAGAATTGTGGAATACATTACTAGGACAGCTACCTATGTGGGCAGCAAAAATATGCTCAAGACTGTGCAACAAATAAGGGATCAGGATTATTGATTTAAAGAACTGTTTATATCAAATCAACTGGAATTGCTATCATTTTTTTCATACATTTATAAAACCTATCAATAAATCTATTACATTTAACGTCAAGTGGTTTTTTCAGAAACCAATTACCATTCCCCTCGATAGGTATATTCATAAAGTCGAACTCTCCTTTCAATCTAGCACCACTTAGTATATGCTCTATGACCATTGTAATGAAAAGCTGCAATAGCTGTTTGATTTTCCCCATTTGGCATAATTTGGGCAAAAGCTATACTTTCCCTACAGGAGTGCAAAGATATTTCAAATGTGAATTGATCTTTATCACAATATCTGTTTTTAACTTTTGAAAGGTTTCCACAAAATGTTTTAATTAAAAATTATTGTCTAAAAAGAGTCAAAGCCAGTTCAGACCTCTACACTTAGAGGGTACATTATATGTTCCATATTAATTAGAAAGAAACTCAAATTTGTTCCATAAAACTATGTCAATAGAAAGTTAATTCCCATACACCTATCAACGATGAAATCCCTTTAAGAAAAAGCTATGGGTTTCTATTCCTACAATTTAAAAAGTCATCAGTTAGAGGTTAAGAGGTTAACATATGAAGAATGTTTGCAGTTAATGTAACAAAAAAGATAGGATTACATACATAGGATATATGGCAGAGAAACAGGCTCCATTCGGGCTAACAAGTCCATTGCAGTGTTTATGTTCCACTCGAGCCTCCTCCCATCTTACCTTATCTGAATCTATCGTCATAACTCCCTATTCCCTCCTTCCTTATGCTTATCTAGTTTTCCCTTAAATGCATCTACACTATTTGCTTAAATCATTTCCTGTGGTAGAGAGTTCAACAACCTCACCAGTCTCTTCTGAATTCCCTATTACATTTCTTGGTGACTATCTTATATTGATGGTCTCTAGTTATGCTCTTTCTAACAAGAGCAAATATTCTCTCTATATGCACTCTGTCGAAGCTTTCATAATTTTAAAGACATCTATTAGGTTAACCGCTTTCTTTGTTCAAGAGAGGAGCACCAGCCTGGTCCTTGCCTGATATGTACACCCATGCATTTCTGGTATCATCTTTGTAAATCTTCTTTGCAGCCCGTCCAGTCCCTGTATATAATTTTCATGATATAACTATATACCTAGGACTGTAAGCAGTACTCTAAGTGCAATCTAAACAAGATTCGATACATAACTTCACTACTTTTCAATTCTATCCCTCCAGAATCAATGCTTGTGGCCTTGCTAAACTGTGGTAGAACTTTTAATGATTGGTGTATTTGTACTCCAAGATCCCTTTGTTCCTCTATCCCACCTAGACTCGCACTTTGCAAGTAATATGTGATATCCCTATTCTTCCTACCAAAATGTACTATGTCACATTTATCTTTGTCAAACTTTATTTGCCAATCATTTACTCATTCTGCAAGTGTATTAATGTCTTCTATAATTTGTATTGACTATTCCCCCCCCATTTGGTGTCATTTGCAAATTTAGAAACTCTATTTTTGATTCCAAAATCAAAATTGTTACTATAAATCGTAAACAGCAGTGGTCCCAGCACTGGTGCTTGTGGAACACCACCTCCCCCTTCTTCCACTCTGAGTAGCTACCCTTTATTCCCACTCTCTCCTTTCTGTCTTGAAACCAGCTAGCAATCCATTCTTCTACTTGTCCCCTGACTCCACATTCTCTGATTTTGTTTATTAACTAATACTGGACACCTTATCAAAGGCCTTTGGAAAATCCAGATAAATTGCATCTACTGTATTACCGTTGTCTACTCTCTCTGTTACCTCCTCAAAAAGTTTAATAGGGTTGGTAAAGCAAGATTTTCCCTTTTGAAATCAATGCTGACCATTCATTATTATATTTTTTCATTTCTAGAGGTTCTCCTATTCTCTGCCTTAGTAAGGATTCCATTACTTTTCCTACCATCGATGTTAAGCCCACTGGTCTATAATTCCCTGGGCATGTTCTGCTCCCCTTCTTAAATATAGGACTTACATTAGCTACCTGCTAGTCCTCTGGCACTACACCTTTTTCTAATCAATTATTAAATATATGTAGCAATGCCTGTGCCTTCTATTCTCTAGATTCTTTTGAAATACGTGGATGCAATCCATCCAGACCAGGAGCTTTATCCTCTGTCAGTTTGATTAGTTTATTCAATGTATTCTCTTATATTATTTTAAATACATTTATGTCATTACTCATCTCATTATTCAATGTCACCTATACCTGATCTATCTCCCTGGTAAGTCCATAGCAAAATCATTATTTAATATTTCTGCCATCTCTCTATTGTTACATGTGATATTATCATGTCCGTCTTTTAAGTTTTTTATTCATTCATGGGATGTGGGCTTCGCTGGCTGGGCCAGCATTTATTGCCCATCCATAGTTGCCCTTGAGAAGGTGGTGGTGACCTGACTTCTTGAACCGCTGCAGTCCATTAGGTACACCCACAGTGCTGTTAGGGAGGGAGTTCCAGGATTTTGACCGAGCAACAGAGAAGGAACGGAAATTTATTTCCAAGTCAGGATGGTGAGTGGTTTGGGGTGGGGGGGTGGGGTGATCTTCCAGGTGGTGATGCTCCCATGTATCAGCTGCCCATGTCCTTCCAGATGATAGTGGTCATGGGTTTGGAAGGTTCTATTTCCATCACAACCTTCCTTTATTTATTGATGCATCTGTGAAATATATTACTACTTTTTTTTATGTTTCTTGATAATTTGATTTCATAGTCCCTCTTTGCCCTCCTAATTGTTTTTTTTTACTTCTCTCCTAATCTTTTTGTATTTTTTCTAATCACACAGTCCTCCATCTATAGACCTAATGTAACCCTCAATTTCTTATATTTTTATTTATCTATGGAGTTTCATGAGTATTTGTTCTGTTCTTTCCTTTCAGTGAAATATATTTTCCCTGCACTCTGTTGAGCACCATTTTAAATATTTCACATTGTTGTTCTATAGTGTTGTTTACCAATTCTGTTGCCCATTCTAGTTCTATCATGTGCATTACAAACCTGAACTGTACTGGCTTTATTTGAGACGTAAGAATTGTGAGATGAGAAATGGGCCCATTTAATTTGCCTTCTCCCTTCCTGTTAGTTGCATAATACAATTAGAATGCATTTGAATCAATGTTTTAGTTCTGTGCTCTTATAATTTACAAAAGTAAATAAGCACCTCTGCTTCAAGTAGGCCAACTTGTTCCCTCAGTGAGAGTATAATTTGATCCTGTTTCGCCAGATCCATTTTTAAGTTTTCAATCTGTGAAGAAAAAGAAAAACAAACGTGTTATGTAAAAGATAGTAGTACAAGACATAGCAGATTCCTCCTTCACAGATGAGGAAGGCCCTTAGAGTTCATAGCTCTTCCACACTCTTGAAACAAAAACTGTGAACCCATAATATCATGTGGGATATCGAATGGTCACTTTTAAATTACAGGACATCTGGCTAATCAGAATGCTTCTTTTAACATAGTACCATTGGGGACAGGTGTAAGCAATTCAACCTATCAGGCTTGCTCCACCATTCAATTATATCATGGTGGTCTGCACCTCAACTCCATTTATCTATTTTATCTCCATATCCCTTGATATCCTTACCAATCAAGTATGTTTTTATGTACCATATGTAGTAAATTTATCCATCTACCTGTTTGTCTATCCATCCATCTGAAAGGGAATATTTCTTCAGCACTGACTGGTCAGGTGGGCAGAACAGTGGCAAATGGAATTCAATCCAGAAAAGTGTTAGGTAATGTACATGGGGAGGGTTTACAAGGCAAGGGATTACACTTTGAATGGAAGGACCCTGGAAAGTACTGAAGATCAGAGGGACCTTGGTGTGCATATCCATAGATCCCTGAAGGTAGCAGGGCAGGCATATGGGATACTTGCCTTTTATAGCCGAGGCATAGAATAAAAGAGCAGGGAGGTTATACTGGAACTGTATAAAACACTGGATAGGCCATAACTACTATGTACAGTTCTGGTCACCACATTATAGGAAGAATGTGATTGCACTGGAGAGGGTACAGAGGAGATTTACCAGGATGTTGCCTGGGCTGGATGGTCTGAGCTATGAGGAAAGATTGGATAGGCGGGGGTTGTTTTCCTTGCAGCAGTGAAGATTGAGAGGGGACCTGGTAGAGGGGTATAAGATTATGAGTGGCATAGATAAGCTGGATAGGAAGGCACTTTTTCCATTAGTAGGGGGCTCAGTAACCAGGGGTCGTAGATTTAAGGTAAGAGGTAGAAGGCTGAGAGGGGAGTTGAGGAGAATTTTTTCACCCAGAGAGTGGTGAGAGTCTGGAACTCACTGCCTAAAAGGGTAGTTGAGTCAGAAATTCTCGTAACATTTAAGAAGTATTTAGATATTCACTTGCATTGCTATAGCCTCCAGGGTTATGAGCCAAGCACTGGAAAATGGGATTAGTGTAGTCAGATCTTTGTTGACGGGCACTGACACGATGATCGAACTGCTTCCTTCTGTGCTGTAAACGTTTTTGAGTCTATGAGTAACCCAAGCATTCTAAATGTAAAAAAAGCTGCTGATATCATAGTTTAAGAGGTTAGTTCTAACTGCATAGTATGTATTAGATACTATGTACATCATCACCAGAAGTGATACAACATCATATGATCTTGCTCTCATTGTTTTTTTATTTATTCATTGGATGTAGGTGTTGCATTTCTTGCCCATCCATAATTGCCCTTGTTTAGAGGGTACTTTAAGAGTCAGCCACATTGCTGTGGTTCTGGAGTCACTTGTAAGCCAGACCAGATAAGGACAGCAGATTTCCTTCCCTAAAGAACTTTAGTGAACCAGATGGGTTTTTACAACAATTGATAATGGTTTCATGGTCATCATCATACTTTCAATACTGAGTTTTTATTGGACTTGAACCCGGGTCCCCAGAGCATTACCCTAGGTGTCTAAAATACCAGTCCAGTGACAATACCACTATACCACCACCTTCCCACATGGTAAGATGCTGCCTGCAGTAAGAGGTGTTTCAATAAAGTTAGTGTGCTGTATTTTATGTGCCCCCCCCTCCCCCCCGCCCCCCTCGGATGTGTTTTGAGTGGGTGGCAGGGAGTGGGACTTAAAATAGGGTGGGTGTGTGAAGAAGTCGAAATGTTAACTCTGTTTCTCTTCCCACTGTTTCTCTTTCCAATGAGTTACAATATCTAGACTGCGAATAAATTTAATCTGATTTTCTGGTTTTGTCATCCAGTTGCTTAAATGGTTCACAGAATCCCTAATCACTAAACGCAACCCCACTATTTTCAATTATTCTAGTGCCTGTCCTCTCATAGGATATTATTACCATTCAGAAATGGGATTATGCATAATAATGTTTCGTTAAGAGCAATAACAAGTCATGAGTGATGTATTTTGGTAAGAAGAACATGGACAGACAACATAAAATAAGGGGTGAAATTTTGAAGGCATATAGTATCTTGGGCTTTATTAATAGGGACATAGGGTACAAGAGCGGGGAGGTTATGCTGAATTTATATAAGACACTCGTTAGACCTCAGCTGGAGTATTGTGTACAGTTCTGGGAGCCACATTAAAGGAAAGATATGAACATATTGGAGAGATTGCAGAAGAGGTTTACAAGAATGGTTCGAGGGATGAGAAACTTCAGTTATGAGGATAGATTGGAGAGGTTGGGACTGTTCTCTTTGGAGAGAAGGCTAAGAGGGGATTTGATAGAGATGTTCAAAATCATGGTAGGTCTGGACAGAATAAAAAGAGTGAAGCTATTCCCATTCGTAAAAGGATCAAGAATGAAAGGGCACAGATTTAAAGTGATTTGCAAAAGTAGCAAATGTGACGTGAGAAGAAACATTTTCACATAATTAGGTTCGGGTCTGGAATGCACTGCCTGGAATTGTGGTGGAGGCAGGTTCATTCGAGGCATTCAAGGGCATTGGATGACTATTTGAATAGAAACAATGTGCAGGATTATAGGGAAAAGGCAGGGCAATGGCACTGGGTCATAATGCTTATTTGGAGAGCTGGTGCGGACATGATTCTGTGCTGTTAAAATTCTGTGATTCTGTAAAGTATTTTCCTCCAATTTACTCTCTTTTCTTAGGCTTTCTCATGAAGATGCTGATTCTTTCTGTGTTTGATGTATGGTTGTCAGCAGCCACGTTTTCTTCCCCTTGTTCCAATATCTTCATGTATAAGCTTAGACATTGAATGCTGACAGGCTAATCAACCATAGTAGCATCTCAACTATCCAAACTGAGGACAGTGAACTCAACAAAGACTGTGGATTGTATCTGGCACTTCACTCTGTGTGACATGCTACTACATTGGGTGGCACATTTACCCCCTGAGACACCAGGAGCGCTAGATAGCAAAAGTAGTTTGATCATTATTGAAACACTGAATGCTTGGCTATATTATGAAACATACTGGCATTCTACATGAACGTCATGTTCTGAGTCTCACCGTGTTTATTACACTGTATAGGTTTCGATGTTGTTGGGTGACAACATTGTCCAGGTGAAGGATCTTTTCCTGTAGTATGGAAATCTCCAGCTGAAGATCCTGAAACCTGTTAACAAATATTTTTGGGTTCATTTGATTAATAACAACCGTATAAAATTTTTCACCCACTGCATGCCCTTTCATCCTTGGAATTACCAAATAATAAAACTGAAGACAGTGTGACAATGATACATGAATATTTCACCAAAATAATTAACGTTTGGATGGGTCCAGTGAACTTCCCTTAACATTTCTCACTTAGCATATTAGCTAAGCTGTATTAAAGTTTCACAGTGAGTTAAAGCTGAAAGAGATTTTTGCCCTTTAATGAACTTTAATAAACTGCAAATGGAGTTTTTTCCACCTACTTTGTAAAAATCTTTGGCTGGGATTTTCCTATCCCATCTGCTGTGTGACCGGAAATTCCTGCCCGAAGTCAACTTCCTTCAAGTTTTCCGTCCCACCCATGATAATTCATGGGGCAGGATTTTTACCTTGGCAGGTGGGCACGCTGACCCGGCCGAGCATGATATGATGCGTGATGACATCGGCCGTGTGTGCCAACATCAATGTGTAATTGCGCGCTAGTTCGGTCAGCAGTTGCACACCGGAGCCGGCAGCGCTCCCGCCAACAATTAAAAGGCCTATGAAGACCATTAAGTTGAGTTTTACATTGCCCATTCAGCCTAATGGTTGATGGGCAGGTGAAAAGGCCAAGCGGCCTTTGCATTTTATTTTTTGGAAACCTCAAATTTGGCAGGATGAGGTTTCCAAAAGCAAATGCAAATGAATTAAAAACATGTTTCATAAATTTTTTGTGCTGCTTAATCATTTTTTTAAACTTGTTTATGGGATGTGAGCATTGCTGGCTAGGCCAGCATTTATTGCCCATCCCCAGAGGGCATTTTTAAGAGTCAACCACATTGATGTGGGTCTGGGGTCAGACGTAGGCCAGACCAAGGACAGCAGATTTCCTTTCCTAAAGGACATTAGTAAACCAGGTGGGATTTTACAACAATTGACATTGATTTTGTGGTCATCAGCAGATTTTTAATTCCATGGTAGGACTTGGGCCTGATGTCCCCAGAGCATTAACCTGGGTCTCTGGAATATTAGTGTAGTGACAATACTACTATGCCACCACCTCCCTTTTTCTGAAAGGCAACCACTGGAACACACTGCATTTTTCCCCTTTTCCAAAGAGCCAATGAGACTTGAGATCATTTGTAGTGTACCTGTTTCTTTATTTGTACCACATGATGATTGCCTCCAACCAAAGGTTTTGACATCTTTCTAGCATGAAACCACCAGCACAGAAAGAATCTTCAGAAACAGTTACAATAAGCTAAAATTCACTATTAGTTCCATTTATTCTGTTCTGGTTTTTTTCTTCAGATTGGATAAACATTTCACCTTTTATTATCTATGCCATGACCAGTACAGCCCTTTGTCAAAAGTACTGCCTATATATTTATATTAAATTATGGTATAACACCAACCAAACATCAAGAATGCTATTCCACATGTACAAATTACAATTATTTTAACCTTCACGGTTCTGAGATATTGAGCCTGCGTACAATAAAATGACCAAACTGACTCTCGTGTATCATGCTGGGTGGGCCTTAATTGGCCCGCCTGCGTAAAATTGCAGAGCGCAGCTGATCATGGGCAGTGGACGACTTCCCGACTGCCCCCATCTGCCACCCCCGATCCCACAGGCCAAGGGCAAAATTCTGCCCATGGGCTGGACTGAAAAATCCCAGCCTTTGCCTTTAAGCCCTCAGTACCTTTAGGAACATGGTTAATTTTAAAGATGCATCAGGTTTTAGAAATGTGATTTTTGAATAAGATGGTTACGTTTTAAACCACTGCTTTAATTTAAGGTAAAATGGAGTAATGAAGATGGCCATGTGACCTGCTGTGAATTTTTCCTGGCAACAAGCCTGTGTGGCTTTGTTACCATGGACAACAGAGCCTCAGGTCAGATGCTATTGAAATGTGTGTGCCAGGTTTGATACCTGAAAACAAAGGCAGAAGCTGATGTTCTTGTTTTGCAGACTTCCTGTCTCAGAGGGAAGAATCTTGTGAGCTGCTGGCTGGAGAGGCAGAGAGAGGTCTATGATGCCTCTTTTTGGGAAGGTTTGTCACATCTTGTTCCACTCAAGTACTTGTCAGGCCAATGGTGGGCCTTCACCCATGATCAAAGGCCCGAGGACGGAAGTCCCATCTGTCAGGAGCTGCCTGCCAATCAGAGGCTAGCAGCTCCATTGAGCAGCAGTGCCACTGGGTCTGGGGTGACTCCTGCCTATACGGCACCCAACCGAGGCCCAGGACCATCGCTGGATCCCAGGCCAGAGGTGAGTGTTAGCAGGAGGAGGGTTGTGGGGCAGAAGGGGAGGAAGGTTGGTAACAAGAGCGGCTTTCAGCTGGTTCCCCCTTCCCGATGCTGAGCCCCTCAATCAGGCACTGAATTCCTTTGGGAACCAAAAGCATCCCTGGCAGTGTTTGCTTGTTGTGCTCCTCGCATGGTAAGCCCCCTGCAGGCCACTTGGTTCATCAGAGCGGCAGTGGGATGAAGCTCTCAAGTAGGCATTAGTTGGCCACTTAAGGGTTTCAATTGATGGTGGGGCAGGAAGTCTGTCCACGGGCCTTTCTACCACGTACTTAATCAGGCTGGATGCAGGAAGGTGGCAGGGTCCCCACCTGCCTCCCTCCCATCTGATATACCCACCCTGCCACCAAACTCATCATGGGAGAGGACACTAGATTGCTCCCAGAGCTTTTGAACAGGAACAGCAAGACAGAGAGAGAGAGAGAGCAAAACAGAACAGCAGTCATTGTGGTCTTCAGAGAAAAAAAGGCTGTTTTCTCTGTCAACTATCAGCTAGATTGCTGGGGAAAGCTTCTGTACTGATCAAAGAGAAGGAACCCACAGTGATTTAAGGACACTGGAAGATTTGCCCTGGCAAGGATGGGAGAAGTAATCATTGGAGTGGGCCTTACTACTTAAAGTCGGTTTGGGAATTCTACGAGGAGAAGGCTTTTGATGGTCGGTTGACATTATGACTCAGTGAAATGGATGTGAGACTGTTGGATGCTGGAAGTGACTTTAGACTGTTTCCTGAAAAGATTGCAATTCTGTGGAAAACGTAAAGTATATCAGTCATGTTAAGTCATTAATAAGCATTACATTTTCTGTAGTTTAGAGCATTAGTTGCCAACTAAGGAATGTTTAGTTAGTTTGTTTTTATTTTATTTGTTACAGTAAAAGTCTTAAAACTTGAAATCCTGTCATGTAATTCCATTAAATCAGTCATTAAGAATTAAAATATCTTTTTAAAAGTTATTGGTCTTTATGATGATTGTAACAAAACAGAAGGTTATTATAAAAAAAACTGGTGTGCACTATAATAAGACCAGTGGAATGAGTAAAGCACAATATGTGTTCATGCTGAAGCAAAGTGCAAGACAAATACATATACATTAATTATCAACAAGTTACTACATTTGAGCAGTGGATTGTTGAACTTGATGTTCACGTAGTATTGAGATTGAAGAGGAATCTAGGGAATAGACACATGAAGAAAATGACATGGAGGGTAAAAGGAGCCAGAAGGTGTGACAAGTCAGGCCTCGAATCCACATGTGCTGACATCAACTTACTCCTTTTCTGTGTTAACATTTCAAGTCCATATGGACTTGAAATGTTAACTTTGTTTCTCTCTCCACAAATGCTGCCAGACCTGCTGAGTTTTTCCAGCATTTTGTATTTTTATTTCAGATTTCCAACATCCTCAGTATTTTGCTTTCATACTCCTCCTCTGTGCTGGAATATGAGGAGTTGAGGATTACAACATAACAATTTGCATTTATATAATGTCCTTGAATTAGAAAAACATCACAAGGTGCTTCACAGATGCGGTGATAGGCAAAAATTAATGTCACTCCAAAGAAGGAGATATTTGAAGGACTAACTAAAGCTTTCATCAGTGAGATAGATTTTAAGGAGGATTAACCTCTGGACAGTAGTTCTAAAGGAAACAAGAGGGTCAGCAGACATTATGTGGAGCATGGCCCCTTGGAGCATCATAATACATGGAGGGCGGGTGCCATAACCACGCATAATAGCCCCAAATTACTTACGGACATATTGAACTTTTTAGTAAGACATTTTGTTTTTTAAAAAAAAGGACATACAAACAAAAGCTGGCCGAGACTGTAAAGTAACAACTTGCTGGAAAAATTCTGTGAAGATCACACTTGGCCAACCGATACAGAGAACAGAGTGTCACACCTAAAAATGTGTCAAGGCCTACTTCAGATGCAGACACTTCAAAGGAAAAGATGCAATATAAAAATTGAACTGTAATCTCCTGTGGTTGCAGAGGTAATGAATGTTGATTATCACTAGCAGAAACCATCTCCTGTGAGTTATATCCCAGACTGTGGGCATGATATGAGTTGAAAAGAAAGCAGATTTGGGCAAAAGATATGTTTACTTTTTCCCTTCCAGGAATACACAAGAAAAAGGGTTAAAAATCCAACTGCAACCCTAGTTCTGTGTGCTAGTTTTGGCGTTCTAGACTGGGTATGCGAGGTGTGCTGTGAAGGTTATTGCTGAAGAACATCAAATAGGCATCCCTGCGCTTGCAGGTTAAAAAAAGTCTTCTCTCTCTGCTGGAAGCAAGTCACAGGTCAGCAAAGCCACAGCCAAAAAGGAAACAGGGACAACTCTTTTCAGCTAACCTGCAGAACCAAGAATCTCCAAACCATCTGCTCAACTGCCCAAAGTCAGCTCTACTGGAATCATCCAATGTTTCACCATCTACTTCTCACGGACAAGGCAAACACTAACTTGTATACCTTTTTTTTAACCTTAATTTCTGGACTCACTTCTCAGTTCTAATCTGTGTGCATGTGTGTTGCACTTTTGTTATTTTTTTCTTGCATTTTAGCAACTAATAAACTCATTATTTCTTTGACTCAAGAAAGCCTGGTTAAATTGGCTCCTTTTAAAACATAAATACATTTGGACTGGGAAATGGTATCCATGAGGGAAGGGATCCTTCTTAAATTAACCTTGTTGCAACCAACCGAAGGGGTTGAATCAAGAAGGGGAGCCAGTTCATTCCTCCTCATCCAGGAGCATAACAATTTGGGGTACCTCATCTGGGATCATAACAAATTGGGGGACACTTGCCCAAGGACTGGTTGTAACATGGAGGACCATTGAAAATAGAAGACATATTTGCAGTGGGAGACTCAATGATCAGGGTTCATTATAGTAGGTATTTACAATTTTGTCCGTATTTTAATGATTACTGCAAGTCAATGCCTAAGGACTAAAGAAGAACTTAAAATTGACAAAACATAATTTCCTATAGATATGGTAAGGACCAAGGACAAAGAACTAAGGTGCCTAAACTAGGTTTTAAATTCAGCTGGGATAAACAACTCCCAGACACCATAGGACAGCAGGATGGGTGGCAATTAATACATTTCTTGTGCTATCTAGGAAAGCTAAATGGTATAAATTAGCAATCAGGATTCTCATCGGGGAGGAAGTCCTGCTTTCTGGAGCTTCTGACCGATCTGATTGGCCGGCTACTCCAATAGTCCCAGCAGCTTCAGGAAGGTGTCAGTGGCTGCTGCTAGGACTGCAGAAGAAGAAGAAGACCAAGGCCCATGGATCTCCAGAGCATGTAAGTCCAGGGTCTTGTGCTGGGAGGGTTTGGGTAGGTTGCGGGGAGGGGTGGGATTTTGGGTTTAAAGGAGAGAGCAGGTAGGAAGGAAGGAGAGGAGGGGGGCATCCAGTGATTGGCAAAGGGAAGCCCCCGAAGACCAATCCCCACCGCCCCCCTTCCTTCCAGCCTTTTAAGCATCTGAGTGAAAAAAGATCTGGCCTCCAGCTCCTGCCTGGCTGCCCATGAAAAATGTTTTATGATGTGGGCAGTGTATTATCAGGGTCAATTGGCTTGGTAACAAGGCTAATTGAACTTTGTTATTCATTTAAATATAGTGGGCAGTCTGCCAATTTTACCAACCACCCATCCCCCTCGTATTAAGAGGCTGAGCCCGGGGGTGGGTGGGGAGGTGATGGGATGGGCGTCCACCCTATTTTACATGCCCCCCTTCCAACTGCCCGCCAGGGGCATGTAAAATTCAGCCTGTAGATCCTCAGCTGTTGTGCATATTCAAAACTGAGGATAATAGATTTTTGGGCACTAAAAAAAATTGAGTTGATGTATAAGTTCCACCTTTGAACTTACTGGGTTTTGGAGCATGCTCGAGGGGCTGTATGGCCTATTCCTGCTCCTACTTCTTATGTTCTTATAGACAGGTATCTTGTGGTTATGAATAAAGGTCCAGACAATTTTACCTCCCTAATATAAAGGTGAAGAACATCAAAGCTCATGCTTAAAACTTTTGGGAAGATTGGGTGGAACAGCTAAATTGTTAAGTTTATGTGATGTCTGCTGATTTTGGTAGGGCTGAGGAAGGGTTTTTGCATAAGCATATAATAATTTAAAAGAAAGCTAAAAACAAGGCTTCAAGACTAATATTCATGCAATGTTTTCTATGTAAATATGCAAAGTATTAGAAGTTGGGAACTGAGAGGCACTAATTAGTGTGTGAGGTGGGATGGTGGTGGGGGGGGTAGTGGTGATTGACTTAATGGGACTAAAAATAGATTTCTTTCATCTCAGAACAAAGAAGAAAGTTGTGGAAAAGATAAAGGAGGCATCAATCGTCACATTTACACACATTCTTTAGAACTAGGAATTGTGCCAAAGAAGTGATTGCTGAAAAATGATACACTCCTTTTAAAGAAAGGGAAAGAGAAAAACATGTTCTGGTACATGAAAATGTTAGTATGGAGGTACAGCAAGTGATTAGGAAGGCAAATGGAATGTTGGCATTTATTGAAAGGGGAATGGAATATAAAAGTAGGGAAGTTTTACTGCAGCTGTAAAGGGCATTGGTGTGACCGCATCTGGAATTCTGTGTACAATTTCAAAACCATTAGACCATAAGACATAGGAGCAGAAATTAGGCTATTTGGCCCATCGAGTCTGCTCCGCCATTCAATCGTGGCTGATAAGTTTCTCAGCCCCATTCTCCCGCCTTCTCCCATAACCTTTGATCCCCTTACCAATCAAGAACCTATTTATCTTGGTCTTAAATGCATTCAATGACCTGGCCTCCACAGCCTTCTGTGGCAATGAATTCCATAGATTCACCACTCTCTGGCTAAAGACGTTTCTCCTCATCTCTGTTCTAAAAGGTCTTCCCTTCACTCTGAGGCTGTGCCCTCGGGTCCTAGTCTCTCCTACTAATGGAAACATCTTCCCCACGTCCACTCTATCCACGTCTTTCAGTATTCTGTAAGTTTCAATCAGATCCCCCCTCATCCTTCTAAACTCCATCGAGTAGAGACCCAGAGTCCTCAAATGTTCCTCATATGTTAAGCCTTTCATTCCTGGGATTGTTCTCATGAACCTCCTCTCCAGGGCCAGAACATCTTTCCTGATATACGGGGCCCAAAATTGCTTACAATATTCTGCATGTGGTCTGACCAGAACCCTATAAAGCCTCAGCAGCACATCCCTGCTTTTATATTCCAGTCCTCTTGAAATAAATGCCAACATTGCATTTGCCTTCCTAACTACCGACTCAACCTGCAAGTTAACCTTAAGAGAATCCTGGACTAGGGCTCCCAAGTCCCTTTGCAATCCAGATTTCTGAATTCTCTCCCCGTTTAGAAAATAGTCTATGCCTCTATTCTTCCTACCAAAGTGCATGACCTCACACTTCCCCACGTTGTATTCCATCTGCCATTTCTTTGCCCATTCTCCTAACCTGTCCAAATCCTTCTGCAGCCTCCCCATCTCCTCAATACTACCTGTCCTTCCACCTATCTTTGTATCATCTGCAAACTTAGTCAGGATGCCCTCAGCTCTTTCATCTAGATCATTAATGTATAAAGTGAAAAGTTGTGGTCCCAACACTGACCCCTGCAGAACTCCACTAGTCACCAGCTGCCATCCTGAGAAGAAGCCCCTTATCCCCACTCTCTGCCTCCTGCCAAACAGCCAACCTTCTATCCATGCTAGTACCTTGCCTCTAACGCCATGGGCTGTTATCTTACTGAGCAGCCTCCTGTGCGACACCTTGTCAAAGGCCTTCTGGAAGTCCAAGTAGATAACATCCATTGGCTCTCCTTTGTCATTACCTCCTCAAAGGATTCTAACAGATTTGTCAGGCATGACCTTCCCTTGATGAAACCATGCTGACTTTGCCCTATTTTATCATGCACTTCCAAGTATTCTGAAATCTCATCCTTAATAATGGACTCTAAAATCTTGCCAATGACCGAGGTCAGGCTAATCGGCCTGTAATTTCCTGTCTTTTGCCTCACTCCCTTCTTAAACAGGGGGGTTACATTAGCAATTTTCCAGTCCTCCGCGACTCTCCCTGACTCGAGTGATTCCTGAAGGATCACCACCATTGCCTCCAATATCTCTTCAGCTATCTCCTTCAGAACTCTGGGGTGTAATGCATCTGGTCCAGGTGATTTATACACCTTCAGAGCTTTCAGTTTTCCTAGCACCTTCTCCTTGGTAATGGCCACCATATTCACCTCTGCCCCCCGACTCTCTTGAACTTTGGGGATGTTACTCATGTCATCCACCGTGAAGACTGACGCAAAGTACCTATTCAGTTCCTCCGCCATTTCTTTGTTCCCCACTACTACTTCTCCAGCGTCATTTTCCAACAGCCCAATTGTCCAATTTTGCCTCTCTCTTACCCTTTATATATCTAAAAAAAACTCTTGCAATCTTCTTAAAAGAATATTACTGGCTAGTTTACCCTCATATTTAATCTTCTCCCTCCTTATTTCTTTTTTTTGTTGTCCTCTGTTGGTCTTTGTAGGCTTCCCAATCCCCTGGTTCCCCACTGCTCTTCACCACATTGTATGCTTTCTCTTTAGCTTTTAAGCTGTCCCTGACTTCCCTTGTCAGCCATGGTTGCCTCGTCCTCCCTTTAGTATGCTTCTTCTTCCTAGGGATGAATTTTTGCTGTGTCTCCCAAATTACTCCCAGAAACTCCTGCCATTGCTGTTCCACTGTCTTTCCTGCTAGGCTCATTTCCCAGTCAATTCTGGCCAGCTCCTCCCTCATGTCTCTGTAGTTGTCTTTATTCAACTGTAAATTCTGTAAAAGGTAAATTCTATCATATTATGGTCATTTCCTCCTAAGGGTTCCTTCACCTTAAGCTCCCTTATCAAATCTGCCTCATTACACATCACTAAATCTAAAATTGCCTGTTCCCTAGTGGGCTCCACCACAAGCTGCTCCAAAAAGCTATCTCGTAGACACTCCACAAATTCCTTTTCTTGGGATCCACTACCAACCTGATTTTCCCAGTTTTCCTGCATATTGAAATCCCCCATGATCACTGTAACCTTGCCTTTCTTACATGCCTTTTCTATCACCTGGTGTATCTTGTGCCCCACATCCTGACTACTGTTCGGAGGTCTGTACATAACTCCCATTATGGTTTTTTTTACCTTTGCGGTTCCTCAACTCTACCCACACAGATTCTACATCATCTGACCCTACATCATTTCTTGCTATCGATTTAATTTAATTTCTTACTAACAAAGCAACCCCACCCCCTCTGCCAACCTGTCTATCTTTTCAATAGGATGTATATCCTTGGATATTTAACTCCCAGTTCTGATCCCGTTGCAGCCATGTCTCCGTGATGCCCACCACATCATACCAGCCAATTTCAATCTGCGCCACAAGCTCAATTTATCTTATTTCGTATACTGCATGCATTCAAATACAACACCTTCAGTTCTGTATTTCCCGTTTTCTTTCTCATTGTTGTCCCTTTATCTGATGTGCTTGAAGTTAGATTCCTAGCCCTTCCCAAACACTCTGTCCTATTTTGTGTTCTGGGAACTTTAATAGCCTCTCCTGGGCTCTACTTTCTTTTCAGTTTTTTCATAATTTTCCATGAAGTTGAATCCACCACCACCTCCCCCCACCGCCACCACCCCTCCCCCCCCTACACACACACACACACACACACACAAACCTGCTGCTTTGTTTCCCATTAATCATACTTCTTGGAGTTTTACCCTTCTCTCCCCCCGCCTTTCTAGTTTAAAGTCCTGTTGACTACCCTATTTACCCTTTTCTCTAGAACATTGGTCCCAGATCAGTTCAGGTGGAGACCATCCCAACGGTACAGATCCCTCCTGTTCCAATACTGATTTTTGGTCTCATTTGAACAAAAATATATTGCATTGGAAGCAGTTCAGAGAAGGTTCACTGGACTCATTTCTGAGATGAAGGGCTTATCCTACGAAGAAAGGTTGGACAGGTTGGGCCTATAGCCAATGGAGTTTAGAAGAATGAGAAGTGATCTTATTGAAACATATATGATCTTGAAGGTACTTGATCGGGCAGATGCCAGAAGGATTTTTCCATTTATGGGGGAGACTATAACTAGGGGACAGGGTCTAGAATAAGTGGTCTTCCTTTTAAGACTGAGATAAGAAGAATTTTTTTTCTTCCCCAGACAGCGGTGGAGGATAGGTCATTGAATTTATTCAAGGCAGAGTTTGACAGATTTTTGATAGACAAGGGAACCGAGGGTTACTGGGGGGGAAGGTGGGGTGGGGGGGGGGGGGCGCGGGGTGGGGGGGTGGGTGGGTGGGGTGCTGGTGCCGCAGGCAGGAAAGTAGAGTTGAGATCACAACCAGATCAGCCATGACCTTATTGAATGGTGGTGCAGGCTCGAATAGCCAAATGAACCACTCCTCTCCTAAGCCTTATGTTCCTCGAAAATTCTTACTTGGTTACTCCTACTGTAACTGGAGGTAAACGTCCAAGAGATTTTTTTGATTTTTGTATGGCTGGTTGGAGCTTTGATCACTGACAGCGGATTTCAGAAATGCGGGCGTGCTCTTCAATTTCCAATATGCACAACTGGCAGGAAAGGGTCTCTGCGGCTAGTGCAACATCAGGAAGCTGCCTCACTGGAGTCCACAATATAGGATGAGATCAGTGAACACTTAGAAAGATTGAGGAATAAAAGAGACATGTTGTCGAAGGTTTTCATCTTGCACTCATCAGGGCACATCAAGAGTGCAACTTGAAAAGCTTCAATAGCATGTATCTTTTTCTCAGCGATACGCAAATCCTGTACCATCAAGCAATTACTTAGAAAGACATGGACTGTTGTAATTACACTTTGCATTTTTAAAGCACCCTTAGCAGAGTTAAACATCCTAAGGGTTACTCAGTGACACAGTAGGAGATAATAAAGAACCGATTACACCTGACTAATTTATTTGTTGTTTCAAGAAGTGGAAGGACATGCATTTTTGAATCTCAATATTTCCTGAGTATCACTGGCTTGTGCCAGCGTGCTTCACTCAGGTTTTCACTGGTTTCCTTTCAAAGAGAGCTGGATGAGTTCCTAGCTGTGGCTGATATCACAATGTCTAATAGGTAAACCGCCCACTCACTGCCAGATCTTGTGATTTCTCTTTTGGGATCAAAGAGCTATTTCCTTGAATTTTTTTCCCCTAATTAGTCTGGAGTTTTTCTTTGTTCTTTCCTCTCAGGAGTTTGTATCGTTGGCTTGTGGGGAGGCATGGGTGGTATCGTAAATTGCAATCTGACAGTATGGGATTATTTGATGGACCATTTCCTGTCCTTTATTTTTTTCATGTTCATATGCAGCTACAGTACAAATATTCATAAATGTACCTGCAGCAAGCCATTTCTTTGCTTATGCATTCATCTTTATTATGTTCATGATTTTTAAAGACACTGACTGATGATAGAGTAAGAAACACTAAGGGAAGGTGATTAGCCATTGTACACGAAGTACCATAGGTATTGCTCTCCACTAGAGAGGGGGAGACAGAGATGGACAGTTGGTTATATATAGCTTGAGGGGCATGACTCCATAAGCATAGGGCAAGCTAAGGCATCAAGGGGAGGTAGTGGCATAGTGGTATTGTCACTGGACTGGTATTCCAGGGTAATGCTCTGGGGACCCAGGTTGAAACCCATTAATGATGACCATTAAACCATTGCTGATTGTTGTAAAAACCCATCTGGTTCACTAATGTCTTTTAGGGAAGGAAATCTGCCATCCTTACCTGGTCTGGCTTACATGTGACTCCAGAACCCATAGCAATGTGGTTGACTCTTAAAAATGGGCAATAAATGCTGGCCTAGCTAGTGACGCCCCCATCCCATGAATGAATAAAAAAAAAGTCAGGCCTCCATGAACCACCTTAGTCAGCATTGGGATTGACCCCAAGTTGGTATATTTTTGCCATCTTGGCAACTGAGCTAACCAACCACTACAGTAGGAAGCAAAACCATAAGAAAAAGAAGTAGAGAAAGTGTGACCAGTACACACAACTGTGAGGCATACAGAAAAAAAAGCATCACAGATGTTCTGAAAAAAGTTCTGAGAGTGATAATGAGATGGCAAGAGTGGGAAAAGCAAAAAGACAAAATGGATAATTTTCACTTCCACTACGTGCGTAGTAATGTGATAGGGCAGCTCATGCACTCATTGTAGAACCAAACCGAGTTCAATGGAAATGAAAATTGGGCACAATCTATAAAAGATGGCCAATCTGCTTGACTGATTCACCACTCAAATGGACCTGATGGCTCACATCTGCCACTTACTGCAGGACTTGGCACCAAGGGGACATGGAGGGCATCCACTGCCATAAAGGAAGGTGGAAGGCATTAGACAATGCTAGACAAGCTAAAATATTGATGGCAACCTGTTGTTGTAATTTCCTACCTCATTATGTTGTCTGGAACATCCATAGATGAAGACTTCTTCCATTCCATCTCTTTTTCCACAGACTGTTTCCTTTCTATCAACTCTTTCTTCTCCTATATAAAATATTTGAATGACCTCTTCAAGAATCCAATATGTTTTAAAAAATATAGAGCTAAAATTAATTTTCATATAGATATAAGATGTTAGAGGTGGAATCACCTGGTACCGTTGGCAGCGGATGCCATGACAGCTATGAGCAGAAATATAGCGAGAAGACAAAAACAATCAATTTTATGCCAGTCATTTGCAATTGTCCGCTCTACCCGTCAATGGTGGACCCTGTTTCCCACCACCGCACATTGGGACCCTAATTTCAACACTTTAGTGTCTCATTATAAGCCCTGCTCACCGGAATCATCCCCCCACAGTGGATCATCTGGGCATGCCAATGTGTTTCACAACTGTACGTAAGCAATGTGCACCAGGTGAGCTGCACTTCACTTGGGACTTCGAGGTTTGTTTGCCTATCTTGCTTTGGGCAGCACTCGCAGTCATCAGCACCAGGTTTTGCAGGTAGCACCACATCACTTTTTGGGGGGCCCACAGGCAGGTCTACCTACCAGACCAGCCATAAGGCTTTTTGATGGCTGCAGGGCTAGGGCTTGCTTGGGGAAGGGGTAGAGGTGCCCTCAGGAAAGGGAAGAGGCTGCTGGGCGGGAGCTGTACTGGAGAAGGGGGGTATTCCAAGGTGTGTGCGGAGGCATATGTTGATCTGTGCAAGTGGTCTCAAGTGGTGAGAGATGAGGAGGCAGACTCCAGAGGTGATGAGGCCAGATGGAGATATGAGGGTGTGTGTGAGAGAATGAGTGGTGATGTCCCTTGAGCTGGAAGTGAGTGAGATGCCAGTGAATGCGTGAACTTAGAGTGATGAGATGGTTGACTTACCCTGGCTGCACGGATGAGATAATTCATCCATTTCCTGTAATGGATGGCTGACCTATTGTGTGCAGCACTGGCACTGACCACATCTGCTGCCTCTTCCCAAGTTTGAGTGATGGGGCTGATGGACCTGCTGTGGCCGGAACTAAGGTAGAGGACATTGCGGCAGGACTCCATGGCATCCAGATGTCCAAGGATACGTCACTGAATTGGAGTGCTGTACATTTCTCGGCTTTTGGGGCCATGTCTTCACCGGTACAGCCCTGGGCTGCAAGCATTGAGAACTGTGTGCTGCAGTTTAACTATGGTGTCCGGCATGAGGATGTGGTAAGGTAATGGCATGGTAGACAAATCAGAGGCCGCCCGCCAGCAAGAAGACATGTTTCCTGTGGCTGTATATTTAATGAGGCAGGAGGGAGACAATACAGCCAAAAAAAATGATAGAGTGGCTGGTAGGTAAAATGTCTTTTTTCACACCTGCTACTGCACTTAGTACAAATCTGGGTCGATTCCACCCTAGGAATGAGAAAACACCATTCAGTTTATCCTCTTTGCCCCTTTCTTTTGGCCTTTACTCAAGATTCATAGGAGATTTTCATTTTCTCCAATAGTGCGTTGGTTAATATATTCCTTTAAGCTTCTTTTGCATGCTATTTTAATACTGATGTTGATGCATAAAACAGATTATGTTAAATTAGAACACAAAGGAATTGTATGTGAATGTACTAACTAGTGTACTGCCAGAGGAAATTAAACCTCAGAAGTTTTCTCATCTTGCTTCTTTCTCAGTCTTTATTGCACCTTCGATGATACAATGGGCGGAATCGTCCCAGATTTGCACTAAGTGCAGTAGCAGGTGGGTAAAATGATGTTTTACCTGCCAGCTGTGAAGGTGGGTTTTCACACTGTATTGATCCAAACCTGTTATATTATGTATGCATTCCAGGGAAACAAGCCGTTTCAATGGTGGGCGGGCTTTCATTCGCCCGCCATGCCATCACCTCACTGCTTCATCACGCCAGACACCACATTTAACATATAACCTTGCTCAGTGTTTCCAGCCCAGGACTGCAGCAAAGAAGACATGGCCTCAAAAGGCATGAAGACTGCAGCCCTCGAGCACCTTTTGGATGCCATGGAGACCACTGTGACATCCTCTACCCTTGCTCTGGCCACAGCAGGGGCAGCTACATTACCACTCCAGCTTGGTAGGCGATGGCAGTGGTGATCAGTGCCAATGCTGCACAGAAGAGGTTGGCCATCCAATGCAGATAGGGGGACAAATGATCTCATCTGTGCAGCCAGGGTATGGCAACCATCTCATCACTCTAAACTCACACACTCAAGCCTTTCACACATTCACTGACATCTCATTCACTGCCAGCTCAAGGGACATTACCACCCATTCTCTCACACATACCCTCACATTTCTGTCTGGCCTCACGTCCTCTGAAGACTACCTCCTTAACCCTCACCATCTTTAGGCCACATGGACAGATCAACTCATTCCCTCGCACACACCCTGGGAGACCCTCCTTCCCCAGTATAGCTCTTGTTCTGCAGCCTTTTCCATTGCTTGAGGCCACTTCTCCCCTTTCCCTAGGCAAGACCTTGCCCTGCAGCTATTGAAAAGCCACCCACATATGGCTGATCTGGTAGGTGGAGACCTATGTGTGAGCCCCCCTGGAAGTGATGTGGTGCTGTCTGTGAAGCCTGGCGCTGATGACTGCAAGTGCTGATTGAAGCAAGGTAGGCAAACAAACTTTGCAAAGTGCAACCCGCCACATGCACGCCTTATATATGCTGTTGTGAAACACTTCGGTGTGTTTTCCTGCCGACGTGGGCGGGTGATCCAACGGGGGTGGATGAGTCTGGCGGGCTGGTCTTATAATGATTATGCTAATGTATTACAAAGAGGTTTCCAATGTCCAATGGTGGGGACTGTGGCCTGCCATTGGCGGGCGGAGCAGATGACTGCAAATTGGTTTCACAACATCGTGAAACCGATTTTTGGCCTCCTTGCCATATTGTCTGCTAACGCCACCGAACACGCCCGACGCCGGCGGACATGGAGAATCCCAGCCAATATTAGATTTCAAATGTATCATTTCAATATTGCGATTAGGATTTCTGTAAAGAATGAGATTTTTGTACTATTTCCATTGAGGAGTGAAAGACATGCAGGAATACAATTATAGACCTTTAGAAAGCTTTTCCTATTGTCCTGCCTGAGTATATTGGATAACCTAGGTACAGCAAATAGAGGAAAATGTGTATGGATGCAAAATTGACAGACTCTGCTACAATATTCCTCTTTGTTTTGCAAATGTGCAATCCAATATGCCTGATTCCAAAAGTTTCCCATTTGGAGCAATGCAGCAAGTTCCTTTGATTAGTTGGATGCCTAATGCTATTAAAGCCCTTCACCATATTTAACACTTTTGTGCCTCAGCTTCTGATAAAGCAGATATGTGGACAGGTAGAGTTTCCTTTTTGCACAATTTCTCCCCATATAGGCCCTACTTCATAGAGAGAAGGTGCACTGGTAAACATCCAATTGCTTGCCCAGCAAGGGCTACCCCTATCCAGAGGGGATTGAATGTTACAGGTATTTGGAGTCAAACTGGAAGAATCCCAAGCCTTGCTGACAGTTCTAACTATTGCTTCGAATACTGCGGGGTTACCTGCATCAGGCCTTAATCACTAAAGAATCACCTCAACCCCAAACAGACCACTCTGAACTCTGCTTACTAAAGAGTAAGCAGTTATTAAACTACTTTCAGGCATTGAGTTTGATTCTTATTGAGTGGGCAACAGGCATTCCACATGAAAAGAATTACCACCTTTCTCATTGTGTGCCACAAGTGTAACCTGCATTTGAACTTTTCCAGTCAGATCAACAAAAGACCAAACTTCATCCCTTCTTATTATGGCTGCAAAGGACTAAGTGTAATCAGCAGAACTTCCCTAGGGTCATTATAGGCAGGACCTTTGCATATAATGGGATGGGATTGGAGGTGGGAGCATAATTGCATGCCACCTGCCAGCTCGCCGGCACCATCCTCCCTGGGACAATTCTCCAAAGACTGCAGCAAGGTTGAAATGGTTATTTGCCTGCAAGTGGTGGGTAGCCAGTTGAGGTAAGTCCAAGACCAATTATCAGAGACAAAAGCTAAAATACCTGGAAAAACTCAGCAGATCTGACAGCATCTGCGGAGAAGAATACAATTGACGTTTTGAGTCCGTATGACTATTCATCAGAACTAAGGAAATAGAGAAATGAGGTGAAATATAAGCTGGTAGAGGTGGGTGGGACAGGTAGAGCTGGAGAGGGGGCCAGTGATAGGTGGAGGCAAAGAAGGGATTGCCAAAGATGTCATAAACAAAAGGACAAAGGGGTATTGACGGTGGTGATATTATCTAAGGAATGTGCTAATGAGGACATTAAGGGTAGCAAGCAGGACAAGCTAGTGGTAAATGGCCCCTATGGGGGTGGGATGGGGGGAAGGGCTACAAGGTGGAGATAAAACAATAGATCGAAATAAATTTAATAATAGGTGGGAAAAGAAAAATATATATTTTTTAAAATGATAAATTATTGGAAAAAGGAGGATCGGAAAGGGGGTGGGGATGGAGGAGTGGGTTCATGATCTAAAATTGTTGAACTCAATATTAAGTCCAGAAGGCTTTAAAGTGCCTAGTCGGAAGATGAGGTGCTGTTCCTCCAGTTTGCGTTGAGCTTCTCTAGAACATTGCAGCAGGCCAAGGACGGACATGTGGGCATGAGAGCAGGATGGTGTGTTGAAATGGCAAGCGACAGGGAGGTCTGGGTCATGTTTGTGGACAGACCAAAGGTGTTCCGCAAAGTGGTTACCCAATCTGCGTTTGGTCTCTCCAATGTAGTGGAGACCGCATTGGGAACAGCGAATGCAGTAGACTAAATTGAGGGAAGTGTAAGTGAAGTGCTCCTTCACTTGAAAGGAGTGTTTGGGCCCTTGGATAGTGAGGAGGGGGGAAGTAAAGGGGCAGGTGTTGCATCTTCTGCGGTTGCATGGGAAGGTGCTGTGGGAGGGGGTTGAGGTGTATGGGGTGATAGAGAGTGGACCTGGGTGTCAGGAAGGGAACGATCCCTACGGAATGCCACCAGGGGAAGATGTGTTTGGTGGTGGCATCATGCTGGAGTTGACGGAAATGGCGAAGGATGATGCTTTGAATGCGGAGGCTGGTGGGTTGATAAGTGAGGACAAGGGGGACCCTATCATGGTTCTGGGAGGGAGAGGAAGGTGTGAGGGCAGATGCGCGGGAGATGGCTGGACACGGTTGAGGGCCCTGTCAACCACCGTGGGTGGAAAACCTTGGTTAAGGAAGAAGGAAGAATGTCAGAGGAACTGTTTTGGAAAGTGGCATCATCAGAAGAGATGCGAAGGAACTGCAAGAATGGGATGGAGTTCTTACAGTTAGTGGGGGTTGTGAGGATATGTCGTCAAGGTAACTGTGCCGGTCAGTAGGCTTGTAATGAACATTGGTGGACAGTCTATCACCAGAAATTGAGACTCAGAGGTCAAGGAAGGGAAGGGAAGTGTCAGTGATGGACCACGTGAAAATGATGGAGGGGTGGAAATTGGAAGTAAAATTAATAAATTTTTCCAGATCCAGACAAGAGTATAAAGCGGCACCAAAGCAGTGATCGATGTACCGGAGAAAGAGTTGTGGGAGGGGCCCTGAATAGGACTGGAACAAGGAATGTCCCACGCACCCCATTAAGAGACAGGCATAACTGGGGCCCATGCGGGTACCCATAGCCACACCATTTATTTGGAGGAAGACGGACGAGTTTAAGGAGAAATTGTTCAGTGAGAGAACAAGTTCTGCCAGATGGAGGAGAGTAGCAGTGGACGGTGATTGTTCAGGCCTCTGTTCAAGGAAGAAGTGGAGAGCCCTCAGACCATCCTGGTGGTGGATGGAGGTGTAGAGGGATTGGACATCCATGGTGAAGAGGAGGCGGTCGGGGCCAGGGAACTGGAAATTGTTGATATGATGTAGGGCATGAGAGGAATCGCAGATGTAGGTGGGAAGAAACTGGACAAGGGGAGAGAGAATGGAATCAAAACAGCAAGAAATTAATTCTGTGGGGCAGGAACTGGCTGACACGATCGGTCTGCCAGGACAGTCCTGTTTGTGGATTTTGGGTAAGAGGTAGAAGCGGGCCATCCGAAGCTGGGAGACTGTGAGGTTGGAAGCTGTGGGGGGAAGATCTCCAGAAGAAATGAGGTCAGTGACAGTCCTGGAAACAATGGCTTGATGTTCAGTGGTGGGGTCATGGTCCAGGGAGAGGTAGGAGGACGTGTCTGTGAGTTGACGTTCAGCCTCTGTGAGGTAGAGGTCAGCACGCCAGACAACAACAACACCACCCTTGTCAGCAGGTTTGATGACAAAGTCAGGGTTGGACCTGAGAGAACGGAGTGTGGCAAGTTCAGAAAGAGACAGGTTAGAGTGGGTGAAAGGAGCAGAGAAATTGAGACAACTGGTGTCACGCTGACAGTTCTCAATGAAAAGATCAAGAGCAGGTAAGAATCCAGAGGGAGGAGTCCAGGTGGATGGAGAATATTGGAGGCGTGTAAAAGTATCAGTTGAACGGGAAGAGGACTCCTGCCCAAAGAATTATTAGAGATTGACTGGAATTTTCCTGTCGGCATTGGCAGCATGGCCGCTGGGAGGCTGCCTCCAAGCATATTTTGAGGACCCCCTCTGCCTACCACCCTCCCCTCTTTTGCTGCAGGATGCCCTGGAGGGACCATTTTTTACTTCAGATTTTTTAAAGTTGCTGAGAGGGCACCTTATGCTGCAGCTCCTTTCGTGCTGGAGGGCCCCCATTGCTCCCCAGCTTTGCGAACCCACCTATTGGACTGTGAACATGTTCCCTGGCCACAAATTAGCAAATCAAGGCAAAAGTACAATCGGGTGATTGTTTCCGACGCATTGCGGGTTTGGAACCCGCATTTGACTCAACGCGGGAGATCCAAACAAAAATGTAAAATCCTGCCCCTATGAAACAAAATTGAAGCAGAAGAACACTTAAGATGTCTCCACAGCCTCTTAAATTCTCAGGGTCAGATGGTGCCCAGGTACATTGTGAATTCCATGGATGTCCACCTGAAATATTTCAAGTTGTCGCACCCTTGAAATTTAAACAGTGTCAGTGATGCTGCAGCTTACAAGTGGAATGGACGCTCCAGCCCAGTTCTGCACCTTAAGGCCTCCCCAGGAAATTCAGAACATCATTTCCAGTAAGCTTGAGGGCTGACATATTTTGGATTCACATCCACAGGTCACCAAATTTCTTCATTCAGGCTCATTCCATTTACCTTTTCCATCCTTTCTATTAGCTTTTCCAGTTCCATAGCTCTGTTCTGTTTCTGCTGAAGTTTCAACACTAGGTTGTTGTAATTTTCCACACTTCTCTCCAAATTCTCCTCCTGATCCTCAGCAAAAGCCTGAAAAGGAAGTGAGACAATTTGGCAGGGGGTCATTGCTCAAACCAAAGTTGATTCACGGCATTTTTTTTATTGCACCTCCTATAAACTGTAAGATAAACTCCTTGCTTAAAAAGCCAGATCAGCACGCATTATAGTATAATCTCAAGGGTTACCTGGTTTGGGCCTCTGGCTCTGGTATTGATCCTATTGTTTTGGTCCACCTTACAACATGCACAATGCCACAAATTTGTGACAGACCTGCAACCAGCTCCCAGGCCACTATCAAAGCTGTGGCTGACAAAGGTCAATACAACGTGACCCATTCTTCATGTGGGAAGTCCCTGGTCTCCAGCATATCCTTCCCTGATGGTTTGATGAAGAATAGAAACTGACCAAAGCAGATTACCATCAACATGTTATTCTCTATAGATATGCTATTCTGGCAGAGGTTTGTCGTACCCATTCTGTCTACACCTTTTAATTTGTAACATTTAGACTGATGCTTAATCACACTGACCTGTAGTTTGTGCTTCTCTTCTTCATGCTGTTGTCTTAGTTCATCCATCTGCTTTTGATAATGTTCAAAGAGTTTTTGTGAGGCATTCCGAATCGCTGCAGCTCCTGCTTCTCGAGTGGCCTCTAGCTAAGGATGTAAAGTAACTAAACATCAGAACCACAGCCCAAAAAAATGTACACCCAATGATTCATTGACTCACAATGTCCCTCAACCCCTACTGGATGACAGGTTTTATTGCTAGGAAGTGGGATATTTTAAATTTTCAGCACATTCTGTCAGCATCAACTGTTCTCGGGTTGAGTTAAACTGTGATTAAACGTAGGCTATTCCTCTCTCTACTGAGCTGTAGCCATGTTCTTTAGTCCCATCTACACATGTGTGATATTCTTCATTTTCCGCTATGGCCATTCTCTTTAACTGATTTGCAATTAAGTGAAAATTAATATTGAATGAGGAGCATTTCTGGACTAGCCATATAAATACTGTGGCTACAAGAGCAGGTCACAGGCTAGGATTCATGAGATGGGTAACTCGCCTCCTGACTCCCCAAAACCTGTCCACCATCTACAATTCACAAGTCAGGAGTGTGATGGAATATCCCCCACTAGCCTGGATGAGGCCAGCTCCCACAACACTCAAGAAGCTTGACACCATCCAGGACAAAGCAGTCTGCTTGATTGGCACACATCCATAAACATTCACTCCCTCCACCACCGACACACAGAGCAGCAGAGTGTAACATTTACAAGGCGCACTGCAGGAATTCACCTTCAACAACATCTTCCAAGCCCATGGCCACTATCATCTAGAAGGACAAGAGAAGCAGATAGATGGGAACACCACCACCTGGAAGTTCCCCTCCAAGTCACTCACCATCCTGACTTGAAAATTAGGGCAATTAGGGATGGGCAATAAATGCTGGCCCAGCCAGCGAAGCCCACATCCTGTGAATGAATTTTTAAAAATGCCCTTAAAGAACCGGGTTGAGACAGCCAAAATCTAGTCCACATAGGTCTTATACAGCTGACAGACAAGAAGATTTTGATTCCTTTTCCAAGCTTTCTTCATGCTAGCTACCATGAAGAGAAGCTTGATGAAGAAAAGCTAACCATCCTTGTCCTCAGCATTTCCATGAGGACAAACGGAGAAGTATCTGAATAGCTGGGGAATGGGCAAAGGGTGGTAGCTCATTAACTAATCCAGTCTCCTGAAAAAATGTGTCATATAGTTATGCACTGAAAACTCAAAGCAGAGGAGACAGTCTTAGCAGAAAGAGATGCAACATCCTTTCAGTAGGTGTGGGGAATCACGGCATTAACAGTAACTGCACGAGTCTGAATCTCCAAACAATCAGGAATTCAGTCCATCAATGTTATTAAAATGAGGCCTGGGAATAAAAACACTTTGGACCCCATGCTGAATATCCCACCATATTTCCTGCACCCAAGATTTGTGCCTCAGGTTAAAATTGGGCCATTGAGTTTATGTTCAAGGAAAAAAAAAAGTTTTGCAAATGCTTTGTGGTAAATTGAGTGCCCCTTTAGTCAACATGCCTTCGCAAATCAAAGGAAAAGCTGCAGAGATCAATGCGTGGTGTTAGAAAATCATTTTAAAAAAAATGCAGATCATGAATCTGCATCTAAAGTCGTGGGTGGAAAGCTCTACTGATTCATAATGAGTCAGAGAATAATTATGTCTGTGTGAGCCAGGCTTGAAACTTGAAATTGGTTATGATGAATGACAAGACTTCAAAGTGGATATATTTAAGTAAGAAGGAACACCTGGGTAAAGAAAAAACTCTGACTATAGGAGGCTTGATGAAAGGCTGAAACTACGGATTACATCGTTCACTGGGACCACTGCCTTCGGTTACCAACCTACTGTTCAACCATTTTTTAATTATCTATATTTGGTTATAGGAGTTGGGAGATTGTGGAAATCAGTATTTTCTCATTTTAATAAGGGTATTTTTCTCTGCAGGCTTCAATAACACCCAAAGAGAGACCAGAGGAGTTAAAAGTTGCAATAATAATTGTGTCAATGCCAGTCTCGAACACTACAGGCATACTGAAGCGCTTCTTGATCAAACGAATGGTAAATAGCTGACCTCAGCAGATGTCCTCACATTGTATTCACAGTGAAGTGCAGTCAGGAACTCAGTTACTGTTGCAAGTAAGAAATATCCTGCAGCTGCAGTACATGGATCGAGGCAGCAGTCTGGGATCGGGGTCAGAGGCCAGACCTGGGTGGGGGGTGGGTGGGGAGGTGGGGGGCAATTGAGGTTTGGAGTCTGAAACCTGGGGGTCAAGAGTTGGGGATTGGATCAGGGACAGGGATATGAAAATGCGTGCACACATCCTGGCTGCCACATTGGGAGAATAGTAGCAAAATACTGCAGATGCTGGAAATCTGAAATAAAAACAGAAAATGCTGGAAGAACTCAGCAGGTTGACAGCATCTGTGGAGAGGCAAAGAGAGTTAATGTTTTGAGTTAAATATGACTCTTCTTCGAAGCAACAGTTCCAGTTCTGAAGAAGATTCATATTGGAGTCGAAACGTTAACTTTGTGTCACTCTCCATAGATAATACCAGACCAGCTGAGTTTTTCCAGCATTTTCTGGGTTTTTTTGGAAGAATAATAACCCAGCTAGTGTCTTGAAAATGGGCACTGTGTGGTGAAATTTAAATGCAGGTTGCTAACACTTTAAAAAGGGCTGATAGTATTTTGTATTTTAGAAATAGGGGCATAGAGTACAAGACCAAGGATGTAAGGAGTTAATTTTAACCCTACTCTTTTGGTGATAAATGGACATGCAGGCAGTTAAAAACAAGTAGGATACTGACCCAACCAATTGACAATTATTTCCAGTATTTCGGGTTCCCACCTAAGGCAGCCAGGAATCATATAAAGCTATGCAATTTGGGGCCCTTATATGCCAGGAGGAATGTAAAGCTGTTTTAACCCATGATTGGAGCTGCTGGGAATGAACAGGGAGATGATTGGGCATACATGGGCTTCCTGATCTTCATTTTCTGCCAGCTGCTCTGTGCCAGGGCTGAAGTGGGCCGGTGCCAATGAGACCAATGAGTAGCCTCCTGCTGCCTCCACTGAATGGACATTCAGGGAAACTTGCCAGGAGTTAAAAACCTCCCCCTTCATGATAAATTTGTTGAATTAACAGTTCGGCCATAATCAGAGTGCTGAGTGCAGTTTTGGACACTTTTGTTCTAGAAAGAACAGAAGGACCAGTGAACATGGCCCAGATTTTCACCACGGTGAAAATGATGGAAGTGGCTAACAATGATAAGTTCCACCCCCGAACACGGCAGTTCCCATTTTCACGGGGTAGGAACTTTGGGGGCGGGGAAGGCATGGTATACAGAGGCAGCTGCCTCCACTGAAGTGGGATTTTGGTGGGCCAGGAGTTTGAAAGTCAAAGTGTGCAGATTAAATCAAGTAAGAGCTGGTCTGAACTTTGATGGTTCATTTGGATAGCCTCACTCTTTGGAGGGGTAAGGTACTCCTGTAGATTTGGCTCTAGGACACCTTTGAGGGAGTTAAGGTGCCCTTTCCGGTAGGCCATTGGAATTGTTAAAAGTATGCGTAAATGTGCATAAACTCAATACTGTCAATTGTTTGGAACTGTCTACAGACCTATCAAAATCAACTGCCAAAGCACCTATCAAGGTGGAATCACACACATGGGTCAAAATCCTGGAACTCCCTCCCTAATAGCACTGTGGGTGTATCTACACCAAATGGACTGCAGCGGTTGGAGAAGGCAGCTCACCACCACCTTCTCAAGGGCAGTTAGGGATGGGCAATAAATGCTGGCCCAGCCAGGGAAGCCCACATCCCCTGAATGGATAAATAAAAAAGTCCTGCCTTTTAAACCTTTGAAATGTTCAAAAAAAATTGCTTGCTATTTCACTTTGACATAAACCTGAGGGTTTCCACTACTGGATTATCACAGTAGGGAGCTTGTCATTTCACAGTTTGAATGACAACCCCAAGTTGTTTTAGATGCTTTGATGTGGGACTATGAATTCTAAGACTTGTTGTTATAAGGAATTGTGTACTTGAATGAAATGTTTGGTGTTACATGGCTTTTTTTAGGTGAAGCAATGTAAATGTAGTAAATGGGTTTTTATGACTGAGTGTTTTTTTCAATATAGTGAAGTCTGTGATAGACACTGAGAACTATATTTTATAGAACTTTAATTTATCTCATCTCTGCATGTGTCCTGAGGTCTGTCCATAGTGGATACTAAGTGAGTTGGCATGGTAGGTGTAAAGGCAAAGAGTGGTGGATGGGGTCATGGGTTGGCATGAGCTGGCACTAAGTTGGCATAAGGGTAATAAAGCGCCATGGGGGTGGGTGGATAGGCATAGGTTGACATGGAGGGTATGAGGTATTATGGGAGGATGGTTGGGGGCATGGGTTGGCATGGATGGGACTTGGGGATTGTGTTGCGAGGTGAGGGATGACGGTTGGAGGGATGTTTCAGATTTGAGTGTTTATTTTTAAACTTTGGACACAGTATTGGAGCCCCGAGGGAGGCCTTCGACCCAGCCTCTGCACCTGACGCCCTCCTCAGTTCTTCCCTGTTCACCTGCCCCCACTTCTAATCCAGCCTTTGCACCCCACCTCCCCACCCACCCCTGGACTGAAAATCCAATATCTGGGCTGCAATTTTTAAAGGTTGGCTTTGTGGGGCCAGGAATTCTCCTGTCCCTGCGCACCTGACCCGGAAGTGAAAATCTGTTTATAACGTATAGAGTAGGATGATGCCAGGCATGCCCCAGTTCTTCTAGTTGACTTAGAGAGGGTAGGCAGAAAGCTCATCTGTATTTCCAGGCTAGGAATTTGAGCTTTAGGGTGCCAGCACTAAAACCCAGCAGATCTGAGTTTTACCCCAAATTCCAGCTCCCACCTAGTCAGGCAATCCATCCAGTTTCTGTCCCTCTTCCCCATTATTGGGGCAATTGGTATCATTCAATTTACCAATCAGACTCTTTCTTCTTTGGAAATGCCTAATACATCCTCCTCCTCCTTCAAGTACCATGCCCTAAGAGGGCATTGGCAACCATGGACTTCCATTGGATTTGTCCATGATAATGCCTTCTGCAGCATGGCTGACCAAGAACCTCTCCTACTATCATGTGGTTTTACAGGCTGATAGTCAACCTGTTTGGCCACTTTAGGAAAGCACCTTCCATGGCCACCAAGTCCTGAAGTAGGACTTGAACCTGGAGCTTCTGGCCCTGAGGTAGGGGTGCTGCCACTGTGCCACAAAACCCCTTGCCTAATATAAAAGCACTTTTGATAAATGTATCACCATAGGGCACACATGCATGCCTCTTTGCATGTTAACATACTATCCTAGGTTGAGAGCTAAACCTACAATTTGTTACTCAAGAGAAAATTCACTTTGACTAACAAATTTAAAGAGTTCTTGGGTTAGGTTTGCCATTATCAAACATGAGATTTTTTTCCCTTAAATGATTCAAGATCTGACAGAAAAGTGCCTTCGCATATAACACATGGTTCAACTTATATTCATAGGCTTAAATTAATTAAAGAGGGAGGAAAATGGGTTAAAGTAAAATTAGTGCGAAGATTCATAATTCATGTCTTGCTTCATTACTTACATTTCTCACTGTTATAATTTTGCACTTGCTGGGAACTCATATAGTACCCTCAAATAGTTTGATTAGCCATTTTAGATATAAGCACATTACCTTGTCCTTCTGAAACAGTTAAATATATTATCTGCACAATGTCTTGAGCCCTGATTTTAATTTTGGGTCGCTTTTGGGCAGGTGGCAGCAAGATAAGTTGAAATTTTACCTGCAAAGAGGCCTGGTCAACATAACTTCTGGGCAAAAATTCAGCAGGACAAAACAGAAAAGATCACCCATGGACTCCAGGTAGGTGGCAGGATCAACCTCAGGATCTCTGCCTTTAGGAAGGGGATGGAGTCAATTGCAGGGAGGCATATAGCATTCCCTGTAGGTCATGGAGCAGCAGTCCCGGTCCTCCAGGCACTGGAAGAAAAGCTATAACAAACCCACTCGTTTGGGCTTCTTCTGTACCTTGGTCTTCTTTCCCAATATTGTCACCTTGTGGGAAATGGTATAGTGGCTTCCCTGCTCAGACCACCAATTAAAATGGCAGTAGGGTCTGGATGATATCTGCAAAGAAGGACCACACTGATTTGCAGTGGGTTTCCTTGGCATCAGTTCAGGTGAAACAGAATGATTTTAACTGCTCACCAGTTTCCACGAGACAGATAAGGTTAAATTATTTCCTTATTTTTCATATATTTTGGCTCTATGTTTTATTTCTGAGTAAACTATAGCCAAATAAATTATTTAGGATGGCAAATCTAATCTGTAGATATTTTTAAAAGTGCTTGCTACAGAATGATAACTCACCCAAGCATTTGTTCCATATGCAATAGATAACAGTTATGTGAAGCTGTCTGCAAACATTTTTTAAAGACATAACCTGATTTATTGTCAAGAGAAGATAGGAGTAGAAGTTTGCTGGTGTCCAATGTTTTATGCACAGATGATGGAAGATCAGTCCATAATGTGTGCCTGAACCGGACAGCACAGTGCCAGCTTGAAATTGGACTGAGAATCTCAATGATATTAACTGGGCAAAATGCCACTAGGGATCACTTATTTAAAGAAATTCAATAATGGGATGTTTGCCTCTTCAGGAGCGAAGTCCTGGGGAGGGGTGGTGGAGTGGCAATAGTGGGGAAAGCATATGGGATGCGGTTGATTCAAAGGAGCATTCTTTCACCTGATTTCAAAACAATATTATTTAAGATATATATTTTTTTCAATTTTTTTTCTATTGCTGGTGGTCACTGCTAAGGCCATAGTTGAAATAAATGATCCATATAAAAATAATCTAGTCCTTTTACTAGCTTATAAGCCTCTATCAAATTACACCTGAATCTATGCTTTTCTGAAGTGTACAGGCCAGTTCTTTGAGCCTTTCTTTCTGGGTAACTAAGGTGTTTTAAACCATGGATTAATCTTGTCCTGGACCATGAAGAGAGCAAAACTAGTCACAGTATTCTAAGTGAGGCCTAACCAAAATCTTGTACAAGGACAAAATGGTATGTTTTGTTTTGTGACTTTGGTCATGAAACTTCAGAGATTTAACACACCTTTTTCTTAACCATTCCATTCTGTTCCCTGAAGAGGATTTGTATAATTGGCATTAAGCCTTCCCACATGTATAACCACTACATTGCTCTAAGTTAAACATCATTTTCCAAGCATGAACCATTCCCTAACTCATCAATATCTACTTGAAGTAGCTGAGCATTCTCTTCAATTCTAACTCACATATAACTTGATATTGTCTACAAATGTGTTTATTATTCTCCCAATACCTATTACTAAGTCAATAATGAAAAGAGTAAAGGTCCTAGCACCGGCCCTTGTAAAATATCACTGGTAACAGATCTCTAAGCATATCTAAATCCTGTGACAAATCTGTGTAGATTCTGTCTACAGTTAGTCAGCTAATTCTCAATTCAACAGAGCAAATCACCACTAATTCCACAAGGAAATATATCTTGTACAAAAGCCTCTAGGCAGAATTTTATGCTGTCGGGATTTTGTGGGCTCGCCGAAATCGATGGACTTTTGAATGGCTTGCCTCACTTAAGGCCCTGCCCCCGCCACGCGGATCTGTAAAATCTTGCCCTCTATTTTTTTGACACCTCTTTAAAAGTTTTCTGAAAACTCAGGTAGGCAATGTCCCTTATCCACTAACTTAATAACTTTTTCAAAAATTGCAGTCACATTTTACGGCGCTTCCCAGAAGTCAGCTGTCTCTGATAATGCATTCACTCTCAAGTAGTCTCTTATCAATTACTAAAGTCAAGCCAATGGGCTGATAGTTTCCTGGTTCTGTGTCATTTTCCTTTTTAAAAATTGCAACTCTTTTAGCAACCTTCAAGTCTGAGGGAATAGCTGACTCTAGTCAGCTATTACAGATATAGCCAAGGAGCTCACAAAGTACCTCCCACTCCTTAACCTGGATATCACTTGGGCTGTATAGTAATTGTAAGTTAATCCATTTCTTACTTTTAGGGGGACCATGTGACTGTACAGACAAATCAGTCCAAAACGCAGGGAATCTTAGGGGCGGAGCTTCTTGAAGCAAGCATGTAAGCCTCCTCTGAAGTCTGTTAATAAAGTTCACTGTTCCTTTCAAGAAACCCATCCTGCAATCTCCAAGTTTATTACAACTGGCAATGAGGATAAATACTGCTGATACAGCACCTCGCTTCGCTACTGTGAGTATCCCAATATTTTAAGAGAAGGGAAGAAAAGAAATATACTCCCCAGCAATGCCTCACTTTGGTAGAACTGACCCATACGACTCATCCATCAAGCACTGGAGTCAATACATTGAGTGATTAGGTTTCTACTTTTGTAGCTAACGAAATAGCAGCGGAGGAGAAATAGAAGGCAATTCTTCTAAGTGTCTGTGGAAGCAAAACCTAATCCATAGCTTAATGGCTCCAAACGCACCAAGTTCCAGATCCTTCACCGAGCTAGTCAACCTACTGAAAGGACATTTTCAGCCTAAACCTTCTGTGATCATGTAAAGATTCAAGGGCTCCTGATCTGTCAATTGCGAAGCTAAAACAGTTGGGAGATTATTCGGTTTGCAACATAAATGAGAAAACTGTTCAGCGCTGTTTGCTTGCAAACTTTGAGATAGACGTGAAACGCACTATGGAGATAGCGCTAGCAATGGAGCGTGCTGAGAGGGACTCACAGGCTCTGCTGAGTGTGCAACATGGCACTGTTTTGCAGTTAGAGCAGGAACCTGCCGCTGGGCACGGTGCGAGGATCAGGGAGGTTACCACAAAACGGGGCACAGCCCCACCACTAGAAAAATAAAAAGAAATACTGGAAGCAGCTCACCAGTAACCCAGAAGTTAAAGTGTTACCATCATGGGGGAAGTCATACACCCAAAGTCTGTAGATATAAAGAGGCAGAATGCCACTATTATCACAAAAAAGGACATGTTGTTAATCAGTGCAGATCTCCATCAAGGCAGCCATTTAGATAGCAAGTCAAGTTAAATGAAGTGTTCACTGTAAATGAGCCAGAGGTTACTGAGGCTGGTGTTTATTCCTTACACAATCTGAAGGCCAGGAAAATTGAACCAATCACTGTGATACTTCATGTAAATGGAAAGCCTCTGCTCATGGAGGTTGACACAGGAGCATTGACCACAGTGGTGGGAGAACACATCTTTAAATACTTCAGAGAAGGTACCCAGCCATTGAGTTTGGAGAAAACCACTGCACAGTTAAAAACATATACTGGAAAAGCAATACAGGTGAAAGGCATCACCACTGTACCTGTATCGTACAGGCAACAGACAGCTCAGCTGCTGATAAGTGTTGTAACAGGAGAAGGACCTAGCCTTCTGGGCCATGACTGGTTGAAAGAAATCCAACTCAGAAATTTTTCAAGTCTGAGCAAGAAGAAATCCTGAGTTGACGAGGAAATATGATGGTGTCTTTCGGAATGAGATAGAAGAACTGAAGGACCTTCACAGGAAGCAAGGATCCCTCAGGTCAGAGATGGTTCCAGGGGAAAATCATGAAAAGAGGCTAAACAAATTCAGTGCCACTCTGAACCAAATGAAGAAACAGTTGGAAAAAAAAAATACCCAACAGTGTTCAATGTTCCAGGAGGAAGAGAAAAGATATAAAAGAGAGACAGAAGAACTGAAGAATCAATTGATTGTGGCAAAAGAGGCATTAGAAGGAAAAGGCATGGAACATTCCAAGAGGCAAATGGGTAACTCAACTCCTGAATTGAACAAAGTTAAGATTCCACCCGAGAGAAATTTGGCCAACTGTGAAATCAAAATGAAAGGTGAGACAAAACTCTGTGGCAAACACAAGAAAAAACAAAAGCCAAGTAAAAAGACCGATAGGATATATATCCAGAATGCTTTCTGCAGCCGAGAAAGGATACTCACCTCAAATTTAAAAAGGGGACTTATCTATCACATTTGGAGTAAAAAAGTTCCATCAATACTTATATGTACGACACTCCACCATAGTGTTAGAATACAAGCCACTGTTTAGTGAAGATAAGGCAATCCCACCAATAGCTTCTGCTAGAATTCAAAGATGGGCTTTAATTTTGTCAGTATACAGGTACACTTATATGCACAGTCTGGGTGTGCATATAACAAATGCAGATGCCCTCAGTCGTCTCCCTTTGCCAGATAGTATTACACATGAACCAATACATCAAGGGGTAGTACTTGCGTTCAATTTCCTAGACTCCTCACCAGTCTGCATGAGATAGATAAAGAATTGGATGAATCGGGGACCAATTTTAGCATGAGTCCACGAACAGTATCACAAGGATGGTCAAATACACAAGGTCCTGAAGAACTAAAACCATTCTTTGTACCTAGATCTGAACTGAGTTGTCAAGATTGTATGTTATTATGGGGAGCAAGAATCATTATCCCTGTGCAAGGAAGAGAACCATTATTAGAAGAACTTCATAGTGCACATCCTGGTATTTCAAAAATGAAAATGCTCGCACAAAGTTATGTCTATTGGCCAGGTATAGACAGTGATATAGAAAAAAATGGTGAAACACTGTCTCCAGTGCCAACAACAGCAGAAGTTGCCTGTTTCAGCCCCACTGCATCCGTGGGAGTGGCCTGGTCGATCCTGGGTTAGACTACATAAAGACTATAAAGGTCCATTCCTAGTTGCCATGTTTCTTGTGATTATCGACGCACATTCCATGTGGATGGATGTGTTTGATGTGAGATCACCTACTTCATCAGCAGCCATTTGAAAAACTGCACCAGAGTTTCAGTGCTCATGGTTTACCTGAAGTTATTGTGTCAGATAATGGTACGGCTTTCACTAGCACTGCATTCCAAAGATTTGTGAACCTAAATGGGATTAAACACATCAGAATGGCACGTATCATCCGTCTTGCAATGGATGAGCAGAAAGAGCAGTACAAGCCTTTAAAACAAGCATTAAGAAACTAACAGAGGGAATATTAGAAACACAAATTTCAAGATTCCTATTCAGCTATTGCACAACTCCTCATGCGACCACTGGTTTAACACCTTCAGAATTGTTAATGAAATATCCAGCTTTTAGGAGATTGAGTCGAGTATTCCCTAATTTAGAGGGGAAAGTGGAGAGAAAGAAGGGTAGTCAGAAATCATGACGTTCACTGTAAAGGTCGAGAGTTTACTGTCGGAGAGGCAGTTTTTGTACGAAATTTTGCAACTGGACCGAGATGGGTCCCTGGTACAATCGTCTCTGAAACTGGACCTTTATCTTATCAAGTAGAAGTGGAGAACAGGATTGTTAGGAAACAAGCGGATCATCTCAAGGGCAGGACTTTCCCCCCAATCGGGGGCGCGGCGCCATTTTACGTGGGTGGGCCAATTAAGGCCCACCCAGCATCATGTCTGCATGGAAGTGCTATGCGCTCCCTATGCGGGCGGGGGGGAATGCCTAAACCTGAGAGTGCACTTTTTTGTGTATGTGCACGAAAGAGTGCACTCATCTGCCTGAGGCTAAGTGCTGCCCCAAGGAGATCGGCTATACTGTCAAAAATATTAAAAATAGATAAAAGAAATTCCCTGACATGTCCCCTCATCTGACACTGTCACATGAGTTGGGACATGTCCATAATTTTTTAAAAAACTTTAATAACATTTTTTAAAACCTTCATGAAAACTCATCCCGCCTGTGGATGAGGTTTCATACTTTTTCTAATTCCCGCCAGGGCTCCTGGCCCGCCCGCCAACCTTAAGGTTGGATGGGCAAGTCCATTAATTAGTTAAATTACTCTGTCAATAGCCTCAATTGGCCATTGACAGGTTACCGGGCGCACAGCTGAATTTGCTGCGCTCCTGCCTACCTGAAAACTTAAATGGGGTGGGGTGACGTTAGGAGTTCCACCCAACATCACCACCCATCATTTTATGTGTTGACGAGTGGGCCCCACCCCCCGCTTGCCAATGGGAAAATCCTGCCCCAGCAGTCAAGAAACCCAGTTAATCCACCTGAAATTGAAGTCCCTGAGGTGCTTGATCGACCAAGAATATACATACCTGATGTCTCTGTTGAAGTAAATAATTCTGAACTGCCTTTGTCTTGCCATTGTCTAGGGATGTCCCTGATTCTGCAGTTCCTGTGCAAGTTGATCCAAACTCCAGTTGTAGAGTTATGTCACTCTACCCAAGTCTGATAACCTCCTCAAAGACTAAATTTATAGTGGCATGAACTGTATATAATAGTATATAATATGGGTTAAGATGTTTTTGTAAATAGGAGAGTAAAGCAAAATTAAAGGGGGAGGGTTGTAGTAATTGTAAGTTAAACCATTTCTTACTGTTATGGGGATCATGTGACTGTACAGACAAATCAGCCCTAAGCACCGGGAATCTTAAGGGCGGAGCTTTTTAGCCCAGCACAATCTTTGCAATCTTAAAGCAACATTTCCTGGTTAAAGGTACTTCCAACTCCCTATCCTGCACTATGTGACATAGCTCACTTATTACACAACAACTGCAATACACAAACCCAAAGCCTCTACCCACCCCCCATTTCAACAAACTCACGTCTTCAAATCTCTCACTTTACCTTTCCCATTCCATTTGGCACACATCCTTTACATGCCAGCCTTAACTGCTTTACTTATCTGCTGAAGAGGAAAAAAGTATTGTGCACTGCACACCAAGAAAAGGGCAGAGGGGGGCCCTCCCCAACTTTAAACTTCTTAGCAGCTTTGAAGACCACACCAGAAAACTCTTGAAGATGTTCAGCTTTTACCATGAGAGATCCTGCTGGTGACAGGTTACAGAAGGACCACTTGCACTCCTCCACACACACACACACACACACACACACATACACACCCGCACCCCCCCCCACAACCGCCCCCCCCACCTCCCCACCACCATGCACCCTTGGTATCCCTCTGAAGCAATGCAGAGCCATAACATTCTACACACCCTTCTCTATCTATCTCAATAATCTTATTGATGGCCCTTGCCGCTGCCATCTCAAGTTAAAATTGGGGCTGTATATTCAGATAAAATTACTTCAGTATTTTTTAGTGTGCTCCAGTATGAGTGAAGAATATAATTTTATTGTTCTATTAAAAATCTATTATATGTCCCTGTGGCCAAATGAAAACTGCGCCCATGTTCTTATTGCAATAAAACTTTCAACGTTCTTGTGGTCCCAAGAAGCTTAGTAATTTCCCTGCAACCTTTTCAATGGCATAACTTTAAAGTTAGAGCTAAGTAATTCAGGTAGCACTTCTTCACACAAAGGATGGAAATGTGGAGCTTGCTCTGCTATAAAGTTATTGACACTAGGTCAATGGAACATTTTTGTTAGGAAAGAGTATTAAACGATATGAAATTGATTTGGAGTTCAGATACAGATCAGCCATGATCTAATTGAATGGGAGAGCAGGCTTGAGGGCTAAATGGCCTCCCCCTGTTCCTATCTTCCTTCAATATTCTAAAAGTCCAACTTACCCAGTCTAGCTGACACATGATTCCTGTCTCATATCATGATCAGTTCAAATTCCAACAGAATTACTAAGCTCCAGAACTCATCAGAAAATTAATGCAAGGCACAAGAGCTAAATGACAGAGGGGAAGAGACACTGCCTGTTATATGAAGGCATCATATAAAGACAGCATCTTCCAAATCTGTGACCTCTACCATCTAGAAGGACAAGGGCAGCAGGTGCACGGCAACATCACCACCTGCAAGTTCCCCTCCACGCCACTTACCATCCTGACTTGGAAATATATCGCCGTTCCTTCACTGCCACTGGACCAAATTCCTGGAACTCTCTCCCTAACAGCACCATACACCAGATGGACTGCAGCAGTTCAAGAAGGTGGTTCACCACCACCTTCCCAAGGGCAATTGGGGACGGGCAATTAAAATGTTGGCCTAGTCAGCGACGCCCACGTCCCATTAAAGAATAAGAAAAAATCTTGCTTGGTGCCAAGAAGCTTAAGCAAAGCTGAAATCAAGGGAGTCAAGGGAAAAACCTCCATTGATTGGTGTCACATCTGATACAGGGAAGATGCTTTTTAGAAGACTATCATCAAATCCTTAGGACATCGTTGGAGAAGTTCCTCAGGCAAGTAGTCGCAACGCAACCATTTGCTGCCTCATGAACATCCAACCAGGGGAGGCGGTGGCATAGTGGTATTTTCACTGGACTAACACACCAGATACCCAGGGTAATGCTCTAAGGACCTGGGTTTGAATCCCATCTCAGCAGATGGTGAAATTTGAATTCAATAAAAAATCTGGAACTGAAAATTTAACAATGACCATGAAACCATTGCTGATTGTCGTAAAAATCCATCTGGTTCACTAATGTCCTTTAGGGAAGGAAATCTGCCCACCTCACCCAGTCTGGCCTACATGTGACTTCAGGCCCACGGCAGTGTGGTTGACTCTTAAATGCCCTCTGAAATGGCCTAGCAAGCCACTCAGTTCTCAAGAGCAATTAAGGATGGGCAATAAATACTGGCCCAGCCAGCGATGCCCCATCCCGTGAATGAATTAAAAAAAAATCAGAAGCTTGGCTATTCTCTGACTATTTCATAATCTTCAGCTCCATTAACAACCCCTCTAGCAATCCAACATCAGATGTCAACATAGAGCAAGACCTGAACTGACAAGAAGCTGGTGGATCTTCTGCCAAAGGTATCAACAGATTCTCTATTGGATTTGTTCTAAGGCCACGGGGGAAATTTTCGATTATGAAAAGGTGGTAGACAAGGGGCATGGTTTTGCTCTTGGCAGGGGTGCTCAGCGGGGGCGGCAGGAAGGTTGGGAAACCGACTACCACCCACGATTGGCTCCGCACCACGATTTCACACGGGTGTGTCAACTAAGGCATGCCCCGCATGGATCGCAAGCTGCGGCACTGAGCACTGCCTATACGGGCCAGGGGAGGAGGGAGAACCGGGCCTGGTGCGCAATTCACGCAAACACGTGAAAGAGCGCTTCAATCTCCCTGAGGCACGGAGCTGACTCAGAGAGATTGAAGTGCTTTTTTAAAAAATTAATAAAGATAGTAAAAAAAATTAACAAAACATGCCCCTCTGTCACATGAGATAGGACATGTTTTTAATTCCAAAATAAAGTTTTATTTAATGTGTATTAGCTTTAGGAAACCTCATCCCGCTTGTGGATGAGGTTTCGTCTGCCCGCCAGCTGTAAGGTTGGATGGGCAGTGTAAATTTCAAGTTACTGAGGTTGTTAATGGCCTTAATGGGTCTCTTAACTATTAACGGGTGTGCAGCCGACTCCGGTGTGCGCTTACCAAATGAAACATCATGAGACTGCGCAATGATATTGGGGCACACTCCCGATGTCATCGCGCATCATTTCCTGCTTGACTCTGTCGAGCACGCGCCCATATGCCCAGCATATTCTGACCAAGGTTCCCACCAGTGGCCACATACTTAGGAAATTGTCTCCAGTTCCTAGGCTGTCATAATAATATGATACCAGTGATAGGTCTAACATTTTCATATTTGGATATAGACTATGACAATTAAATTCACAAATGTTTTACAATAACTGGTGTTAATACTCGCAAGTTATACTGTGCATGTAATATTTTTCCATTATTTAGGGTGTAGACCTATTACAATAGAATGCAATAGAATGCGTCTGGTTCACACCAGAGACCTGCAGTAAATTATTTAAGAATGGAAAAGAAAAAAAAATGCACTGTATCTCCATAGGTCTCAGAAAGAGAACTGTTTTTGCTCTTTCAGCTGTCAATTGATTTGCTGTGTGTTTTCAGCAAATACAGGTTCTATTTCAGATTTAAAAGCATATACGGTTTTCAGTTTACCTTAAGAATGGAAATTTGAGAGAAACTGATTCTGGTCACTTAGCAATGAGTCCAAAAGTATTAATGTCATAAACTTCAAACCAATGTTGTACTGCATATATGGAATGGAATGAATTCTAAAAGTACAGTGCAAACTAGAATAAGATTACAGTTAAAATTGTTATTCAAAATAAAGTCCTGTAATTTTTATAGAATACCAGAATTATGGAACAAGAGTATTATTGTCCCTTAGTTGAATAATACAGTAATGAAGGCATAGTTATTTGGCACATTATCATATCTCGGAGAAGTGCATCTAATAAATGACTTTCAAGTATGCTGAAGTGTGTAGCAGGCATGCCCTCATTTTGCACAAGATCCCTCTAACAAGTAATGAAGTGAGCAGCTAATCTGATTTTTTTTAGTGATGTTGGTTGAGGGGGGAATGTTGACCATGACAGCGTGAGAGCCATGGCATCTTTAACTCCCAGATTAGTAGGCAGACAAGACCTCAGTTTAACAGCCATCCAACAATGCAGCACTCCCTCTGTATTCCTCTGAAATAGCAACTTGGATCATGGCAAAGATTTTACAGATTCACCGCAGCGTGTCTCCCCGCTGGCAGATGCTGCGAGCCATATAAATCTCCATTCAGTTCGGCGGGACCATAATATCCCACCGGGTGGGAGGGGCCATAAAATCCTGGCCCATGTGTTCCAGACCTGCAGTCATCTTGGCTTTCCACTGCAACAGAACCTCTGTCACAATTATTAATATTCCGTACCTTTGTTAATAGTTCCTTGTTTTCCCATTGAATAGCACGAAGCTGGGCATCCTTTACTTTGATCTGACTCATGATCCGGCGATACTTGGAACAGAGCTCGGCCATACATGGCTCAGATTCATTAACTTCAGGTGATTCCATTGGCCTCTATAAAACAACAACTTATGTTTAAGTAGTGCCTTTAATGTAATGAAACATCCCAAGGTGCTTCACAGGAACATTATAAAATAAAGTATGACACCGAGCCACATAAGGAGATATTGGGTCAGATCACCAAAAGCTTGGTCAAAGAGGTAGGCTTTAAGGAGTGTCTTAAAGAAAGAAAGAGAGGCAGAGAGGTGCCTGGAAGGAATTCCAGAGCTTGGGATCACGGCATCTGAAGGCACAACTACCGATAATGGAGCAATTAAGATTCGGGATGCACAAGAGGCCAGAATTTGAGGAGCACAGATATCTCAGAGGGTTGTGGGGCTGGAGGAGTTTACAGAAATCGGGAAGGGCAAGTTCATGGAGGGATTTGAAAACAAAGATGAGAATTTTAAGAACAAGATGTTGCCTGACTGGGAGCCAATGTAGGTCAGCGAGCACAAGGATATTATAGGAATAGGACTTCCTGTGAGTGAAGGCACAGGCAGCAGAGTTTTGGATGACCTCAAGTTTACAGAGGGTAGAATTTGGGAGGCCAGCCAGGAGTGCATTGGAATAGTTAAGTCTAGAGGTAATGAAGGCATGAATAAGGGTTTCAGCAGCAGAGGAGCTGAGACAGGGGTAAAGGAAGGCAATGTCATGGAGGTGGAAACAGGCAGTCTTAGCGATGGCACAAATCTAATGTCAGAATCTCATCTCAGGATCAAATATGACACCAAGGTTGTGAACAGACTGGCTTAATTTAAGACAATATGTATTATAACTTATAATATGATTAATATATATAAATATAAACATATAAATATGTGTGTGTGTATAAATATATATATATATATGCACACACATATATATATAATTATGTTGCTTAGAGGCTGCCACTGATGGATATAACTGACTTCTTTGAGACTATTCACAAAAGTCCCAGCTTAAAGTCGTCACGAGAATATTCTGTGACAAACCATATGCAAATATTACCTGTTTGCCCAGAAGGTATTTGGAGGAGCCACTTAAAAAAGCTAGGGTCTATTCTATGGTATGGGTGTAGAGGAATCAAACACATTTGTATTGGGGGCAGATTTCATTGGACCAGAGCAATAATAAAATGGCTGTATGAGTTTACATGTGAAAGGTTGAAGAAGTTGCCAGTGGCAAACTATTTCTATTCAATATAATGAGGCTGAGTACTGAGGTAAAGCAGGAATAAGAACAGATTGACTTTATCACAGAACCATCAGTGCAGAAACTTCAAGGGCTGAATTTTATGATGCAGAAAGGCCAAGCAGTTTAACTTTGGTGGTGGGGAAACTTTTAGAAAGGGACAAAATTAGCAGTCACATGGAAAAATGTGGGGTAACTAAGGAAGGCCATCATGGATTTCTTAAGGGAAAATTGTATTTAACTAACTTGCTGGAGTTTTTTTGAAGAAGTAACAGAGAGGGTTGATGAGGGCAATGCTGTTGATGTAGTGTGCATGGACTCCCAAAAGGTTTGATACAGTGCAGCACAACAGACTTGTGAGCAAAGTTATAGCTCATGGAATAAAATGGACAGTAGCAACATGGATACAAAATTAGTTGAGTGACAGGAAAGAGAGAGTAGTGGTTAATGGATACTTTTGGGCTGGAGGAAGGTTTGCAGTGGAGTTCCCCAGGTGTTGGGACCCTTGCTTTTCCTGATATATATTTATGACCCTGACCTTGGTGTACAGGGCACAATTTCAAAATTTGTGGATGATACAAGACTTGGAGGCATTGTAAGTTGTGAGGAGGATAATGTAGAACTTCAAAAGGACACAGCCAATTTGGTGGAATGGGCAGACAGGTGGCAGATGACATTCAATGCAGAGAAATGTGATGTGATTCAGTTTGGTAGGAAGAACGTGGAGAGACAATATAAAATAAAGTGTACAATTCTACAGTGGTGCAGGAACAGAGGACTGGTGTATATGTGTGCAAGTCATTGAAAGTGGTAGGACAGGTTGAGAGCACGGTTAGTAAAGCACACAGTATCTTAGGCTTTATTAATAGGGGCATAGAGTATAAGAGTAAGGAGGATATGTTGAACTTGTATAAGATATTTGTTTGGCCTCAGCTGGAGTATTGTGTCCAGTTCTGGGAGCCGCACTTTAGGAAGGGTTGTCAAGGCATTGGAGAGAGGCTGCAGATTCATGAGAATGGTTCCAGGGATGAAGAACTTCAGTCTTAAAGATAGATTGGAGAAGTTAGAGCTGTTTTCCTTGGAGAAGAGAAGGCTGAGATCTGATAGTGGTATTCGAAACCATGAGGGGCCTGCACAGGGTAGATAGGAAGAAAAGGTTCCCACTCATGAAAAGATTGAGAATGAGAAGGCACCAATTTAAAGTAATTGGCAAAAGATTCAAAAGAAAAATGTAAAAAATCTTTGTTGCGCAGCGGTTGGTTAAGGTCTGGAATGCACTGCCTGACAGTGTGATGGAGGCAAGTTCACTCGAGGCATTTGAAAGGGAATTAGAGTGTTATTTGAAAAGGAACAATGTGCAGGATTATGGGGAATAAGACAGGTGAGTTGCTCAGAGAGCCGGTACAGACATGATGGGCCAAATGTCTTCCTTTGGCGCTGTAACCATCCTGCGATTCTGAGATTTTGAGTGAACGTCGGTTCCAAACTGACTCACAAAGGATTTAACTTCCATCCCTCAGCGGCAGGAAGTCCTGCCCTCGACAGCTTCTGGCCAATCTGACTGACTGGCAGCGCTGGCAGTCCCAGCAGCACCAGAACTGAGTAGTAGGCGCAGCTGGCACTGCATGGAGGTCGAGGATGGACACTGGACCCAGGTAAGTGCTGGGTTTTAAGGGCAGGGAGGGATTGGCCACCCTAAGAAGGAGGTGGAGGGGAAAGGTCAAGTGGGGTTCAAGACACAAAGGTGGTTGGAGTAATAGCTTGAAGGAATGTCCCCAATTCACACAGGGCACCCCCAAATGATGTACCCCTCTACCATCCTGCCTTTACCCAAAGTTGTTTAAAAAAACGTCCTCCCACTCTTGCCCAGCTGCCACTTCCCAGCATATTATGGCAGTTGAGGCGGATTGAGGTCCTCAAGTGGGCCTCAATGGGCCTAAAGACGGGCAGGATAGTGGGCGCCTTGCCCAGCCTCCATATTATTGGGACCAATTCAGGGCTGGGCAGAAAGGCAGGGGGCTAGCCACCCAACATATTTTATGTGTCCCCTGCTGAAAACATGCCCAGCGGAGGACAGTAAAATTCAGCCCCAAAGCTCCCAGCAATTTTCAGAACTATTTCACAAGGCTCAATATCACAAGCTCAGATCTTATTTAAAGTATGAATCATGAAGTATTCAATCTCAGCAGTTTTGCAGCAGTTCAAGAAGGCAGCTCACCACCACCTTCTCAAGGGCAATTAGGGATAGGCAATTTAAAGAAAAAATGCTGGCCCAGCCAGTGATGCCACTTGCCGTGAGAGAATTAAAAAAATCACCCTCGTCCCACTTTGTAGATGTATAAAATCTTACATCATATGAACGATTATACCTACATGGAAAATATATTTGGAATAATTAGCTTGTCACATTAGAATTCAGCACTGAAATTAACCATAATTTTACCTGAAAAATTTCCCAAGCATTTAACTGGGAAACAGCACTGCAAGTTTCCCCAAATTCCCTTCACTGTTTTAACAGAGGGATTAACTCAGTTATTTTTAAAGAGTACTCAAATAGAAGGTGGAAGAATTTCAAGTGAATTTGTTAAATACTCATATGACTTAATGTCAGGCCTTTCAATTCCTATTCAAAGTGAAATAGAGCAATCGCTACCAAAGTAGCTAGTGATATTACCAGAATCACAGTATAATAGTATAAAGAAACTCCTGAGAGATAGCAACAAAGTGTATAATGTTAGGTGGGGAATTGTAAACAACTAATGTATCACTCAGGGTGAAGTTTTCACCAGGCAGTATCAATGAGTGAGTCAGACAATGCTTTTGCACAGTCACACTCTGCAATGTGTTCCAGAGCACTTTATTAACACAAAGTTTTGATACAATAATTATACTGGAGTACCAACAAAAATTATATAGCATCTTTCCCAACCTTCGTGCATCCCAAGACACTTTACAGCCAATACACTACTTTAGAAGTGCATACACAGCAAATTCCAATAAACAGAAATGTGATAATGTCCAGATAATCTCTTTTAGTGATGTTGCTCAAAAGATCAATATTAGCCACTCCATAAGACCATAAGACATAGGAGCAGAAATTCGGCCATTCGGCCCATCGAGTCTGCTCCGCCATTCAATCATAGCCGATAAGTTTCTCAACCCCATTCTCCCGCCTTCTCCCCGTAACTCCTGTGCCCAGGGATTATTTACCTCTGCCTGAGAAGGCCTCAATTCAATATCTCATCTGAAAGGCAGTACCTCTGACTGAAGTTTCCTGTAAGCTGGCTGTACAGCAATCTGAAAGTACCCACGGGCGTGGCTATGCAAATTTCCACACTTAAATAAATCACCTACACACTTCCACATAAAAAATGGCACATTGTGTCTGATAGTGCAGCACTCCCTCAGTTATATTATCGTATAAATAACTGAGTTAATACCTCCATTAAACAAACTGAGTCAGTGGAGACCGTGTGTAGTGGTAATGACAAGTAATTCAGAGGCCCAGCCAATTGCCCTGGGCCATTGGTTCAAATCCCACCATGGCAGCTGGCGTAAAAAATCTGGAATATAAAGCTAGTCTCAGTAATTATGACCTGAAACCATCATTTATCCTTTTAGGGAAGGATATCTGTCATCAGATTACAGAGATGTTTTTTGAATTTAGGGACGGAGGTGCCAAGGAGGGAATTTGGGAAAGAATCTTAGATGACAGCAAAATAGTTTTGGAGTACAGGAAGTGAGGAGTAAGACATGTACCCTTGTCATATAGACAGTACCTGAGAGCACCTCGCAGCAAAATGAAGAAATCAAATAAACAACTTTTTTTTTAATTCACAGGCCAGACTTTCTGGCTGTGCTTTAACAGCAACCCGAATGCTTCACGGTCAATAGCCAATAGCCAGGCCTGCAGTTACTGCCCTCTTAGGGTTGCAATTGGTCATTTCAATCATTAGGCCCAAACCACTTTTCAGTGTAACAGTCTGGCGAGAGGCATCAGACCTGCCCTTTCCCTGTCCAACACCAGGCAAAGTGTTAGGAAATAGAGATAGTTTAAGTTATATTGGTATTTGTAAGTGTTAGGAATTTGTTTTAGATTTAAAGTTTAAGTTTGATTTGTATTTCTGTATGTGTGTGTTAAGAAAGGTCAAACTGAGTTTTAATTTCACTTTTAAAAGATGCTTGCATTTCTTATGAGGAGTCTTATGACTCCTAAACAGAAGGTAAACAAACAAGGATAGAAGAATTGGACTGTTGCTGAGCAACGGTGGGGGCAGGGAGGGGGGGAGGTGATGCAGAGAGACAGGTCCCTCCCACAGACACACACACAAGAAAAAGGCCAGCAGTTTGGAAGCTAAAACAGAAACAGAAATATCTGGAGAAACTCAGCAGGTCTGGCAGCATTGGCGGAGAAGAGCACAGTTGACGTTTCGAGTCCTCATGACCCTTCAACAGAACTGTGCTCTTCTCCGCCGATGATACCAGACCTGCTGAGTTTTTCCAAGTATTTCTGTTTCTGTTTTTGTTTTGGATTTCCAGCATCCACAGTTTTTTGCTTTTATCTTTGATTTTGAGGCTGTTGGAGTTCAGCTGGTTTGGAAGTCAGCTGCTAAATAGAAGCCATCTGGAAGGGACAGATAGCTAGTCCCAAGCTAAAGAAAAAACCCAAAAATCCAGGGGAGTGGAAGAGGGGAAAGTCCAAAGAAAATCTTCTAGTCAAAGGAGGACAGGATCCTGGAAAAGATCCTTTTAAGTGAAGTTAAGAGTGAGGAGCAGAGAAAGGTTCCAAGCTTAAAGTTTAAAGATTCAAGCTGCAGAAAGCAGATTTAAAGTGAGAACAGTTTGCAAGAGGCAAGAAGGTCCAAAGAGACAACTGAAGGTCTGTAACTCTTGGCTATGGGCATGTGAAGAAGTGTGTACTGTTGATGTCTGAGTCTGAGAGAAAGTATCGGTTTGGGAGAAGATTCCAAGACGAGGTCTTGGAGAGTGGAGATTGGAAGCACTCATGAAAGACGGAGTTCAGTGAGACTGGGTGGGGTTACAGTGTAACAAACACCTGGAGGGTGTTGAGGAGAGATCCATAGCATCTGGTTGAGGTGGTATCTGTCACTTGGTTTCAGAGTGTGGTGTGTCTGACCACAGGGTGCCTATTGCTATACATGGACTGTATACTTACTATGGATATTAAAGTATAAAATAGCTTTTGTAACTTGTGTTATCCTTACAAACCTGTGTATATTTGTAAAGGTATAGTTAAGGATGAAGGAATATTGTAATATAGTTCATCTTTTCTTGTTGAATAAATGTTTTATTTTTTTGTTAAAAATTCATCAGCTGACTCATGTGACGGTATTCAGTGGCTACTCTCCACATATCTAAACAAACAAATACAAGTTAGGATCTATCAAGCTGGATTGCACTCTGGGATCAGGCTTGTCCAGGGGTAACCTCAGATCATAACAAAAGGGAGAATAATATCCTCCATACACCAAATCTGTCCTCCACACATCCCTTTCCCAACTGATGAGGCACCGAACGTTATCTGCAATTGTACTTAACTGTCTGGGAGCACTTTGAGACATCCTTATGTTGTGAAAGGCTATATCAGTGCAAGTTATTTATTTCATCTGTTACTGACCATGCAATTATTCATCATCCATAGGGTTGGTAGACAATAGGTTATTCTACCCTTTCGGATATCAACCTGAATATCTTCAACCAGAGTCTACACACGAACACACCCTTTCCAATAGAGATCATCGGGTGGTGATCAGCTGGACCTTGGCTGATTTTTCCTTCCTCTAACCCTGCAATGTGTGTGGCCAATGCTAACCCACCTATTGCTGCTCTGATTGAAACCAGCTCACTCTGTACAGACCAGTGGTCCATTTAGCTTACATCAGCATGGAAGTGTGTCAGAAAAGGGTGGAAAGTTGAATGGAGATTCATCATGCTGGATCTCTGCCTGTTTGGCATATGCTGCACTTCCTTCCGGAAGTGATGACAGGCTTTAAAAGCTCATTCAGATAAGTTAATAAATACCAAAATGGGATCATGCATCACAATTTCTGTCTTTACCACCTTGAGTGTATGATGGGTGCTACTTCCACCAATGTTTTACTGGCATTCATTCCTTGTTAGAACTGAGAGAAGAGGCTTGAATGCATTCAGTTGCAGGGAGACAGTTACTCGCCCCCACCAGCAGAATTGGTCTGTCAGCTTCAAGGCTCCACACCTGGGTGACAGCTGGCATCTTTAAATGGCACAGCCCTCTTCTTGTAGCTATTATCCTCCCCTATACACTATGGCACACTCCTTAGTACAGGTGAAAACACTGCTGGGGGTATGCCAATATAATTTGCAAACAGCTGGGTAGGTGGTTACAAAGCTTGCCCTAAACAACTTCATATCAGCCATCCTGGCAAAGCAGGGAATCCCAATCTGCTGGACAAGTGTTAAAACTCAGTTACCTACTTAACTGTTCAGGCAGGTTAATAAAAAAATGTTCTTGTATTAACATGTAACCCACTGGTAATAGTTTACAGTTGATAGTGCTCACTCTAGAGATTCTCACTTGGCAACATTTGAATCAGCAAATGCAAATAACGTAGCCAAGAGTACCTTCATCTCTTGAGTTTGTTGGCCATCAGTCACTCCATCCTTATCCTCAAACAGTTGTTGTCGCATTTTCTGCAATGTAATTCGCATCTAAATAGAAAGATCAAAGTCTCAACAACTGAAACCTTTGACTCAACTTGCTCATAAATTGAGCTCCAGGTTTTTCTGGGGGTCTTTGCCTTAACCAAGTCCCAGGCCTTCATTTAACAAATATTTCGATCACAAACACAAACACAAAAAATGCTGGAAAAATTCAGCAGGTCTGACAGCGTCTGTGGAGAGAAAGACAGAATTAATGTTTCGAGTCCGTATGACTCTTTTTCAGACTCTCCACAGATGCTGTCAGACTTGCTGAGTTTTTCCAGCATTTTTTGTTTTTGTTTCAGATTTCCAGCATCCGCAGAATTTTGCCTTTATAATAAATATTCCAGTTACAGCAAGCAGATCTCCTCTAGTAATACAGTGTTTTTAATGTAGGAGTACTGTACCATGCATTGAACAATGTATTATTTTGTAATAAGTTGTTGTTAAGATAGCCTTCCTTTTCAAGGCAAGAAAATCTAATTGCTACAATAGCTGAGGTTATTCAGATTTCAATTGTTGCTTGGTCTGAACACATTGCTGAGTGGAATATACTTATCAGTTCAATATTGCAGTAGAGTAGCTCCCAGGAATGCAAGATTGTTTTGCATCTGTCCCTAGAAATTGGAACCTTCAGCACCCATTATTTTGGGTGAAAGGCAAGCACACTCAGTTTGCACTGGGAGAGCACTGTATTACGAACCTATTAGGGTGCCCGCGCAAAATTAGTGTTAGGCTCATTGCCTATGACAATCATAGGATCATAGAATACAGCACAGGAGGAGGCAATTTGGCCCATTGTGCCTGTGCCAGCCCTCTGAAGGAGCAAGTCACCTAATGCCACCCCCCTGTCTCTTTCCTGCAGCCCTGTATTTTTTTCCTTCACAGGTAATGATCCAAATCCCTTTTGAAAGCCTCAGTTGACCCTGCTTCCACTGAACTCTCAGGCAATGGAGCACCATAAGCCCGTTTCAGGCCCCATCGAGATAGTGGATCGAGACTGACTGTAGCATGCACTGTCCATGTTGCAGTAAGTTTTCCCTTGCCCCTTTGCTGATCTCCCACTCCCCCACTCCCAAAGTTCCACACCGCTCCCAAACTTACTGTAACCAATGTTCATAGTGGCTATGTCATTCATGTCTTGATGGCACAAGAGGACCAATTTTGCACGATCTTCTTACACATCAGTTACATTGCGGTGGACAATGCTGGTGTTACGTGAATTAACCAAATAAGTCATCATGGGAGTCATAAGTGAATGTTTTAAATGATGATAAGAATACATTACTCAGTATATCTACACAAAATAGTTCATGCATCATCAGGATTATTATTTCACCTTTTTTATGTATTCTGTCTCTTCTTTTATTTGAGTCATGGCAGAAACATAATACAGTTTCTTTTCCCCTGGTTCATGGTTGTTGTTTTCCAACACTCTATGCTCGGTGCAGTACATTGTAGTGCAATAAAGATGTAACCTTTTTTGGTGACAAAGAAAGGAAAAATTATATTACATGATTCCCTAATTAGTTTTATTGTTTCATAAGCCTGAATAGTACTTGTGTTTGTTCAGATTAATGTGAATTAGCTTCTCCTGCAGAAAATGTTTAGTTCAGATCTTCTTTGTCCCATCACTGAAAAACTTTGCAGCCTATATGAATACTTTCCATGCGCCTGGACCAGTGCAACTGTAACAACACACACGAATCTCGGCACCAACCAGGACAAAGCAGCCCACTTGATCTACACCCCATCTATACTTTAAACATTCTCTCCCTCCACCACTGGTGCACATTGGCAGCAGTGTGTACCATCTATAAGATGCATTGCAGCAACTCAGCAAGGATCCTTCGGCAGCACCTCCTAAACCAGCAACCACTACCACTTAGAAGAACAAGGGCAGCAGACTCATGGGAACACCATCACCTGCAGGTCAACACCATCCTGATTTGGAAATATATCCATGTTGCTGTATCATCACTGAGTCAAAATCCTATACCTTGAAGGCTAATGCAATGCTATCCTTTATTATGAGAGGAATTGAACATAAAAGTAAGGATTAAGAACAGAAAATGCTGGAAAAACTCAGCAGGTCTAACAGCATCTGTGGAGACAGAATTAACATTTCGAGTCCATATGACTATTCTTCGGAGCTAAAGAGAAGTAAAAATGTGATGAAATTTATATTGTGTGAGGGGGGTGGAGCAGGTTAAGCTGGATAGAAGGCCAGCAATAGGTGAAGTCAAAGGAGAGATTGACAAATATGTCATGAACAAAATGACAAAGGGGTGTTAATGGTAATGGTAAGAGATAAAGGAGGTGCTGATGGTGGCATTAAGGACAGAAAGCAGAATGTGGTAATAGCAGGGCAAGGGTGAGCACTCTGGAAAGAACAACATGAACATGTGACAGATGGCCCTAGTGGGGTTGGGATGGGGGAATGGGACGGTGGGGGGATAAAAGATTGAAAATGGGATAAAAGGTGGAGACAAACAATGAATAAAAATGAAAATAAATAAAAATAAGTGGATAAAAATAAAAAAATAAAAATTAATATTGAAAAAAGGGATGGAGGAGAGAATTCATGGTCTGAAGTTGTCGAACTCAATGTTAAGTCCTGAAGGCTGTAAAGTGCCTAATCAGAAGATGAGATGCTGTTCCTCCAGGTTGCGTAGAGCTTCAATGGAACATTGCAGCAGGCCAAGGATGGACATGTCTGCATGAGAACAGGGTGGTGTGTTGAAATGGCAGGTGACAGGGAGGTCTGGGACATGCTTGTAGACAGACTGAAGGTGTTCCACAAAGCGGTCACCTAGTCTGCATTTAGTCTCTCCAATGTAGAGGAGACTGCATTGGGAGCAGAGAATGCAGAAGACCAAATTGAAGGAGGTGAAAGTGAAGCACTGCTATCCTGACCAGGCTATCCCGGAGGCAATGGTCCCTACGGTATGCCAATGGGGTGGTGGGGGGGTGGGGTGGGGGGGGCGGTGGTGGAGGTGAAGGGAAGATGTGTTTGGTGGTGGCGTCATGCTGGAGCTGACGGAAATGGCGGAGGAATCTTTGAATGCAGAGCCTGGTGGGGTAAAGTGAGGACGAGGGGGGCTCTATCATGGTTCTGGGAGGGAGAGGAAGGTGTGAGGGCAGAGGCGCGGGAGATGAGTCGGACACGGTTGAGGGCCCTGTCAACTACAGTGGGTGGGAAACCTTGGTTAAGAAATTATTTATAAAAGTAATGATGTTATCCTTCGGTTATACAGGGCATTGGTGAGACCACATCTTGAGTACTGTGTACAGTTTTGGTCTCCTTATTTAAGGAAGTATATAAATGCAGTGGAGACGGTTCAAAGGAGGTTTACTAGATTGGTACCTGGAATGAGTGAGTTATCTTATGAGGTTGAGCTTGTTTTCAGTGGTGTTTAGAAGAGTGAGGGGTGACTTGATTGAAGCATATAAGATCTTGAACAGTCTCAATAAGGTGGATGTCGAAAGAATGTTTCCTCTTGTGGGTGAGTCTAGAACTAGGGGGCCCTGTTTTAAAATTAGGGGTTGCCCTTATGGGTTAGAGTTGAGGAGAATTATTTTCTTTCAGAGGGCGAGGATGTGACTTTGGAACTCTGCATCAGAAGGTAGTGGAGGCAGGGTCACTGAATGTTCTTAAGGAGGAGGTAGATAGATTCTTGTCAGGCAAGGGAACATAAGGTTATAGGGGGTAGAAGGGAATGTGGAACTCGAAACACAAACAGAGCAGCTAGGATCTTATTAAATGGCGCAGCAGGCTGGAGGGGCATAATGGCCTACTTCTGCTCCTATTTCAAATGTTTGCACCTCTCTCTCTCTAACAGCACAGTGGGGGTAACTTCACCACTCAGACTGCAGTGCTTAACAAAGGCAACTCACCATCATCCTCTCAAGGCCAACTAGAGAGGGACAATAAATGCAGATATTGCAAGTAATGCCCATATTCCAAGAATGAATAAAAATCAATTAAGCCTATCAATCTGTGCTTAGACCTGGCTGGGGATATGTTACAGTGCTGGATACTCAGCCAGAGGTGCAATCTCAGGCAGGCAGGGCATTGCTAAGCACAATGAGACTGGCAATGTGGATGGTCACACAGCACTCTCTGATCTTTCGGTTCCTTGTGCCGTCCCTGCCTGAGAGGAAAGGCAGCCCAGATTAATCCCCAGGATTCTACCCATTACTGTTCTGTAACTAGCTGTTACAAGATGTACGGGGGCAGTCCAAGTCAGCCTTCCTCTAAACTTCCTTCCTGGGGGTAAATCCATTTTCTTAGACAACTCCCCATGGCAGCATGGTCAAGATTTTATAATTTATTGCACCATCCATTCACAGAGTGGTAGAATTTTGTAACGATTTTACCATAAAAAATACATTAAAAATGTATATTGTTTATCTCCTTGACATGACCTACTTCATTTTCCAAAGCTGTTTTTTAAGACTGACAGCAACAGTAGGGAATTGTCACTGACATGCTTAAATTCAGCTGCAGTAATGATTGATAGGAGGCTGACCAATGAAGTGAAAGGTAAGAACTTAAATCAGCTTCAATAATCAACCAAGCATCTTCTAGCAACCCTGATAGCTTGGAGGGTAGATGGACTGTATGATGTGGTACTAAAACCACACTGACAGTTGTTGATGATTCCTAGTCTGTGACTCCTAATGGGGACTGTGTGAATGTGGGCACAATGTGAAGACAGGATTATTGCTCATTTGCAATGCCCATCACTGTTTTATGGCAAGATACCACTCACTGTCTTGAAGAGTGATGCCTTTGTCAGAAGAAGACAAGTAAGGGTCTGTGGCAAGGAAATGCTTCAGAGATGCTCCTTCTCTTACAGTGTTAATTTTACAGAATATGGTAGAAACCATTCCATGTATATTAATGGAATTTCCACTGCAGTTCTGGTGAAGTAACATGAGCAGGGCAGTAGTGGCTTTAAGGAATTTCTCTGCCAATATCTTCAGGAAAGTGCGAGAAGAAAGAGGCAGGGAAATTACAAAAACAGAAGAAGCAAAACCCAAAACCTCTCGTTATTCAGATAGTGTCTTTAACCATCTGAATAGTGCCTTGTATCACTTTGTCCTCCTTCTCTCCTGCTGCCTACTGTTGGTAATGGCATCTGCACAATCTCGGTTATCATCCTGAAAGATCGAGTCTTCTAATGTAATCAAATACCAGGTACAAATTTGAAAACTGGTTCATCTTCCAACAGTAACCTGCATTCATTCATCTGTTTAGCTCCTTATGTTGGAGGGGGCGGGATGGGTTCTGATGCTGACTTTTTGGTAACCTAGATCTTTGTACATTATGGTACTATGTAATTACATTATACTTATATTTATGTAAAGCATAGTTACTTTTATGTCCTTGGAAAATTCCTACAGTTTATTCTGTGTGAGAAAACATGTAGAATAAGTTGACAATTTACTTGTAAAAAATATACATTTTGTAAAAATTGGCATCGCTAGAGGAAGTGCCATTAACTGCATGAATATTAGTATGTCAGGAAATTAGTGCATGTATAACTAATTGTCTTAATAAATATTTTAAGAGAGCCATGTATTGGAAAAATGAATTTTGTAGAAATGTTTCAAACTTTTGTAAATACTTGCAAACCATAAGTTAAAGGCCAAACAGTACAGCAACATTTCGTGAACTGGGCTCCAAGTAACAAAACATGATTGAAAAGAACGTTATTACATAAAGTAGCATCTTCTACAATTTGACAATATAGTTTTATGGGTGTGTTTGTAGCCTGATAATCCTCTGAGATTCACTTTTTCAGATGAACTGCACCTTCCGAGCTCTTACATTATGAATAACAGCATGTCAAATCACAGTTGTTAGGGGGAAATTAAAAATGCTAAAAGAGAATACAGTAAGAATTTACTGAAAAACCCTTAAAATCTCCAGGCAGACATGGCTGCTAAACATATTAAGAGTTGAAGATTACCAGATGAACATTGCACAGCCTTGAGAGTCAGACTGGAGACAAAAGTATGACATAAATTAGATTAAGTGTACTCTTCTTTCAGATAGGGAAGGGCAGATGGTTTTAGCTTAGATATGGGAAGAGGAACAATGGACAAAGAAGGGGCTTTGATGAAACACAAACAGTCTTGAGTTGTAAGACCCAAGGTCTTTGTGTGTGTGTTTTAATTTTGATTGGATAATATAATTATGTATGCATCCTTTAGAATAATTGGTTAGCAAAATCAAATCCGGTGTGCCAGTTACAGATTGGATGTATTCAAATTACTCAAATGTGTTATGATAAGAAAAAGTACAAAAGTAGTAGTCAGGGAGCTAGGTCTTCATTCTTAGGAATGATTGTGGCACCCTTGTACATGCTTGAATAAAACCAGTTAAAAGGAAGCCTGAGTCTTGTTGCGGGATTGGAGAGCGTAACATCTCCTCTTCGACAGTGAAGCAGAATACACATGGTTTAATATAACTCACTGCTGCTCGAGTAGAATATCAAACAAAAGATGCCATGCCGAATTGTGCTGTGCGCAATTGAACATCTTGAACATTGTGTTTGGTTTTGGTAACAAAGTAAAAAATAGGAATGACATTCTGATCTTTGGGCTGACGAAGACATTCAAGTTTGTTATTTTTTCCCAAAAGTGAAATAACAGCCTAGAACTGGATATAATTGATCAATGAATGATTTCCTCTGGGATTGAGTACTATGGCTTAGCAATTACTTTGGCACCTTTCCAAGGCCTAGTATGAAAACCACACTTGCTCTCAGCAAGCATAGAAAATGCTGGGCCCTGTCTGCTGGGTAGAATTGCCCAGGTAACCAACAAGTGTCTGCAAATATGTCAATAAATTGCTGTCAGGTTGTGAAAGGGGGTAGCAGGTAGAAGACCTGGTAGACAGTTCATTGCAATGTTGGTTGCTGAGCAAATGGGGCGGTTGCAGGATGCTGCCCCGGGCTCATGCCATCCCTGCAAGCCATCCACATGAGTTGAACCCTCACTCAGCCCACTATATTTAGGGCTGTAAAAAATAAATATTATATATAAGGTAAATCTACTTCAGATTAAGTCAAACCATTACAACAAGGTCATAGATTAAACCTTGGAAAAGATAAATTTAGGACAATGGTTAAGAAAAAAATCCTTTAAGAGCGCTTACGATTTTGTGGTCTTCCTTGATTCCCCACACCAGACCATTGTTTTCTGCCCTAAGGAATGCCAAATCAAAATTGGGGTAGCTAAGCACTACAAACAGATCTGACCTGACTTAAATGCCTGACTCTACTTCAAATGGAAGGCCAGCAAAAGGTGCAATCCAACCTGATCTGAATTTTGGCCTATTCTAGTTTCCATGGCCTAACATGAGGCAAAGGATTCTGTGCAGTTTGTTTTACTGAAAGCTTATTTTGTGTGCCCCAGCAAAAATCACTGCTCAATCACTGCTATATCTTGATTCAAAGTATATCCAACTAAGCCTTACATGAAGGTTGCGTAGAATCTTAATTGAAGGCCATCTAAGACCAGATCTAAAGCTGGATTTCAACAGCTGAAATATACATACTTAATATTCCAACTTCCAGTAGCTTGGTCTGCACACATTAAAAGGACAGATACTTTATACCCTATTGTACATTGGAATATTTGAATTCCAATTCAGAAATTCCTGCTAATTAAAAAGTAAGTGTGGCTATTTTATGACAGGAATTAAAACTACAGTTAATAGCTTCCTCTTTATTTAATGTTTCATTTTAATCAGAAAACACAAGCCATGCTCTTTGGGGAAAGAATTTACGTATCTGCAATTATTGTTGCCTTTTGTATAAAAAAAAAATTAAAAAGGATATCTCACGCACCTTTCAAAGATGGAATAAAAGCTTTGAAAATCGGATATTCAGCACCTGGCAAATGAGGTGCTACCGACATAAAAGGTTTGAAGGCAGATTATCCAAATCAAGTGGCGTTGTCATATTTACCCAACAAGTTAGTTGAAGTATCTTTCAGTTGACGATTTGTAGAGACCCATTAGTTCCTGTCCAGACTGCACAGACTGTTAATTGTCCATGAAACTCTAAGCTGTATTTTTGTACTTCCTTATTGGCATTTTGCCACCAGTGACAACATTACTTAAAGGTAGACTGTCACACAGTCAACTGCTAACAGTATAGTAAACACATAAAAATATGATTCAATAGATCAAATTGTGCTACCACTGAAAAGTTTCTTTAAGAAAATAATGTGGTCATCTCAGTGGTATTCAAATTCAACACTGAAGGTCATGGTTTAAGGCAACTCAGGGCAGTTTAATCACTGTATCTTGGTTAGCATAACAGCACATGATGTTTTAATATCACAATCATGATCAGTGCAGAGCCTCTACATCAATCAAAAAAACTGTTAAAATTAAGGCATAAATAAATAAAGAAGAAGACTAGATCCTCTGTGCTATCTGTATTTAAATTTATGTTCACATGGCAACAAATTCTGAACTCTCTAGGCCTGCTGAGTTTAAATGCTGCATCACTGACTCCGCCCCGCACTGCAAGCAATTTTATAGTAATGCTCCAGACACAAGAATAAAAATATCAGAGCATCTTTATTACAGTAATATTGTGCCCTTGGATGCTGCCATCAAGTGAACTCATTTTGGTAGGACCCACCGTGGTGATCATTGACAAAACTATTGGGAAAATGGAATTAAAATCTGACCTGATCTGGGCACCATGATTAGTCTCTGAAATCCAAAGTCATCTGACAGTTTGACGTGACTTTGTGGCAATGAAAGAAGTCAACCATGACTCAAATATATTAACTCACTAATGAATTTCAAAGGGTCAAATATCCAGCTCTATCTATATATAATTAATGAGTTATACTAATGATAATGATGATTAAGTTCGCAGTATAACGCCAGCATTTATTAAAGTTTTTTTTTTGGGTGTCTACTCATTCAACTAGCTTTATTTTCTCCATAGAATCATCACCATCAGCAAGGAGATCTACTGCAAATGCATTACCAAAGCTGCTCCAACCATTTGCTGACAGCACCTCATCCTTCCAATACTGTCACTCATCTATGACGTGGTCAGATTTGCTGACTACCAAACTTGCAACTCAAAACCTTCAACTCCGTTTCAGACTTAATGAGGGGAGCTTTACAGTCTCCCACCAGCATATTTGAAGGTATGGGGATGAAGGGGAGCCTATAAAGTAAAGTAGGTGGCCGGCCCTCTGCCTTCCCATTCACCCACGAGTTGTCCTGCATAATTACCATGGGTGGGTAAGGCATCAGCCAGCCTGCTCATCCTTAGGCCTATTGTGGCTCTTAAATTGTCAATTCAAGGCTAATTAAGAGCATATTTCTGCCTCCACCACCATAATGCATTATGCAGGGGAAGATGGAAGGAAGGTAGGCATCCCTCTAATTTTGCAACATGGGATAAAGGCAGGAAGGAAAGAGTAGCATTTCCTTTGGGGGGGGGGGTTCCTTGTGGCCATTGGGGCACCCCCTCAAGATAGTACACCCTCCACCCCATGCCTCCTTCTCTGCCACTTGAACCTGAGTCCCCACTTAGGTCCCCAATCTCTCCATGACCAAAACTCTTGGACTTACCTTTCAGCCCAATATCCATGACTTCTTCCTGGGACTCCCTTGTGGTCCCAGCAGAGGCTACTACTACATTCTGGCTCCATAGAGATGACTCAGCTACCACTTAATCAGATTGGTCAGCAGCTTTCAAGGACAGAGCTTCCTGTCCCTGAGAGGTGGAAGTCCAACTCTCAACTTGTTAAAAACAAAAAACTGCGAATGCTGGAAATCCAAAACAAAAACAGAGATACCTGGAAAAACTCAGCAGGTCTGGCAGCATCGGTGGAGAAGAGCAAAGTTGATGTTTTGAGTCCTCATGACCCTTCAACAGATCTAAGTAAAAATAGGAAAGGGGTGAAATATAAGCTGGTTTGGGGGGGGTGGGGTGGGGTAGAAGGGGCGGGTGTTGTTGGGACAAGCAAGCAGTGACTTGCAACTTGTTAAGCCTGCCCCAGCCTGTCAATGCTGCGGGGCAGCCCTTTTTAAAGTTAGCAAGCGCAACTTTTCTACCGGAGTGTGAACAATACACCCAACCGCACCCCCTGGCCCCCTTCAAATTCACCCAGATGGGCTGAATTTTCCTGCGGGCATTGGGAGCCCTTCAGGAACATATGCAGGCCCTGAGCCCAAGCTTAAGGTGCCTGCTGGAGCCCTGTACATAAGGTGATTTCCTAACTAGCCATCTTTACCACCCAAGGTTAACCGGCAGGCAAGGGAAAAGGGATGCCCAAGAAAAAGACCCCCTGTAACGCATGGACAGAGAGGGTTGAGTGCTGCTGGAGAAGAGGAAGAATTGGGGGTGCCTCAAATGGAGGTTCTCGTGAAGGCTGCCTCTTCAGTGGTGAAAAAGATTACAAAGTACTGTCAGAAAGCTCAGGATGAAGGGTTATCTCCTCCTGAAGACTGCCTGCAGCTGCTCCTGGATCCCTTTAAGCATTGCGGCCCCCTGCTGCCACCAATAATTCAGCTGTCAATGGCCCATGCTGGCGAGAGACCGCCTCTGCAGTGCTGGCAGGATCCCAACACAGCAGTGTACTTGTGCAAAGCTGGGAAAGTTGCAGTGCTTGGGGAAGATGGCTCTAGATTGGGGTCTTAATTGGCTTCATTAACCACCTGCCTCCTTGGAGCTGGCTGCCGATTCACATGGCAGCCCACACCTGGGAAAGTCACCCAGAGGTGGGACCCTGTCGGGGGGCCATCACGATGGACTTTCCTGCCAATTTCCTGGACTCCCACCTCCAAACCTGTTTCCGTGGAGCCAGGAAAATTCAGCCCATTATGAACGCTCCTGCTCTCCTTGGCATCATGTTTAAGTAAGTTTTAAAAAGAGAAACTCCACCATTTGTTAGCAGTCACTTGGCTGAGCCAAAGCAGCGCCTGAAAGCCTGGCAGCTCCTCAACATAGTGCTGACAAATTACTTTAAATTGCATGAAAGGGCATTAAGCATCTCTTTGATATATTTAAAGGGCCTAAAGCCTACTTAAGGCAGCCATCTGGGAAGCCTGAATGAGTCTCGGGATGCAGGATCTTGTCTTGAGAAATTATTTCTTCCTTCACTGCTTTCCACACGTATAATAGGCACAACAAGGCACAATTTCTATCCCACTATTTCCTTCAAATGTTCATCTAATTTCCCTGTAAATGTCATGACATTTTTGCCTTTAACAGTCAGTGCAGCTTCTAGGTTTGAGTCCAGCTGTTGCATGAGGTACTTTAACTTCCATTGGGTGATTGCTAGCAATGTTGACTCACTCAGCCTCACTCAGACTCATCCTTGCTTCTGCTATGCTGTGTGTGATATATCCTGTCAGACGTGCTCATTAGTGGATGGATTTGCTTGCGACCGATGACCTGGAGGGGACAGGCTAAATGGATAAGCTGACCACAATGATGGCTCCCCTGTCCCTATAATCCTGCTGGTGTTTTCATGGTGCTGAATCCAGTTACACACCATTTTAGTAGATTAGCAGTAGATAAAAAAATAAAGCACCCACAATGATAAAAAAAATAAACTCTGCTTTTCATCTTACTGACAAACACACAGAAAGGTTAAAGTTCACATGCATAAGACATGCAAATATGTGTATTGAGATCACATGCTGAATGGCAGGGTTTATTATTCATTTTGATTTACTAATCTAAAATCTAATTAGCCGTATCTCGGCTCACAATTTGTCACATGGGACTTATGGCATACATAGCTGACAACATCAAACTATGGCATTACAATGATCTAACCAAATCGTGTTGAGTGATTATAGGTTGGTAGTTTATGGGAAATATCAGTACCTAATTCCAGTGTGCAAACGGTCGGAACAGTGGAACAGAATTGCCACAATTTTATCTTTCTGCTTCCTTAGGTAGAGATGGATAAGTAATAAGCTCCATATCTATCTCCTTCAGCCTCCCACAACATGTCCTCTATAGGATGCAATTGCTCCGTGTGTGCCCGAGGTTGCTCTATAAGGTGGGGATAGTGATGGGGTACAGTTCACTCATGGAGTACGAATTGCCGTGGAAACATGCACTATCTCATGCATGTTGTAGTCTGGAGCTATGCATAGTGGTGGTACAGGCTCCAACTTGCCTTCCATCACATGGTTGCCCAGGAATCTCTCCTGCTCTTACTGCCTGCTATTGTTGTGGGTTGGATGGCACTGCAGGTTGATAATCAACCCGTCTGGCTGCCTTATGAACACACCTTCCCTAGCTGTTAAGATGGAGCTCCAACCCGAAGCTTCTGATTCAGACGCAGAGATGCTACCCACTGCACCAACCATGTGTATAAGGTCTCTAAGTTCAAAAGTGGAATATTGTGGAAACTAGAAATCTGAAATGAAAACAGAAAATGCTGGGAATACACAGCAAGACAGGCTGCCACTGTAAAGAGAGAAACAGTTAGAATTCCAGGTCAATGGTCTTTCATCAGAACTCAAATGTCATTATTCTGAAATATTGGGTTGAACTTTATTCCTACAGCAGGGGTCCTGATAATGGGCCGGAAAGCCAGAAACCCTGCCTCAGCAGTTTGCAGGACCAATGGCCGCATTTTATGGGGGACCGGAAACTAAGTGGTTGCTTTCAAGGCTGCCATCCCTTTAAAGGATGACTGCTCACTCCCTGGAAATGTGGGCCAACAGCTCAGCAGTGACACCAGGTACAGTGGTCACTGCTGGGACTGCACCTGGAAGAGGACAATGGGCGAAATCATCCCAGGTTTTCACTAAGTACGATAGCGGGCAGGAAGAAGGATGGTTCGCCTGCTGGCCACAATGGTGGATTTTTGCACTATACTGTCCCATTTCCACCTCATAACTTCTGTAGCCACAGGAAACACGCCACCTTGCTGGTGGGCGGTCTCCAATTTTCCTGCTATGCCGTTACCGCACTGCTTTCTCATGCCATGTGCCATATTTAAACTGCAGCTGCCCACACACTTCTCAATGCTTGCAGCCCAGGGGGGCACAGGTGAAAACATGGTCCCAAAAGCCAGGGAGAGTGATGATATGGTTGCTGATTCAGTGACGCATCCCTGGGATGCCTTCTGAAAACCATTGAGGATCGCTGTGATGTCCTCCACCTCAGCCCTGGCTGCAGGAGGCCCATCAGTCTCACCGCTCCAGCCTGGGAGATGGTGACAGAGGTGGTCGGTGCCAAAGCTGCGCACAAGAGGTCAGCCGTCCGGTGCAGAAAGAGGATGAATGATCTCATCCCTGCTGCCAGGGTAAGGCAACCATTTCATCACTTTAAACTCACACACTCACAAGGCCATCACATATTCACTAGCACCTCACTCACTGCCAGCTCAAGGGACATCACCACTCACTCTTTCACACAAACCCTCACATCATCATCTGGCTTCATCTCCTTTGGAGACTGCCTCCTCAGCCTGCGCCATCTTGCACAGATCAACATGTGCCTAGCGGTGTAGTGATATTGTCACTGGACCAGTAATCTGGAAACCCAGGGGTAATGTGCTGGAAGCCTGGGTTTGAATCCCACCATGGCAAATGGTGGAATTTGAATCCAATAAAAATCTGGAATTAATAAGTCTAATGATGACCGTGAAACCATTGCAAATTGTAATAAAAACCCATCTGGTTCACTAATGTCTATTAGGGAAGGAAATTTGCCGTCCTTACCTCGTCTGGCCTATATCTGACTCCAGACCCATAGCAATGTGGCTGACTCTTAAATGGCCTCTGAACAAGGACAATTGGGGATGAGCAATAAGTGCTGGTTGAGCCAGGGTCACCCACATCCCATGAATGAATTAAACGAAACACACACTGAGATAACCCCCTTCCTCAGTACAGCCATAGCCCTGCAGCCATAGAAAAGCCACCCCCTTACAGCTGGTCTGGTAGGTAGAGACCTACCCATGAACCTCCCTAAAAGAGTGCTGCCTGCAAAGCCTGGCACTAATGAGCACAAGTGCTGCCTGAATCAAGGTAGGCAAACAAAGCTCAAAGTCCTGACCGAAGTGCAGCTCACCAGGTGCATGTTGTTTATGTACAGTTGTGAAACATGCCGGTGTGCACTCACGCCAATGTGCCTGGATGATCCAGCATGGGGGGATGATTCTGGCGAGCAGAGCTTATAATTATATGCAGATGTGTTAAAATGAAGTTCCCTACATCCCAGCAGTGGAAAGCAGCCCACCATTGACGGGCGGAGTGGACGATCTTAAACTGGCTTCACAACATCGTGAAAACAATTTTTGGCCTTGCCGCCATAGTGTCTATTCACGCCAGCCATGATAACAGACGCCAACAGGCATGGAAAGTGACACCCAATATCAGAGAGGGTTGTTGACTTCACGACCATGTTAGTAGGATCTAGGGCCCCAAGACCAATCAGACAGGTCTGGACAAGTTGGTGGGAGGGTGTGGGGTTGTGGATGGCATTGTTGGTGAGGGCAGTTGCCTCAGGGGTGGTCATTGCTGCTGAGCAGCCAAAGAGTGCCTGAATAGTAGGTTCTACCCTCACCAAACTGCTGAACTGCCAGGGTTCTGCTGGCAGTGTCCCTATATGGTGGATGGCCCATTCACCACCAGTAAAATACCGGCAGTAGGAAAAGGCCCTTAATTGGCCACTTAAGTTATACATTTGGCTTCTGGGTGGGAGGGTTGTCCTTGATCTTCATTGCCACTGGCAAAATAGCATGGTGGCAGGACGATGATGGGCACTCACTCCACCTTCTGGAACCATTTCATCGACTCCCCCCATCTCCGCTCACCTCCCAGGCTGTCTCCAGAGGACCAGTAAATATGGTCCATCAATTCTGTTTCTCTCCCCATGGATGCAGCCTTTTCTTTATATGAGGTTGTTGCTTGAGCTATTGGTTCACCTTGCCATAGTCATAATGTTGACCTATAACTGGATGGTATGCTGATTTTGTAAATAGGTAAGGTTCAGTTGAACCATGTATTTGAAAATTGAGAAACATATATCTTATTGTTAAAGTTATAAGAATTACTATTCTTAATAGTCACTGTTTTATTGCTGTTACAGGATAAATGCCAAGGCTTTAGAAAGGGTGCAGAGGAGATTTAGTGGAATGATACCAGGGATGCGAGATTTCAGTTATATAGAAAGACTAAAGAAATTGGGATTGTTCTCCTTGGAATAGAGAAGGTTAAGGGAGGATTTAATAAAAGTGTTCAAAATTGTAAAGGCTTTTGATGGAGTAAACAAGGCAAAACAATTTCTGTTGGCAGAAGGGTCAATAGCCAAAGGACAGAGATTGACAAAAGAACCTGAGGGAACATGGCCGAAAAAAATGTTGCAGGAAATTGTTATGTTTTCCCGGGTATGGGTGTGAACAGGGGTGTGGGACTAAGTTCTTTCAAAGAGCTGGCATGAGAATAATGGGCCAAATGTTCTCCTTCTGCACTGAGTTGTTCTTTAAAGTTGTTCCTGTGCAAATGAATAAATGATAGAGAGTTCTGCCTGTTTGTCTGACTGGAAGCTTTGATTTTTACAATCACATGCTTCACAGCAATCAATGAGATTGCCAGACCAAAAAAAGAGAGCAGCCATTGTAAATACTGGAATGACAATGCTAGGAGGAGTGTCATATAAGTTAAAAAGTATATATTTTTTCTAAACCAGACTGTAAGTCCTGACTGGGTGGATAAAGCAGCATTGCCTGAAGCAGTTTGTGTGCTCGCATTGAATGCTGGCAGTGTTCTCGATCTGGAGTTGTCAACTGGATTTAAATGTATTCCTGGGGGTTTCATACTTACCTCATGCTCCAGCCATTAATCGGCCAACACATCCATCCATGTGACACGTTTCCTTTCCTCACCAATTGGAAAGCAAAAAGGCTCATTATCCAATTGGATGATGCTTGACTGTCAACCAAACAGCCTTTTTTCCCCCCCCATTTTCAATATTTTTATATCTGGTAGAGAGAAATGTTCAAAGAAAATGGAAAAAAAAAAGTATTTTTTAATGTCCCGAAGATTTTGCACACAGCAGTGTTCGGGAGATTGATCTTCAATTCCTAGAGCCTCCAGGCCAATCCTGGGGGTTTGGCAACCCTATCTTGACCTAAAATAAAAGCAAAATGCTGGAAATCATGAGGCAAGCTACAGACTGGCCCTTGTAGAGGGAGGGGTGTTGAAAAAAAAGTAGAATAAAATAAAATATTGTTATGACCACAGTCTGTGTGAATTGCTGCGCAAGCCAAGTCCCATAAGGAAACTTTTTTTGTGTACTGAAAACGAGAAAATTACATATCGATCACAACAGCAAGAGGTCCTATAACACGTTTGGGATTTTAAAAATTAAAAGTAAAAGGTTTATTAACAAAAGTAAGGAAAATTTAAGCACATAAGATTACAGTTACGTAATTAAGGTTAGTCTTACAAAATATTTCCCCAAAAACTCTCTACTTGGTCAAACCCACAAGTAAATGCCTTCCAGGCAATATTCCCTTATAGAGGTCTACAATGAAAAGAAATCCAATAATATTACACAAGGCAAACTGCTATGTCTTCAGTAAAGGCATATCACATGACCTTTACCCTCTTCCACTCCGCAGTGAAATCCACTTCAGAATAAAATTACTTTGTGCAGTCTAAGATTTTTCTGGCTTGACTAGATGGGTGATTCAAACTGCATTCTCTCACGGCCCAGATCTCTGGCTATAGCTCAACAACTTAAACAGCTCCAGCTATCCTTACCTATCTCCAGCTCAACAGCTATATCCAGCTATCCACAGTAACTCTAATATATCTTTCATGTTTCCATCTTGTTTTTGCTTTTGGGTCAATAAAATATAATATCCCCACTACCATTTGCCTATGGAACTCCTGCAAGATGCAAACACATTTCGTGTTACCTCTGACTCCCCTTTGATATTTAAACAAACTCCCAACTTATCTAAAACTGCAAATGTTAGATCTAATCTATTTACTTGCACCTCAAACTTAACACCGCTACCCTTTTCATGCTTCCAACCCCCAGACAACTGACTCCTATTAATCTCATGCCCAACTTAATTAAATCTCACACACACATACATACAAACCCACCCTTCTTTACAGAATAACACAATATTCCCCAAAATATTTAAACAAATAACATTCATTCTCACAATACATATTTTAGTCTGTAACTTGTTCGCATGTTTTGCTTGCATAGACCCTTGTTTTGCTATTAACACATTTTGCTACTTGACCTTTATGCCACTATCAAGACTTGCCTTAGTCTTTAACACTACCATTACCACTTCCTTCACCTTGTGTCCATGACAGCTCCTACCTACCCCTGACCTTGCTCCACTTGCTCCACCCTCTCTCTTCAACAGTATAAACCACATCACATTTCTACCTCTCTTCAGCTCAGAAGAAGAGTCATACGGACTTGAAAAATTAACTTTGTTTCTCTCCCCAGAGATGCTCACCTTTTCCAACATTTCCTATCTTGACCTGATTGCTTATTTCTATTGGCAGTGAGCTGCTACTATCAGGATGGCGGGGGGTTTGGGGGGGTGGTGGTGGGGAAGGGGGCGATGGTCAGGGCAAGGGCTCAGAAGTGAATGTTTTCCATCAACATCCTTCATCTTTCTGTGCTCTGATAACAGCACAAGGGAAGATACCCTGTTGGTACTTTGAGAGCCAAGATTTGAGCCCAGTAAATCCTAGATTTGACAGAAGAAATGTCATTACTGTATTTAAAGAGGGACTAGCACTGCATAGTCTTTTAAAAAATAAGAACAATGATTGACTTGCAGATTTTTTTGTTTTCACTTCTGGCTCTTCTTGTTGGTTTATTTTATTAACTATCATCCAGATCAGTAACTCCAACTGTCCAACAGTGATTTCATTACCAAAAGAACTAACTGAAAGGTGATACTGGACTAGACTGTATGGAAACTAAACTGTCAGTGCACAGTCTCTAACCAAGTTTACATTAGCCATCTTATCATTGACTAGGTAAAATAATGCATCCCACAGTCATTTGTTGCAAATAATTCACTCACTGACATCACCTACATAGCTAAACAACATTATTCAAAATAATCACAGAAATCAATGCAACAATAAAGGATAATTGAGATAAATGGAACAAAAGCCATTCAGTATAAATCTCCCTCCCTCTCTTTTTTCCTGTTGGTTTTATTTTATTAACTATCATACAGATCAGTAACTCCACCTATTTTATTTAAAAATGAAATGGAGAGAATTTCTCTGTTGTCCATATTATGTAAAAACAGGCCAGTTGGCTCAACGGGTCTGTATATGTTCCTGTTACAGACAGGGGAGGAGAAATATGCTGAATCCCCTAATTGCCTCCCTTTACTGTCTGCAATCAGTGTGCTTGTTTTGGAAAGGTAGGTGTGTGTGTTTCTAAACCCCCTTTAGTGTATGGTCAACTTAAAAAACAGCAGCAGACTTTTGTGGGCTTAAAAATAAAGAAGCGTATTTATTCACACATTCACCTGAGTCTAAACGCTATGTCAATCACTCAGCACTCGCACACACACACTCACACACACATACAAGAAAAATCAGTTAAAGAGAATATAGCATCTTTACATGTTGTAGTCAAAGGATAGTTCATAGTTCACCTGCCTAGCTTGTTGTAGGAAAATAGCCTTTGTGGGTTCAGTGAAGAATTGTAGTTTAGATGGGCTCAGATAACTGGAGTCAGATATCACGATTATTGTAGAATTGCATCAAAGAGATGAATGTTCAGCAGATTATGAAGCTAGGCACTGGTGGCCTTCGTTTCAGGAGGTCCACTTTCCTTACAGGTGGACTTGGAATTAAGCACCCAGCTGGGAGGCTTTTAAAGACGTCATAGCCCCCAGATGCTTAAAGGCAGAGATGACACTGCTTTTTCTGCACTGCTGTTGCTTGAGTGTTTTTTCTGCAGACCGTCCAGGTTTTTTCTGGGTCTTTAGATTAAAACTTGTTATCTCCAGCCAGTTTTGATGACATGACCAATACTGGTATTGTTTACCCAGAATGGGTTAAAAGTCCAAAGACACTATTACACAATAGGAGATAGCTGGTAACTAGTGGATAGCTGGTGCTCTTTCATACCTCGTTAAATTGATAACTAGTCTCTTCAGCTCTCTTTTGTGAAGTATTGATCTTGGAGACAAGAAGTCCATTGATTCTAAGTTTGGAGTAAATTTCCAACAATGACGGGTGTGAATTCCACAATGGGATGCTGTCTAGGTATGTTCATTCAAGGGGATGACTCAATTAGGAACTTTCTGGAAGCTTGAGATATTCTGTGCTGAAGTTGCAATCGTCACCTGAATCTTGGCAGCCATCTTGTGAGAGTCCATTTTAAAAATATAAAAAACAATTCCAGAAACTTCCACAGGAACACAGTCTAGGTTTGAAGTTATGAATAGACATGCCTTCCCTGGGCATGCCATTCCACATGAGCATCCTCCCATTTTCCTTCATCTAACCCATCAATATGTCCTTCTATTCTCTTTACCATTGTTTGTTTATTTTAGCTTCCCCTTAAATGAAGCTATGCTAGTTACCTCAACAGTTCCCCATTCTAACCATTCTCTGGGTAAAGCACTTTCTCCTAAATTTCCTATCAGATTTATCAGTGACCATCTTATATTGATGGCTCCTAGTTCTGGTCTCCCTCCAAGTGAAAACATCTCTCTGACTATCCTATAAAATGATTCTTGTTGAACACACTACCCACCAATTGCCAGGCTTTAACCCATATTTTCTGCTTTTTCTGTCCTCTGTTTTGCAGCTGGCTTGCCATTCATTGTAGTTTTTGCTATTGTAACTGATATCACGACTACAATATTTTTCAATGCATTTACGTTGCTGTACATATGGTGATCAGAACAATTCTTCGCTGCTGTTGAGAGATTAGTTACAAAATTGATAATAATTTCTCTCCCTGAAAATATACTCTTTTTGGGTTTCTGCTCACAGTTAGTTGGCACCTTTCTAATGCTGAAGTTTCTGGGTGTAACCTGACTGCTTCTAAGCGGAGCTCTTCTTCCTATTATGGAGCTAATACTGCTGTTCATCTGGAGACCAATCTAACTAAACACACAGTGATGAGAATTAACCTTCGCCATTCCAAGTAGGAGGTGGACCTGTGTGCTTTTAAAACTTCCTTTTTAATTGTTATTCTTGAAACCATTATTTTTCTTGATGGAATTTAAATGGTAAGATTCTTTCCTTAGACATTAGTTTTATTTTGCAATGGGAGCATTGCTGATTCAAATCATTTTTTTTTTCTCTTTTGTGTGCTGCAGCAGGTTTTTGCACTGTTGTGATAATTTTACAGTCTCTTGCACAAATTTTCTGCAAGTTTTCCCATGAAATTTTAATAGTGCTAGCCACCACCCAGTAACTCACCAAGCCTGAGATTGCAAACTGGGAGTGTGAGATTTGCAGGCTTGTTTTGCCCTTGGGAAAACAAGGGTCATCACCTGACATTCACAAAGTTGCACTGCCACCGGGTTTCATCGGATAATAATCATGATGGGAACTTTGGAAGATGTTTACCCACCTGTAGCTCAGTGAGGCTGAGGTGAATTGTAAGTTTCTCTGTCGATCCCCTGACCAGAAACAGATAGCTCAGCATAGACTGTACAGGCATGGAGATCCACAAAACAGGGGGCATTTTGTTCTGGCTCTTTACCAGAGCATTTCCAATCTAATCCCACTGCTCTGCTCATTCCCCAAAGCTTTGTGTTTCCTCTGGTTTTACTCATCCTTCATGTCTGCTTAGTTCAGTTTCCCACAGAGTAGTGTAATTACCAGATAACGCTTTGAATTAAGAGCTACAGTAATATTTAAGGTTATTACTTACATTTCATGAAAGGTTATTTTGTATTATTTGTGTAAGATCTGGGTATAAACTTGAAAAAATGTCAATAAAATTTCGCCTGTAATTTGAACAAATGGGAATGAATAGGTAAGGGTGAACTCCCAGTTTCAACACTTCGAACACACCCTTACAGATGAATACATAATAGGCTCTGGGGCTTTTTGTCTGATTTGTATACTCAGTAAAGTCAGACCGTTGCTGGGTGCAGCCAAATGAATCAATTAACCTTTCGAGCGCCAGCAGCTGTGATAAATTATTTTCTCTCTCAAAGACTATGGCCGGAGTTTCACGCTTGGCGTGTGCGCCAAGTTGGCGGGCCCAGAAGCAACGTATAATCCGCTTCCAGGCGAGATCGTGCTTCCAACGCGATTTCACACAGGGTGGCCAATTAAGGGCTGCCCAGTGTGAAACGTGTCTGCTCAACGGTCGGAAGGGCCGGGCGGGGGTGAGAGCCTGTCGGGCACCAGGTCCAATGGCGACCTAATGGGGAATTTAAAAGCAGCAGAGGCAGCTCCCTGAAGGCTGCTAGGGGACACTTTGTAGCTTTGGAGTTTTTTGATGAAACATTCTTTTTGAGCTGCAATGGTATCTGCACCTGCTGGGCACACCAGGCTGGAGAGCAAGTCCTGTGGGCACTCCGTTCCCCAGTTCTCAGATAAGTGCCTGGGAATCCTGCTGGAGGAGGTCAATGCCAGGCAGGATATCCTGATCCCCAGAGATGGCAAGAGGAGGCCACTGTGCCTGACCAAGCATGGGCAGAGGTGGCAGCCCAGGTCAGCGGCCATGATGTTGTATGGCGCACATGGGCGCAGTGTCACAGAAGGTTCAACGATCTGCTGGGCTTGGCAATGGTTAGTACTGAGTTGCATGGATCTGTATGGAGAAGTGTTAAGTCTCCCCCGTGGTGCTCAGGGGTGTAAGAGTCCGAGTGCCAACTGTCTGTGACTTCAGCGCCGGCCAAGGCGGTGAGATCTGGCTGCTTGGCCTGATTGCTTTGTGGGTTGACAGCCATGACTTGGATGCACCCTGCAAGGTGTTTCTCTGGTGGGGTTGGCCAGGCTGCAATGGCGCTGCAGGTAGGGAGCAGACTAATCAATGCTCCTTTGTCCTTTCAGGAGAAGAGAAGCCAGAATAACATCGAGAGGTCAAGGACAGGTGGAGGCCCCCAAACCTGCTCATATTGATGAGGAACGAGATGGATGCCTTAGAGATGGAGTGCCGGCACCCGGCCCATTCCACTGGTCATGGAGAGGCAAGGGTCTCTGACTAAGGTAAGATTGCAGCGCACAGATGTGAGAGTGCGGAGTGTGTAAACATTGTGTTGTCTCATCTGTAATGGAAACCTCAAACTGGAGTCCCCATTGTTCACTGAAAGACAATGGCACCATGATGCAGATCTCCATTTTCTCACCAGCCCACCTAGCATGCACAGTGACAGTGTGATGAATAATACTAATAACATATCATTTTTCTCCCCTAGAATTGCCATCCAGCAAATGAGTGCAGGACACCGATGAGCCACCCTTGACCCTGGAGGACCAGTGACCGTCAAATGCATCTGCATCACACCCCCTCTCTGCACCAGGCACCAGCGCAAATACCAGCTCCTCGGTGAGCATTAGGTCATTGGCTACAATGTCGGTGCACAGCACACTTGCATGAGAAGCAGATGGAGGCAGAGAGTGCCCAGGGTTCTGGCAGTTGGAGGACTGCTAGAGACCAGGACCATGCTGAGTCCGAGGCAGACGACGAGCCTCTGGAGTCGTCCATTAGGTGGCAAATGCTGGATGTCCAGTGGGATATGCAGGAGGATCTGGCGGAGATTCCTGAGAGTTTTCTTGCCTTGGTCTATGTCATGGAGGAGTCCATGAGGTGCATCAGTACTGCGTTGACCTTCAGCACTGAGCACACTGTCTCAACCATTGAGAGACAGCTACAGGAACAGAATCAGGGTTTCCTGTGGTTGCACTCAGATTTGCAAGCTCTCAAATAGGCAATTACCTCAGGAGATCACTGCCAGTGTGAGAGATGGATGAGGCACCTAGTATCTCTGCTTGTTGCTTGTCCATCAATGGCAAGCAGGGAGGCTGAGAGCGACCTCTCATTGGCGTGCAAGCTGCTTGTCATCTCTGCAGGCTCCTCTCAGCTCCTCCACCCCTCTGCCAGTGACTGTGGTATCTGATGAGGCTATGATGACTAGGGAGATGCCAGCCATGGCACCGGCTGCTCCCTGCCAGGCAGGACCAACAGAGGCTTCATGGGCCAGAGGACGATCGCCAAGGTCATCAAAGCCAACAGGGTAGCAGAGTCAGCAGCCCGTCCCCAATGCCAGTGCCAGCGAGCGGGGAGCACCAAGATGCAGCAATTGCAAACGTTAGTTCAAGGCACCATGAGCAAAACAGGGACTGGTCATGGGTGATCTTGGGTGCTGGAGAGGTGTCATAAGCCACCTTTTCAATAGAGAGCCCTTGCCACCCAGCAGCTATCCATCCACTTGAACTGGAGCCATGAACAGCCTTGGCACCTTGAGTGTCAGAGGATGTATGCATCATGAGAGCTGCCAGGGTACCTTGCACAGACTTGCAGAATCTGCGTCTTGTGGTCATAAACAATCTGTACGCTTACGGAGTGGGAGCCCTTCCTGTTGATGAATGCACCTGGCATGTGCGCAATCGATGGCCCCCTGGATGTAGGGGATCCCAGCAATCACAGCGAATCCTCTGCTTGCTTCACTCAGCCTGGCTAGCATTGTCCATCCAGAAATGAATAAATATCATTATCCACCTGAACAGAGTGTCAGTCTCCGGCTTCACCCAACTGTGGACAGCTGATTGGGACACTTCACACAGATCTCCCACAGACCCCTCCCCGGAAAGAGCCGGAGGCATAGAAGTTGAGGGCTACTGTGACCTTCAGCGCCACAGGCATGGAGTGTCCGGCCACACAATTAGAGGTGATCTTGGCCCAATCATCTGACAAGTGGAGGTCACAGTCTCCCTGGAGAGGCAGAGCCTCCTTTGGCACTAAACCTCTGGCATGTTGAGTTAGCTGCACTGCTGTCTGTACACTCTGGCAGCAAAGTAGTGGCATCTTCTGCGGCCCCTTCCACCTTCGTCTCCCTGCTGGCCCTGCACCTCCTGTGCCTGAGCCTCTCCTCCCACAGGTCACTCCCTTAGACGCTGCCTATGGACACCTGGTCTCCTCTCCCTTCTGACTTTCTCTTCCTCAGAGGACGAGCTGCTACCAGTGGAAGACACACTCCCCATTCCCAGAGAAAATGAAGGCTGTCTGGTTAATGGAACAGTCCATATGGTACAAATCCTCCATGGGCCTTGGAGACATCAAAGAATGCTAAGTGAAGGCCAGCAATGCAAGATCTGAAGCTCAAAACAGAGATGAAGTTATCAAATTTCACTAAGCAGCCAGCAACAACTATCTCCTAAACTCCTCAGTGTTCACAATGGCAATGATCCAGACCCATTTTATCCTGCCCATGGATGGCAGTTCACTAAAAATGGGCTGACCGCCTGCTCATTTTGCCCGTGCGATGAGTGCAAAATCACGCGGGCAACGTAAATCATAAACAATAGGCTTTTTAATGGCCTTAATTGACCCTTTAATTGTCGATGAGCGCAGCTCCGACTCCCGGGCACACACGCCGACCTCAATATTGCTTACATGCATGATGACATCAGCATGCACACCCGATGTCACTTTGCACGCCCGCCCTATCAATGTAAAATTCTGGCCTAGTTTTTGGTCAGGTTTCCTCTGCTCCAAAAAAAACTTACCAAGCACTAGTGCAGGGACAGGAAGGCCTACTTCATTAGGCAAAGTCAAAACGATGCCTGCTAGTCTGGCTCCATGTTCAGCTGCTAATTGGGCCACAACCTTTTCTTCTATATCTTGTTGTTGTGGCTGTAGTTTCTTGACTGTAGACTGCCCGAGCGGCTCCACCTGTCCTACATTATTGTACAACTTGATTGTCAGCTCCTTCTATAAATAGTGATCCCACTGTATTCTGCTGGTGACTCTGGTTCCTCCTAAAGGTCTTTCCATCCCACATTTTACTTGATGCAAACTGACAGCTACGACCTGTTGCATCTTTGCAAAGACTTATTTCACTTTCTCCAAAAACCGAATTAAAATAACTTCCACCAAGCTTATCGAGCACCTAGATTGACACTGTTATTAGGATGCAGAATACTTGGCTTTTCTCATGTTTAGCTTACCTTCTACATCACTTGGTGGTGGGGCAGTACACGTGGGGGGACCTTAAATAGATAATTGGGAAGTTAACATCGCCTAGATTACTGGAGAGTTAATGGTTTCTGATTTTAACTTGCTCTCTTGAATGGGCAGTACGGACAATTCCCCAAAGCCAGAAGGGTCCTTTTTTCATATTTGGCTTCACTAGGACCTGCTGCCAATTGTATCTGGACAACCTAAGCAGGAAGTCACTTTTCCTCCAGGTAAGGACAGCAGGGAAGAGGAACACGGCCAGAAGCGCTCCTAACAGGTAAGACTTTTTAATTTCTCTATGTGGCCCGAAGGAGCAGGAACACAAGGGAAACTAAGGCCTCCCGTACTAGAGACTCATTGCCACAATCCCTCATCCCCAACTTCCCTATCTCAAGATGATCCTGGCAGCCAATCTCATCAATGTTACCTAGTGGCTGCCCACCTGAGGTCTGAAGTTAACTTGCAGGCATTAAAATGCCTTTGCCTTATTTCTTTGGCAGCATGTAAGTTTGCGTGCTCACTCAAACCAGCCTGGAGTTATGGGGGAAGTGGTGGCATAGTGGTATTGTTGCTGGGCTAGTAATCTAGAGACCCTGGATAATGGGGACCTGGGTTTGAATCCTGCCATAGCAGATGGTGGAATTTGAATTCATTAAAAAATATCTGGAATGAAAAATCTAAGGATGACCTTGAAACCATTGTTGATTGTTATAAAAGCCTATCTGGCTCACTAAAAGCTCATCCTTGCCTGGCCTACATGTGACTCTAGACCCACAGCAATGTGGTTGATTCTTAACTGCCCCCTGAACAAGGTCAATTAGGGATGGCCAATAAATGCTGGCCTATCCAGTGACGACCACACCCAATGAATAAAAAACAAATCTTAGTTCCAAAAGCAGTAGGGCCCAATGTCCCGATTTGTCTGCTGCACAGTCTTTAAGCTGGTGAGATGTTCACTATCTCATTTGGTGCATTATAATAGTTGAATTAACTATTTCAGGAATAGCGTTGAAATTTGAACAGCATTCTCTACCTTGCAATTAAACTATGGACTGATGACACTGATTGGTCTCTTCTACAAACTCCTGTAATTTCCTTGAGGAAAGTGGGAGCCCATTGACTGATATAACCTCATTTAGAACACTATCGGTCAATTTAGTAACATGTGAGGTATTCTCCCATCTGCTTCCAAGAGGTAACATTTGATTTTCCTCCAGTGATTTATCAATATTTCAGGTTGGAGAGAGGCTACTGTTATCATTCAACAGCTGCTGTCACATACTATACTTGGGTTTGTAAGTCTCAATATCCTTGTTCATTAGAGGCCAGTAGATCACTTCTCTCTGAGGAAAACCTACCTTCCAAAAGAGCTTGACTGAAGACTCACATTTAGCAGGATAACAATGGAATCTCCCTTGAATACCCAGTTCATTCTCTACATTTAGTTAATCTCTACTAAATACAACTTGCCTCTAACTTAGAAAACATCCCAACATAGACAGAGAAAAACAAATAAAGACACTGACAATGAGCCATGTTAGAGGAAGTGCAGTCAAATAGATGTGTTTTGAGAAGGTTTTTAAAGGTAAAGAGAGAAGTACAAAGGTAAAGGGTTTTCAGTAGGGATTTCCAAAGAGTACTGATGAGGCACTTGGGAGTTCTACCACCAATGCTGGAGCAAAGGAAGGCAGATTCACAAAGAGGTCAAAATCAGAGAACCAAGGAGTATGGTGAGGGATGTAGGACTTGACCAACAGGATGCAGAGCTCAGGTAGAGTTTCAACATCAAAATGAGGATTTTAAGTTCAATTAGTTGGGGAAACAAGGAGATCAATGTAAGTTAGGAAGAACATGAGTGATGAGCGAGTGAGAGTAAAGTTAATATCCCTGCTGTAGTACTGAAGACTTCTGCTCCAGAACTTGCTGTGCCCCTAGCCAAGCTGTTCCAGTACAGCTACAAAACTGGCATCTGCCCAGCAATGTGGAAAATTGCCCAGGTATGTCCTGTACACAAAATGCAGGACAAATCCACATTGGCCAATTACTGCACCGTCATTCTACGCATGATCATTAGTAAAGTGATTGGGGAAGGTCGTCAACAGTGCTATCAAGTGACATTTACTCAGAAATAATCTGCTCACTGACGTTCAGCTTGGGTTTCGCCAGGGCCACTCAGCTCCTGATTTCATTACAGCCTTGGTTCAAATATGGATAAAAGAGCTTAACTGCGGAGGTGAGGTGAGAGTCACTGCCTTTGACATCAAGGCAGCATTTGACCAAGTGTGGCAACAAGGTGTCATTGCTAAACTGAAGTCGGTGGGAATCAGGGGTAACCTCTCCACTGCTTTGAGTCAAACCTATGTCACGAGACTGCTGTTCCGGTAACCAAAGTTGGGCTAAAAGCCTTTGGAATTCCACTGTCGAGTGGTTGTTTGTGGTAACCATGCTGGATTGTCTCTATAAATTTAAAATCTATTTTGGACTGTTACCTTAAAAGGGCTGTGTGGTTGGGAGTCTGGTTAATTAGTAATTTTAGGAATTGTTATAATATTAAGTAACTGTGTAACTGTAATCATGTGTATATGTTTTTATTCTTCTCTTTTGTTAATAAATATTTTAATATAATTTGTAAGATTTCTAAAGGTGTTAGTGGACTCATTACTTCTGAAATCAGTGTACAAACCTTCTCATAATAAATACAAATTGCAAAACTGTTGTGATAGTGTGGCCAAGTTCTCCTCACGAGTTTGGTCAGCCTGGCAAATACCACCTGCCATATCATAACACCTAGCACAAAAGAAGATGGCTGCAGTTGTTGGAGCCCAATTATTTCAGTCCTAGGATATCTCTGCAGGAGTTCCTCAGGTTAATGTCCTAGGCTCAACCATCTTCAGCCTCTTCACCAAGACATTCCCTCCATCATAAGGTCAGAAGTGGGGATGTTCGTTGATGATTGTACCTTCTCAACTCCTCAGATACTGAAGCAATCCATGTCCAAATGCAGTAAGACTTGGACAACACTTAGGCTTGGGTTGATAAATTGCCAGTAACAGTTGCACCTTACAAGTGCCAGACAATTACCATCTCCAACAGGAGAGAATCTAACCATCTCCCCTTGACATTCAATGGCATTATCTTCACTGAATTCTGCTCTATCAGCATCCTGGGTGTTATCATTGACCAGAAACTGAACTGGATCAACCATAAAAATACTGTGGCTATAAGACCAGATCAGAAGCTGTGAATTCAGTGGCAAGTAACTCACAAATTGACTCCCAAAGCTTGTACAAGTAAAAGCTTGTATAAGGTAAAAGTCAGGAATGTGATGGAAAACTCTTCACCTGTCTGAATGAGTGCAGCTCCAACAACACTCAAGAAACTCAACACCATTCAGGACAAAGCAGTCCACTTAATCATCCCCTCAACCAGCAGCTTAAACATTCAATCCTACCAGCGATGCCTGTAGAGGACAGTGCATACCCTCTACAAGACACACTGCAGCAACTCATCAAGCTCATCATGCACCCACCTTCCAAACTTGCAATCTCTATCACCTAGAAGGACAAGAGTAATAGATCCATGGGAACACCACCACCTACAAGTTCTCCTCCAAGTCACTCACCTACGCCACAGGGACTGCTGTGGTTCAAGAAAGTGGCTCATCATCACCTCCTCATGGGCAATTAGGGACGGGCAAGAATGCCAATTTTGCCAGTGATGCCCACGTCCCATGAATGAAGAATTCCAAAGAAGTTTAGGGCAGGAAATAAAGTTGAGAAATATGTTTGTCTAGCAACATTTCAAACTGGTGTTCCCTCACCATTCCTCCCAACAATTCTGAATACCAGACAAGTGGAGCATACTATGAGTGCACCGTGCCTATAAAGGCCTAGCTCTGCCTGAATCTCCTACTTCAGGTTATGAAGCTAATAATATATATAATGTTATTGGAATTTTTTTTAAAATAGAGATTTAGCCTGTTTGTGTGTTAAATGGATTAAAGCCAGCTAGCCTGGATGTTTTGATGTTTAGTAATTTTGAGATGTAAATAAAGAGATAAAGAGTACATTTGCATTCTGTTGAATAGAGCATTCAAGCAGGGCAGTGAAATCTAGGTAGGAGGCACCAAGCAATGTTTATATTCCTAATAAAATTGGTGCTATGAAAGGGTTTTTATTGTTAGAAGAGGTGGAGTTCAAATACAATGAGAATTTACATTCAAAGGGGAGGCTGGGTATAACCTGAGAAGAGTTTGTGTGTGAAAGAAAGAGGCATGTAAGATCAAAGCCCATAAGTCTACAACTGTCTGCAAAGGAACCAAATTGAAAGGAACCTCATTTTGAATTTGTAAGGTGAAAATGCTTTGCCTGGTGTCTGTTTAGGTCTATTGGTTATTGTTGCCTTAGTGGAGATTAATTTGGGAAGTCGTTAAAAGTTGATAGTAGTAATTTGTAGCCATGTGTATATGTTTAATTTGTTGTAAATTAATACATGTCTCATTTAGTTTGATATAAAAACCTCTTGAGAACGGTTGTCTTATTCCTGAATTTAGAGCTGCAGCTCAAAACATACCAATTGAAAAATAGTTTATGACAATTGCTTAAAATTTCCCTCTGGGATTTTAAATAACAGTCTTTACAAACTGCTGTGTCATAACACTACACAAGTGTATGGTGTATCCTGATGATAGAAGGGGTCATCAACAGTGCTTTCAATAATCTGCTCGCTGATGCTCAGTTTGGGTTCCGCCAGGGTCACTCAGCTTCTGACATCATTACAGCCTTAGTTCAAACATGGACAAAAGAGCTGAACTCCAGGGGTGAGGTGTTTGATAACATTTGAGAGATTTATGCAAACCCTATGTGACCTTGTGTGAGGTAAAAAAAAAACTTCCTATGGTAAAAATTTGCAGTTGATTCTTCTTTCTCTTTCCAGTAAAGCATAATTTACTTTGACTAACTTTCTTTCTGTTGTTCAGTTGGAGAAAAATTTGCAGTGATTGTGTCGCATTTCTTCATTCTACCATGCATAGCACGACTGCCACATCCTAGCTGCTGTTGGCCATCTAAACACAGAGCAGCAGCAGGACAAAATGGATACAACAAAGTGATGACAAAGCTGGGAGTCTAAATAAAAAATTCACATGAGCTTTACTCTCATGGCTTTTGGTGTCGCAGAGCTCTATAAATCCGATTTCTATCCTGCTCAGTCACTGTGATCACTCACACATTTTCATCAGTCCCTCTCGTTCTTAAATCACATCAGCAATCCAAAAAAAATTTAATTGTTTAGAGACTTTAATCAGCTTTGTTTCCCTAGTGCTGGGAGGGTGGATTGCAAATTTAGGAGCATATGCTATTCTGACCATTTATTTAAATTGAACGCATTCTAATCCCTGCAGCCTACAGGCAGGGAGGCACCTCGCCCGCTGGGCATACGATGGTGAGAAATTACCTCTCCTGTGTCCTCTCAGGTGAGTTAATTTTGTTAAACTCACCAGGATCTCATCCATATAAAGAAGGACAAGATAAGCCTCGGTTCAATAATCATTTGGAGTGCTTAGCCAAAACATAAATTGGATTTTTCTTTGTAGAAAAATAAAATTCTGCTTGTGTTATTTCCACAGGCTGCTGGGCGGAGAATGGTGAAATGATGACCTGCAATTTCGTTATTGACCCCCAGGGGGCTAGCCCCTTCTTGTGATCATAATTTATGTAAAGTCGCCCGATAGATCAAATTGTGGCACTCTTACGCCTCTTCATTGTCTTCCAAAGTGTTTTTCGGACTCCTGTCCAGCTTCATCCTTTCTGACATCCCTGTCACAAAATGGATTTCTTTACACCTCGGAATTGAAAAAGTAGTTATTAGCACATGGTTTGTTCATTCACTGGAGCACATCAACAAGAGCAACTTGCATTTATATGGTCTTACATCCCAAGGCACCGTTTACAGCAATATATTGCCATTTCCAAACAATAGTGTGTAAAAACAATTATTCCAACTCACCTGATGGGGAGAAGAATGATTCAGTTCTTAGATGGACAGAGTTGTATTGCTCAAGTCTGTGTAGATTGTGAGAACTAAGCCAGCTTTGAAAAAAACTCACAATGGGTGTGTCCCCTTGGGGTTCCTCCCATTCCTTTACTGTAACTTGGATGAGAGTTCAACAGGAACCTCACAGGGTTTGGCTGATGAAGTTTCGGTGGTGGAGTTGGAGAAACCCTAAGAAAGATTTCCATCTTTTAGCTTACTTTGTAAAAGATTGTAATATAGCTTCCCCATTCCCTTCTCCAACCCCCAAAACCTTTACTGCCGAGACTATCCCAGGCCATGTGGCAATTTGGTGGCAGTTTCAAGTGTTTGTTGGAGCCCTCAGAACCATTTCACAGCACAAGTTGCCAACTTCAAGAGAAGGTGGGTGTAGCCCCAGGACTTGAGCACAAAAATCAAAACTGACACTCCAGTGCAATACTGAGGGAGTGTTGTACTGTCAGAAGTACTGTCATTTGGATGGGAGGTTAAACTGAGTCCTTATCTGCTCACTCTAGTGGATAAAAATGATCCCCAAGATAGCATTTTGAAGAAGAGCAAGGCGGTTATCGCCTATCTCCTGGCCAATATTTATCCCTCAATCAACATTACAGATAAAGATTATCTGCTCATTATCACATTTCTATGTGGTGTATGCAAAATTGACAGCTGCTTTTCCTGTATTTCAACAGTAACCAATCTTCAAAGGCACTTCATTGGCTGTAAAATGCTTTTAGATTGGTCGTTGTGAGAAGTGCTATATAAATGCAAATCTTTTTGTTTTCTCTTTTTCTAATTAGCAGCATGCCTGAGAGACAAGACCAAAACATTATTCAGGGAAGGAAGGACCGAAGATAACCAAAAATTAAACTAAAAGAAAGAAGCTTCCTTAAGATAAAAAGTTAGAACCATGAAACTGCTAAAATAAAAAAAATGTAAGGCTGAAAACAGGAGTATACTATCAAATCCCAGAAAGAAAGAGAAATATTCTGAGATTATTCAGAAGAGGACAATTTGATGGTTTTGATTGAGTAAATAATGTTCACTGCTTCCACTGGTAGTACAGTCGGTAACCAGAGGACAAAGATGTGAGGTAACAGGCAAAGAGAACCAGCAGGGAGATGAGGAGAATTTCTTTACATAGAAGTTGTTACTATCTGGAATGCACTGCCTGAGAGGGTGGTGGAGAAGCTTTAAAAGTAACCTCCGAAAGGGAATTCAATATTTACCAGAAAAGGAAAGCCTTGCAAGGATATGGTAAAAAAGCACAGCAATGGGGCTAATTGGATAGCTTTTACAAAGTGTCAGCTTGGGCATTATAGACCGAATGGCCTAGTTCTATGCCATGCGATGGTGATTCCATGATATCAAAGAATAGGAAGAAAAGGAGGAACTTTACATGGGTAGAAATAGAAAGTTATTGATAAAGCAAACAGCAAAATTAGATGGATTCAATATTGGTTTACAATGGAATTAATTTAGACAATGTTGCTATATCTGTTAAGCCTTAATAATTTTGGAACGGTGTTAGAAAGGTTGTAGGGGTAAAAGTTAATTTTAATGGATGGAGCATGATGCAGATCACAGATCTTATACACAGATACCAGTGGCCAAACCGCCTGAATGCTTGTCACCGTTGAAGCTCTCTGCAGGAGTGCTGAGTCATAAATTGTATCTGCTAAATTAGGAAATACTTAGTTTACGGTGCTAGATAAAGTTATCTAATTTCTTATTTGTGTTTATAAATACAAAGTTAATCAACTTCAATATTTCGTAAAATATAGCGTGCTATATGAAGTATGCAGATTAGCCAGAATCCAACCACAGCACGTGTTACAGCCGAGGGGGACTATGCAATGAGTCGTAATTTCACACAGTGAGGAGGTAGAGAACTCATTTAATCACTGTGCACTTTTCAGATGCCCACAAAATGAAACAAACTAAACAATAAATAAATGCACTTCTCCTTTACATAGAGACGACCCTCCATGTCCATAAGGCTCATTTCCTATGAATATTGTATTGAGTTCCACAGTTCTTTGCCTGGAGGCAACATTCTTTGCTCTAAATGAAAGTTAGAAATATTAAAGAAAAAAATGGGAAAAATTACCTTATAAAATATTCAAATGCATCGTATTTGATGGTTTTCATACAGTTGGAGTACAAGAAGCATTTTGGTCAACAACGCCATCTGCTGTGCATTTGATACACTGTTTGACATGAATATAACTTTGAACATTATATGAACAGGGGGTGGGAAAGAGGGAATTCACTAGCGCTCATCTATGGGCATGGGTGTTGCGATTCCATCGAGGCAAACTTCATGTTCCTCATCATCTAAATGTTCTCAGTGCACAGCCCAGCTTGTAACACACTGCTGACTGACTGCATGCTCCAAAAGGGGCACAGCAGCACACATGGCTGGCATGTGCCTCTAGAAGTCAGCATGTCCCTCCTAAAGGGGTTGCTTACTCTCGGCTCAGGGAATCACCCCCCGCCCACACAGGGAGTGTTCAGCACTTCCATGCAGACATCACGCTGGCCGGGCCTTAATTGGCCCACCCACATAAAATGGCAGCGTGCCCCCACATGCCCGCTCTTCAACCTCCCCCCTGACGGGGAAAATTCTGCCCATGGTGTTACAAGCATCTGGGGGAAGTTGACGAGAGATCCATAGAAGTTGCTTTGGCTGCATCTGTCATTTGGTTTCAGAGTGTGGTGTGTCCGACCACAGTTTGTCTATTAGTACATGGACTGTATACTTACTGTTATCATTAGAGTATAAGATAGAATTTTGAAACTTATGGTAATCCTTATGAATCTGTATAAACCTGAAAGGTATAGTTGTCAGTGAAAGAGTAGTGTAACATAGCTCTTTCTTCTTGTTTAATAAATGTTTTATTCTTTTGTCAAAATTTCATCAGCAGGCTCCTGTGAATATGTTCAGTAACTGCTCTCCATGTTTCTAAACAAAAAACAGAAGTTAAGATCTATCAAGCCAGGTTCCACCCTGGGATCTGACTTGTCCAGTAGTAACATCAAATGGGATCATTAAAGAATGGTGTGCCCAGCTTGGGTCTCCTCACATGGTGGGGGATATTGAGGCTTTGGAAAGATTGGAGAGAAGGATCCTAAGGCTAATACCCAGTTTAAAACACAGTAGTTTCCCAGAGAGGCTCAATGGAAAAGATGATTTAATTAATGTTTTTAAATAATGAAGTGGCTTCAAAAGAGGTCTGAATTTGTTTCCGACTAGAACAGAAATGTGATCTCCAGGACTAGATTTGAATGATTAAGAGGGTCGGAAAATAATTTTCCAATTTCTGTTCTCTTATTTTCATTTTGGAGAAAAGTATCCTGCTTTAGCATTCCAAGTCCAAGCTCATTGGCCTGGGAGGTGCTGTGAAAGGTAACTTGATAAGTTGCTTCAGTGCATCCTGTGGATAAGTTTTGTTGTGGTGGCATTCATGAAAGAAAGTACTGTAGTTAATATTCCATCACATTCCTGATGAGCTTTGTAGAGGCTTTGGAGAGTTGACAGGTAGCCACAGACTACCCAGCCTCTGCCTTACTCTTGTAGCTACAAGTAAAGCTTATGGTCAATGGTGACCCCCAGAATATTGATGGTGATCAACCCAACAATAATGGTGCCATTGGAGGTCAGGAGGAGATGACTGTCCATTTTCTTGTTAGAGATAGTCATTACCTGGCTCTTGCATGTCAGAGGTGTTACCTATCTCTTGCTTTAACTGGCATAGTGCACATCAGAGCCTCACCTAAAATCAGAACTTTCAGAATAATATCATTTTTTAGAACTAATCTTAATACTGAAATGAAGCTGTGCATGCAGGTTACAGAGAACCATTATTGGTCCAGAACATTGTATTTCACATCATCAAAAAGAGTAATTTCACCTTTTAAAAAATTCATTCATGTGATGTGGGCTTCGCTGGCTGGGCCAGCATTTATTGCCCATCTCTAATTGCCCTTGAGGAGGTGGTGGTGAGCTGCCTTCTTGAACCATTGCAGTCCATGTGGTGTAGGTGCACCCACAGTGCTGTTAGGGGGAGAGTTCCAGGATTTTGATCCCGCAACAGTGAAGGAACGGCGATATATTTCCAAGTCAGGATGGTCAGTGCCTTAGAGGGAAACTTCCAGGTGGTGGTGTCTCCATGTATCTGCTGTCCTTCTCCTTCTAGATGATGGACATGGGTTTGGAAGGTGCTGCCGAAGGAGTGTTAGCGAGTTTCTGCAGTGCATCTTGTAGATGGTTCACGCTGCTGCTACTGTTCGTTGGTGGTGGAGGGACTGAATGTTTGCGGTTGGGGTGCCAATCAAGCAGGCTGCTTTGTCAAGCTTCTTGAGTGCTGTTGAAGCTGCACTCATCCAGGCAAGTGGACAGTATGCTATCACGCTCCTGACTTGTGCTTTGTAGATCTTGGACAGACATTGGGGAGTCAGGAGGTGAGTTATTGGCAGCAGGATTCCTAGCTTTAGCAGACATAGTATTTATATAGCTAGTCCAGTTCAGTTTCTGGTCAATGGTAATCCTCATGATGTTGATAGTGGGGATTCAGTGATGGTAATGCCATTGAACATCAAGGGGTGATGGTTAGATTCTTTCTTATTGGAGCTGGTCATTGCCTGACACTTGTGTGGTGTGAATGTTACTTGCCACTTGTCAGCCCAAGCCTGAATATTGTCCAGGTCTTGCTGCTCCTGGACATGGACTGCTTCAGTATCTGAGGAGTCACAAATGGTGTTGAACATTGTGCAATCATCAGCGAACATCCCCACTTCAGACCTTATGATGGAAGGAAGATCATTGATGAAGCAGCTGAAGATGATGGACCTGGAACACCATCCTGAAAGCATCCAAACAATTTACCAATTTAAACAGTTTATATAAAAAGATGGAGAACATTTAATACACAGTACAAAGCCCTTCCTTTTAATATAACTGCCTGTTATTGTAATATATTTCTTTGCCAACCTATGTGTCACTGTAACTTCTCCCAAGCCTTGCTGCGTTTATCTTCACAGTTTTCTAAAGTCCATCAAAGTCATCATTAAATATTGTTGCCTTCTCCTGCAGAATTATCAGAATAAATGAATGTTAATTTATATCCATTTTTTATGATAACTTCTATTCATTTGCCAAAATGAAAATTGATTTGCTTTGTTTTATAAAAATAATGGTTTAACACAATTAAGGCCAGGAGTTATCATACTGTCTACGTTGGTAAAGCCTGGTCTCAATTGTGTAAACTAGGACCACAGCTTCTCCCCCTGAAGCAAGATGCATGGTCTGTTCAAGTGCATGGGTATTGTTTAAACAGAGACAAGGAAGCATTGAGCATAAGTATCATGGAACTTCCCCCTGCCATTACAGGATTAGCAGAAAGTCAGGTACAAAGGCAAGACGAGTAAGAGTAAGAGGCGACTTAATTGAATCCTTAAAGAACTTGAGGGGTCTTGACAGGGTCAATGTGGAGAGGATGTTTCCTCTTGTGGGAGAATCTAGAACTAGGGTTAACTATTTAAAAATAAGGGGTCACTCATTTAAGACAGGGATGAGGTGAAGTTTTTTCTCTGAGGATTGAGAGTCTTTGGAACTCTCATCCTCAAAAGGCAGTGAAACCAGAGTCTCTGAATATTTTTAAGGCAGATCTAGGTAGATTCTTGATTAATAAGGGGATGAAAGAATATCAGGGGCAGGCAGGGATGTGGGGTTGAGGTTACAATCAAATTAGCCATGATCTTATTGAATGGCACAACAGGCTCGAGGGGCCGAGTGGCCTACTCCTGCTCCTAATTTGTAAGTGAAAATGTTGCAAGCAATTTTCCAAACATTACCAACATGTGAAGATCCTGATGGCAAATTTGAAAGCTATCCCCTGTTCATGCTGGTGTTCTGTTTGCTTAAGTCCCCAGCTGGTATTGTTTATGTGTCTCTCTTGTCTTCAAGCTGTCTCCAGCAGATAAAACTGTATTCAAACACATGTGTCAAAAGCTGGATCCCAAAGGAAAGCTAATGAAGTGGAAATGTAGTATTAGTCACATTTCAACTTTGCTAAGCTGAATACAAGCAAGTTGCCATCTCATCGGTAACATCAGAATGTTTGATCTCGCAGCTTTAAACCTTCATTGTGTTTTCACCTGCCTCCTACAATATCCGACCCTCCATTACCTGCTTCAGTTTCCCTTACCCCACAGGTGAGCTCCTTAACAGTAACAAAGTTGATTTTATCCTTTTCTAGGATTCGCTTCACGGAATTATTTTTATGCTTCCCTATCATTTTAAATTCTACATACAAACATACAAATAGGCTGTTTGAACCCTCGAACCTATTCTGCCATTGATAAAGCCATGGCTGATCTGATTGTGGCCTCAACTTTATTTCCTGCCTACCCCCTACAACCTTTGACTTCCTTGTTAAGCCAGAATTTATCTAGCTCAGCTTTTAAAATATTTCTCCACTGCTCTCTGGGGAAGTGAATTCCATAGACTTATGACCTGAGAGAAAAAGTTCTGCTCATCTCCATTTTAAATGGGAGACCCCTTATTTTCAAAGTGTGTCCAATGGTTCTAATCTCTCCAAGAAGGGAAAGCATCCTCTCATTATTAACCCTGGCAAATCCCCTCAGGATCTTAAATGTTTCAAAAAGATTATCTCTCATTCTTCTAAACTCCAATGAATGCAGGCCCAAATTGTCCAACCTTTCCTTATAAGATAATCCCTTCATCTCAGGAATTAGTTAAGTGAATCTTCTCTGAACTGCTTCGAAAACAATTATATCCTTTCTTAAGTAGGGAGGTCAAAACTGTACACAGTTTTGTGAAGTGTTCCACAGTATTCCGAGTGTGGTGTCACCAATGCCCTGTATAAGTGTTGTAGAACTTCCCTACTTCCATTACATTTTCCATTCCCCTTGCAGTAAAAGACAACATTCCATTTGCCTTCCTAATCACTTGCTGTAGTTCCATACTAACTTTTTGTGATTCATGTACCAGGACACCCAGATCCCTCTGTATCGCAGAGTTCTGCAATCTCTCTCCATTTCAATAATATGCTGCTTTTCTGTCCTTCTTGCCAAAGTGAACAGGTTCACATTTTTCTACATTATGCTCCATCTGCCAAATTTTGCCTGCTCACTTAACCTATCTATATGCCTTAGCCACTTCACAACTTACTCTCCTATCCATTAACTATGTTCTCATCACAACTTAATCTCCTATCTTTGTGTCATGAACAAATTTAGCAACCATACATTCAGCCCCTTCATCCAAGTCATTGATATAGATTGTAAATAGTTGAAGCCCCAGCACCGATCCCTGTGGCACTCCATTAGTTACAGCTTGCCAACCTGAAAATGATTCATTATTCCTACTCTATTCTATTGTCAGCTAACTAATCATCTATCCATGCTAATATGTTACCCATACACCATGAGCTTGTGCCTCGTAGATGATAGCCAGGCTTTGGGGATTCAGGAGGTGAGTCACTTGGCACAGGATTCCTAGCCTCTGACCTGCTCTTGTAGCCACAGTATTTATGTAGCTAGTCCAGTTCAGTTTCTGGTCAATGGTAATCCCCTGATAGTGGCGGATTTTTTTTAATTCATTCATGGGATGTGGATGTCACTGGCTTAGCCAGCATTTATTGACCATCCCTAATTGCCCTTGAGAATTGCATACCTTACTATGTCATTTCAGAGGGCAATTACAAATCAACTACATTGCTGTGAGCCTGGAGTCATGTGCAGGCTAGGCCAATTAAAGACAGCTGATTTACTTCCCAAAGGACATTAGTGAACCAAATGGGTTTTTACAATAATCAGCAATGGTTTCATGGTCATCATTAGACTTTTAATTCCAGATCTTTTACTGATGACTGCACAAGGCCATGGTGTGATTAGAACCCAGGTTGGCAGAGCATTACCCTGGGTATCTGGAGTACTAGCTCAATGACAATACCACTACACCACTGCCTCCTGCTAATGCCATGGTACTGCATTGAATGTCAAGGGGAGATGATTGGATCCTCTCTTGCTGGAGATGGTCATTGCCTGGCACTTGTGTGGCTTGAATGTTACTTGCCGCTTATGAGCCCTAGCCTGAATGTTGCCCAGGTCTTGCTTGAAATGGGCACGGGCTGTTTCAGTATCTGAGGAGTTGCAAATGGTGTTGAACATTGTGCAATCATCAGCGAATATCCCCACTTCTGACCTTATGATGGAAGGAAGGTCATTGATGAAGCAACTGAAGATGGCTGGGCCTAGGACACTACCCTGAGGAACTACTACAGTGATGCCGTGGAACTGAGATGATTGACCTCCAACAACCACAATCATCTTCCTTTGTGCTAGGTATGATTGCAACCAGCGGAGAGTTTTCCCCTTATTCCCATTGACTTCAGTTTTGCTCGGGCTCCTTGATGCCACACTTGGTCAAATGCTGCTTTGCTGTCAAGGACAGTCACTCATATCTCACCTCTGGAGTTCAGCTCTTTTGTCCATGTTTGGGCTCAGGCTGTAATGAGGTCAGGAGCTTAGTGGCCCTGGCAGAACCCAAACTGAGCATCACAGAGCAGGTTAGTGCTGAGTAAGTGCCGCTTGACAGCACTGTCGATGACCCCTTCCATCACTGATGATCGAAAGTAGATTGATGGGGCAGTAATTGGCTGGGTTAGATATGTCCTGCTTTTTGTGGACAGAACATACCTGGGAATTTTTCTATAGTGCCAAGTAGATGCCAGTGTTTTAGCTGTACTGGAAGTTTAATTTGGCTAAGGACACAGCTAGTTCTGGAGGACAAGTCTTCAGTACTATTGTCAGAATTTTGTCAGGGCCCATAGCCTTTGCAGTATACAGTACCTTCACTCATTCCTTTAGTGGAGTGAATCGAATTGGCTGAAGGCTGACATATTTGATGCTGGGGACCACCGGAGGAGATGGATGGATCACCCCCTCGGCACTCCTGAATGAAGATTGTTGAAAATGCTTCAGCTTTGCCTTTTGCACTCTCCTTCATTGAGGATAAGGATATCTGTGGAGCCTTATCCTCCACTTCATTGTTTAATTGTCCACCACCATTCATGACTGAATGTGGCAGGGCTGCAGAGTTTAGATCAACATCCTGGGGGTTATCATTGACCAGAAACTAATTGGACCAGCCATATAAATACCGTGGCTACAAGAGCAGGTTAGAGGCTAGGAATCCTGCAGCGAGTAACTCTCCTCCTGACTCCCCAAAGCCTGTCTACCACCTACAAGGCACAAATCAGGAGTGTGATGGAACACTCTCCACGTGCCTGGATGAGTGCAGCTCCAGCAACACTCAAGAAGCTTGACACCATCCAGGACAAAGCAGCCCACTTGATTGGCACCACATCCACAAACATTATCTCCCTCCACCACCGGCGCACAGTGGCAGCAGTGTGTCCCATCTACAAGATGCACAGCAGAAACTCACTAAGGCTCCTTAGGCAGCAACTTCCAAACACACAACCACCAGCATCTAGAAGGACAAGGGCAGCAGATAGGTTGGAACACCACCATCTGAAAGTTCCCCTCCAAGTCACTCACCATCCTGACTTGGAAACATATTGCCGTTCCTTCACTGTCGCTGGTCAAAATCCTGGAACTCACTCCCTAACAGCACTATGGGTGTACCTACACCACATGAACTGCAGCAGTTCAAGAAGTCAGCTCACCACCACTTTCTCAAGGGCAGATATGGATGTATAATAAGTGCTGGCCTAGCCAGCGAACTCACATCCTGTATATGAATTTAAAAAAATTTGATCCATTGGTAGTGGAATCACTTAGCTCTGTCTTTCATATGCTGCTTTTGCTGTTTGGCACTCAAGTGGTCCTGTGTTTTAGCTTCACCAGGTTGACACATCATTTTTTGGCATGCCTGGTGCTGTTCCTGGCATGCCCTCCTGCACTCTTCACTGGACCTGGGTTGATCCTCTGGCTTGATGGTAATGGTAGAGTGGGGGATATGCCAGGCCATGAGGTTACAGATTGTGCTCAAGTACAATTCTGCCTCTGATGGCCCACAGTGCCTCATGGGTGCCCAGTCTTGAGTTGCTAGATCTGTTTGAAATCTATCCCATTTAGCATGGTGGTAGTGCCACACAACATAATGGAGGGTATCCTCAATGTGAAGATGGGACTTCGTCTCCAATGAGACTGTGTGGTGGTAACTCCTCTTGACTCTATACCACTGTGCTGCCACCACCAGAAATGTGACTCTCTCCTGTTGGTAGGATGGCAGATTTCTTTTCATAAAGGACATTAGTTGACCAGATAGGTTTTTAACGACAATGGTTTCATGGTCATTTTACCAAGACTAGCTTTTCAATTCCAGATTTTATTAACTGAATTTAAATTCTGCCAGCTGCGATGGTGGGATTCCAACCCATGTCCCCAGAACATTAGCCTGAGCCTCTGGAATACTGATCTGGTGACATTAAACTACACCAAAGACTCCCCCATATTTTATATTTAAATTAGGTTTATCATGTTGTGGTAGCTTTGACAGACCACAAGACTCTCAGGTGCAGGTCATGATCGTTTATTCAAGCAATTGCGAGGACAGAACCATCTCAAGGCAGCTTAAGATAGCACTCTGCTAAGTTACAAGTGTTCAGCATATTTATACTTTACTGATCACGTACATCTCTGGCATCAGGCACATCCCACTTTTCACCCAGGCAGAGATCTTCCCTCCTATCTAAGCTGGGACCATCTGTCCTTCCCCTATCTGTTGAAGGGCACACTTAATCTTAATTGTTTTTCAACCCAAGTCTCCAAGACTCCCAGGACCTTGCTGGTGATTGCAAACTCTGAGGGTGTACAAAGTTCAAGAGTGTATAAGGTTCACCTGGTTTAACTGTTTAATTGTTGATACACTGGTATGCGCTGGTCTGCCTGTTGATTCTATTTTAAGTAATTCATTCATTAAATAATGCAGTCCTACTTTCTTCCCCCTAGTCACTACTAGTAAGTTGTCTTAATAATGAATAGGATTTATCAGTATTAGCAAAGGCTATTATTAGCAGCAATGTTTATTAGTATTGGTAAAATTTATTAGCATTGGTAAGATTTATTGGCAGTAGTAAGGATAGCTAATAAATAAAGAAATGCCGGGGCTTCTCCAAGCTCAAAAGTGCACATCCTGTGCTATGTGGGAACTCCAGGATGCTCCCTTTATCCTGGATAACCATTTGTGCAGAAAGTGTTGTCAGCTGCAGCAGCTTGAGCTTCAGGTTTCAGAACTTGAGCATCAGCTGGTGTGATTGTGGTACACCCATGAGGTTGAGAGCTTTGTTCTTAGGCCACAACTGGAGTACTGCGTGCAGTTCTAGTCACCACATTATAGAAATGATGTTATTGCACACTGGTGAGGACGCAGAGGGATTTACCAGGATGCTATCTGGTCTGGAGGATCTGAGCTATGAGGAAAGATTGGATAAGCTGGGGTTGTTTTCCTTGGAGCAGTGAAGGTTGAGAGGGGGCCTGACAGAGGTGTATAAGATTATGAGGGACTTAGATAGGGTGGATAGGAAGGCAAGTATTCCATTAGCAGAAGGGTCAATAACCAGGGGGCAAAGATTTAAGGTAAGGGGTAGAAGGTTAAAAGGGGAGTTGAGGAGAATTTTTTTCACCCAGACGTTGATGGGAGTTTGGAACTCATTGCCTGAAAGGGTGGTTGAGTCAGAAACTCTCATTTAAGAAGTATTTAGCTATTCATTTGTGTTGCCATAGCCTCCAGGGCTATGGGCCAAGCGCTGGAAAATGGGATTAGTGTAGTCAGATCTTTGATGACCAGCATGGACATGATGGGCTGAATGGCCTCCTCCTGTGCTATAAATGTCGTTGAGATTGCAGGTTTGTAGATGTGATCATCTCACAGCTTAATAGTACACAGGGACAAAGGGAATGGGGGAACACAAAACAGTCAAGAGAAGCAGGCAGATAGTGCAGGAGTCCCCTGTATGCATCCCACTCCCTAACCAGTATTCATTCCTGAATACTGATGAGAGCGATGGTTCATCTGCGGAATGCAAGTCCATGGGCACTACAAATGACTCAGCTGTATGGGGCTGGGGTTGGTGGGGGGCGGGGTGGGGGGGAGATGGAAGTCAGGGGGGCAGGGGGAGGTAGAAGAAAGACTGGAAGAGCAATAAGTGATTCAATAGTTTGGAGAATAGCCAGGCATTTCTGTGACCCCAGATGTGAACCCAGGATTGTCTGTTCCCTCCATGATGCTAGGGTCAAGAATGTCACTGAGTGGCTGTAGAGCACCCTGAGGGGGGGAGGGAGAACAGGTAGCAGTCATTGGCATGAACAACATAGGCAGAGAGAGGGATGTGGTCTTGCAGTCAGAATTTAGGGAGCTAGGTAAAAAATTTGCAAGCAGGACCTCAAAAGTAGTAACCTTCAGATTGCTCCCAGTATCACATGCAAGCGAATATAAAAATAGGAAGATAAAGCAGATAATGCTCATTTGGAGACTCAGTGCAGACATGATGGTCAGCAGTGATCAGCACTAACACCCTGCAGGAGAGGACAGCCGCCCAGTGCCAAAAGAGGGTAAATGGTCTCATTCATTCTGCCATTCTCATCACTCTCAACTCACACACTCTCAAACTCATCACACATCCACAGGGATCTCACACCTCAAGGCACAACACCACTAACTCTCACACATACCCTCACATCTCCATCAGGCTCATATCCTCTTGAGCTTGTGTCCTCATCCTGTCCATGTCTCCGCTCACTACACAAACATTCCATGTAGTGCCATGTGTCCTGCTCACACTCTCTCCATCTGTTTTCATACAGGAGAAGCTGGCTGACAAAAGCGGGGATGTTCCCAGACCAGGGGTGGAGTGGCTCACTTTAGGTCCCTCACTCACGTTGAGGAGTATATCGTACTGACTGGTGAGGATGTGGACCTGTGCTGACGATGAGGTTGGCAGCAAACACTAACATGAGGATCCTGCACCAAATCATCCCCCTCTCAACGCAAATGTGAGTGCTCTCTCTCCTGTATTTGACACTGGTGCCACGCACTCATCATCTCTACTTTAGTTCACAGGGAGCTCTGCCAAATGACCGACACCCTCAGCCAGCCAGTCCCTCAGCTCCATCCACATCCTCACCTCCAGCCAAGAGGACACCTCCTCCATTGAAGAGCTGGAAATAAGCAGTCTGGAAGACCCATCACAGACGCTTACCCATACCCTCCACCAGCGCAGAGACATGCATCTCAGTGGGACTTAGATCTAGAGCAGGCTTGGGTTCACAATCTGGTGGTCACCACATGGACATGCATCCACAGCAGGAGCAGGCATGTTCAGCTGAACTCCCTGGCACTTGGCTGCTGGGGAAGAGGCATCTGTGAGGTCCGAGTCAGATGACGGCCCTCTGGATTCAGCCTTCCAACTCATCGTGGAGAATCAACAGAAGGAGGGGAAACATCACACAGACTGTTGGAAGCCCTCAACAGGGTGGCACTCGAGTCGGAGGAGTGCATCTGCCTGCTCTCGGATGATGTGGTGCCCACATGTGTGTGCATGGAGATCTCCATGGGAAGGATGGTGGGCGCCATGGAGATGCTGATCCAGCAGAATGTGCAGTCCATCGCAGTAGCCATGGGTGACTTCCTGCAGTGACAACATGAGAGGGAAATGGGGCACCTCAATGTCCCTCCAGGTGCTCCTTCCCCTCAAGGAGTCAGGCGGGGCCCTTGGGCACCCGAAGGGAGGAGGAGCAGCAGCTGGACACCGCTGGGTCATCCACTCAGGAATCTCAGAGGCTGTCCTCTCCTTTGGAGTCACCTTTGCCTGTGTTTCCCTCAACCTTGCCCTCTGTCACCACAGAGGGTGCAGCTGGCCTGCAGGAAAACAGCCAAAGCAAGCCGGGGCCCTCAAAGCCTTGGCTCTCCAGAGGATGCGCTTCAAAGACATCAGAGGCAACAGGACCAACCATTGCACAGTCTGTCTCCACCCTTGCTGCAGATGTCAGGGCAGCACCTAGAAGTGTTAGGCTTAGAAAAGTTAAGAAATTCTCATCACAAGTGGTTGCATGGCTGAACACATTTTGTCACTTTATAATCTGCAAATATATTTACTTTCACTGAATAATGTGTAATGTATTCCAGCTTCATTTACAGGCTTCGCAAGCCCTCCACCTCCATCCACCCCCATTAGCAGTTCAGCTGCACGCAGTTGACCCACGAGTGATTCTGGAGGGAGAAGTGTGTGAGTGGCAGGGCCTTTCGGAGACTTAGGCAAGCACTCTCCCACTCATGCGGATCCTTCCTCCATCACACTAATCTCATTGTCCTGAGCATTTCCAATGCTACCTGCTGGGGTTCTCTTTCAGTTGCCCATCTGAGCAGACCTGCATCTCCGCCCACCCACTGATCTCAGCATCTGTTCCCGCCCAACACAAGTCTCCTTTCACTTCAATTTTAGAAGCATATGGCTTTTGTCTTCGGCTCCCCCCTCCTTTCCCCTTCCCCAGTCACCCATGTCCTTTCTCCCATCACTGGTAAGGCCCCTGGCTTCACCTTCCATCTTCCCACCGTCACCTACCAGCCAGAACCCTTTTCTTTCGGGGATGTCCAGGTGAAAGTGCACATTCCCTACCTTCCCAAAAATCCCACCCCCATCCACAATGACCTCCCATCCTCTTCCTTTCTACCCCCAGGAACATGTCTGCCTCCGAGTCCCGAGCAACCACCCTCGCCGTCCTACTACCAATACCATCGCACCCTTACCTCCCATCCTACCATCTCACTCTGCCCTCTCACACTCTCACCATTCCCTCCTAACATGCCCACATCCATTTTGCTACCTAGGAGGCAGTCATCGACTCCTCCCTTGCTCTTTCACCTGGACATCCCACCCTCTTACTCCTTCCTACCACCGGACTCTGTCCCCCGCCCCGGACTCCTTCCTCCTCCCAGACTCTTTCCCCTCTCCTTTCTCCTCACTCTACCCTCACTCCTTCTCCCCTCCTTATTCCTTCCTCCACCATTACAAACGGGTTTCATGACGTTGTGAAACTGATTTTTGGCCTTCCTGCCATTCTGGCCGCTCACGCTCACCATGACACCAGACGGCAGATGCCAATGGGCACGGAAAATTCCACCCATTAGCTTTCCCTATTTGCTCCATCAAAATTCTTCATAATATTACAGACTATTAAATTCCTTACCCTTCTCTGTTCGAAATAACCCCACTTTCTCAAGCTTCTCCTTGTAGGTATAGTTTTTCATCCCTGGTATCATTGTGACAAAATAATGCTGGGCACTTCCTATAACTTTGGTGTCCTTTCTATAAAGGATCTGTGGCTTATGAAAAATTGTCAGTCAAGCTTTGGTCTTACATAACCCAAAATGTCAACAGGTTACTTTATGGTTTTATCCACCCATACTGACACTTTCAAAAAATCTTTCATTTGCATTCCTAGGTCTATCCATGCCTCCTCACTCTCTTGTAGCTTTCCATTTAACATATCCTCCCATCGCCTTGCCTCCTCTCCCATTCCCTTAAACTTATCCAAGAGAAATTTTATCTATTCCACATGTGCCCATTCCACTAACCTTTCTGGAGTTTTCCCAGCACCCCCCACCCCCTCACTATCATCAAACTCCCACCTTTTGTGTTGTCAGCAAATTTTGATACCGTTCTGTCCATCTGCCAATCTAAATTATTCACTGATACTCGGAAGGAAAGTGGACCAGCCCTGGGTACATCATTTGCAACTGCACAAGATTCATTAATACTTAACTTCGTTTCTTGTCCATCAACTAACATTTAATCCATGCTCAGCAGGTCAGCCAGTGCCTGTGGAGAGAGAAACGAGGGAATATTTCAGGTCGATAACCTTTCATCGGTTCATCCTTTCATCATTGCACTGTTATCTGCTCTTTGTTCAAGAGCCTCGGTTATATTGGGCAGGATTTTGCCCCTGTGGGGCTGGCACGGCAGGAGAGCCCGGGAGCAGAAACGAAGCTGACCACCGCCCACGATTGGGCCCCGACATGGATTTCATGCTGGATGGCCAATTAACGGCCGGCTAGCGTGAAATGTGCGCTGGCAGTGCTCAGCGCTGCCGGAGTGGCGGCAGCAGGAGTACGAGCGCTGATTTTTTTGCCTGCTTGTGGGTGCGTGTAGTAAAAGCCCCTGAGGCTTTATCAATATAAATAAAGAATTTTAAAATAATGAAAACATGTCCCCTCATGAGACTCTGTGGGTAGAATTTTCCCCCCATCGGGGTGGGGGGGGTGAGGGGGGTGGGGGGGGGGGGGGTGTGGACCTGATCGGTGCCCCCAATCGGGCACGCGCCACCATTTTAGGTGGGCGGGCCAATTAAGGCCCACTCAGCATTATGAGCACCCAGAGGTGCTGTGTACTCCCTGTGCGGGTGGGGTGGGGGGGATGGTTCCTTGAATCAGGAGGTGCCTCAGGGAGATTAGTTTTAAGTTTTTAACAGTTCAATAAAGTGTTGTAAAGATTTTTGACATGTCCCCTCATGTGAAACTGTCACATGAACTGGGACATGTGCATTAATTTTAATAAAAATTTTCTGTAAATTTTTAAATCATTCATGAAACCTCATCCCGCCCATGGAGGAGGTTTCTTGAAAAATGTGAAGGCCGCCTGGGCTCTTCGCCTGCCCGTCAACATTAAGGTTAGATGGGCAGCTTTCTCAATAGTTCATTACTGGCTTTAACAGGCCTTTGATCGTTTGGCAGGTGCGCAGCCGAGTTGGCTATGCGCCCACCGAACTGAAAATCTAAATGACGCGCAGCAGCATCGGGACACACGCCCGACGTCACCCCGCATCATTTTACGCCTTGGCGAGCGGACCCCATCCCCACTCGTCGAGCCAAGGATTCAGTCTTGTCACATGAGCAGGGACATGTAAAATATGAGTGCAAAAATATTTTTTTATAATCACGGGACGAAACCTCATCCCACCTGTGGATGAGGCCTCACCAAAAATGCAAAGGCCGCTTGGTCTTTACGCCTGGTTGACAACCGAATGCTTGCACAGGCGGCGAAAAATTCAAGTCAATTAGTTCCTTAAGGGCCTTTAAAGGCCGCTTAATTGTCGGTGGGTGCGCTGTGAACTCCCGCGCACACCTGCCCTCAGACCAAACTATCACGTGAGTGCGCGATGACATCAGGACATCATCGTGTGTCATTTTACGCTCGTTCAGGTCGGGCACGCATCTGCCTGATAAGCGCAATATTCTGTCTATAATGACTTCTCCACTTTGAGATTGGTCCCTTGGAAGCAGGGCAGTAGAAATTATCATGGGGATGGAAGTGCCAGAGGCATTGAACAAATATTTTGTGTCTGTCTTCACTGTAGAAGACACAAGTTTCATATCAGAATAGACAGTAACCTAGAGGCTAAAAGACATGAGTAAATGAATGGAGAAAAAGTATTTGAGAAATTTAAGGGACTATAATCCAACAGATCCTTGGGACCTGATGGCCTACACTCTAGGATTCCAAAAGAGATAGCTGTAGAGATATTAGATGTGCTGGCTATGATTTTCCAAGTTTTTTTAGATTCGGGAATTGTCTCATTAGATTGGTAGTTAGCAATTGTTACACCACTTTTAAGAAAGGAGGGAAAAAGAAAAAATGAACTACAGGCCAGTTAGTCTATCAGCAATTGTTGGGAATATGCTGGAACCTATTATTAAGGAAGTCTTAGCAATGCATTTAGAAAAGTATAGTATGAGTAGAACAAGCCAACATGGTTTTACTAAAGGGAAATCCTGTTTTACAAATTTAATTGTGTTTTTGAGGATGTAATTAGTAGGGTAGATAAAATGGGAATCAGTAGGTGTAGTATACTTGGATTTCCAATAGGCATTCATTAAGGTGCCACTCAAAAGGTTATTCAGCAAGATAAAGGCTTATGGAGTTAGGGGTAATATTTTAGCACAGATAGAGGATTGGTTAATGGATAGAAAGCAGAGAGTGAGCATAAGTGTCGCATTCTCAAATTGGCAGGCAGTGGGTAGTGGAGTGTTGTCAGGATCAGTGCTGGAGCCTCAGCTATTTATAACCCATATTAATAACTTAAATGAAGAGACAGAGTACTTGCAGTATTGCCACACCTACAGGCTGTGGGTCTCACACTAAACCATGAGTGTGAGTTTTCCAAACCCATGATCAACTTCCTGGGCCACATTGTCAATACCCCAGGGGTAAAGGCAGATCCCCAAAAGACAGCAGCCACCAAGAATTTTCTGCCACCCCTCAAAGTGATCGAACTCCAACGCTTTTGGTTAACCAGTTGGCCAAGTTTCTGCCCAAACTGGCCAACCCCTGAAACAGCTTTTAAAACAGCACCAGGCTTGATACTGGGACACACACTAACAATGAGCCTTTGATACAAACAAGCACATGATCATGTCCAGCCAAGCCCTGACTCACTACGACCCAGAGCCCCCACTGTTGTTGCAGCCGACACCTACTCCATTGACTTAGGAGCAGTTTTATTTTCAAGCCCAGCAAGATGGCTCCCAATGACCTGTTTACTATACCCCCTGGCGCTAATGGATACCGGACAGTGGTATGCTGTCATCGGGAAAGAGATCCTGGCAGTCACATGGGCCTGTAAGAAGCTCTCTGACTGTGTTTTTGGACTCAAATTCAACATGTAGACATAAGCCGTTAGTAACCCTGCTCAATGCCAAGGAGTTGGCAGACATGCCACCCTGAATCTAGAGGTTGCAATTACACCTTATGCGCTTTGACACTACTACAGGATATATTCAGGGCTAACACCAGACCTCAGCTAATGCTTTATCCTGCAAACCTGCGGGGAAACCTGCATGGAATGATGTCTCCTTTGTAGAGTCTTATGCCTCTTTGTCAACCAAGTTTCTCCTAGCAACCACTCAAAAATTGGAAGAAATTTGTACAGCTCAGAAAGCTGACACTGAATGCGCACAAATTTAGAAGTATTGTGTTACTGGCTAGCCTGCATACCTTCCTACTAACTGCATTTTAAAGCAATACTTTAAACAAGGTCATCATCTTAACCTTCTGGATGACCTGCTAGTCAATAAGGACTGCGTTATTATTTCAAGGGTCCTCAGGCTGGACATTTCCCAATGCTTACACCGGGGACACCTTAGTACTACCAACTGCCGGGCACGAGCCCATAACTCCATCTGGTGGCCTGGTATATCGAAGACCATTGGAGACATGGAGCGGAATTTTCCATAAATAAGATTAAGTGTGGTGGTGGGTGGTTTCGGCTGTGCCCAACCTGCTTTGTGGAATGGCAGGAATTCACGCCAGATTCTGTGCTTGGTGTGTTATTTATTATGCAAAGGTATGCATTGGTCTGAATCACCTGGCGGGTTGGGAGCTGATTCATCCGGCTGCAGTCAGCTGGACGCCATATTTAAACGCCAGTCTAGCAAATAATCTCACTCTCTCCGCTTACCAGAGATGTCTGGCAACCAGAAGAGGAAGGCTGAGAACCTGAAGAACAAGGCAGCACCCACTTCACACACCAGATCCTCCAGGCCTTGATCAGAGGGTTGCAGGCACAAAGGCATGTGCCCTATCCCAGGGATGGCTGCAGGAAGCCTCGCCTCTCCAGCCTAGGAGGCCATCGCGGAGCCAGTCAGCATGGCTGACAACAAGGCCTGAAATGCCACCTAGTGCAGGGAAAGGATGAATGATCTCATCCGCTCCACCAGGGTAAATCATCCTTCAACTCTGTCCAATATCAAACTCTCATCATGACATCATGCACTCAAATGGCTACTCCCTTCAGGGATTTCACACAACCATTAGCGGGAATACATATCAACACACATTCTGTCACTGAGACTTTCACATCACCACCATCCCACCTATCATCACACTCCATCCTCTGGCTCTTCTTGATAATTGTGCAGGGCCTTGGTGAGACCACACCTCAAATATTGTGTGCAGTTTTGGTCTCCTTATCTGAGGAAGGATGTTCTTGCTATAGAGGGAGTGCAGCGAAGGTTTACCCAACTGATTCCTGGGATGGCGGGACTGATATATGAGGAGAGATTGAGTCAGTTAGGATTATATTCGCTGGAGTTCAGAAGAATGAGGGGGGATCTCACAGAAACCTATAAAATTCTAACAAGACTAGACAGGATTGATGCAGGAAGGATGTTCCCAATGGAGGGGGAGTCCAGAATCAGGGGTTACAGTCTGAGTATATGGGGTAGACCATTTAGGATTGAGATGAGGAGAAATTTCTTCACCCAGAGAGTGGTGAGCCTCTGGAATTAGCTCCCACAGTAATCAGTTAAGGCAAAAACATTGTATGTTTTCAAGAAGGAGTTAGATATAGTTCTTGGGGCGAAAGGGATCAAAGGATATGGGGAGAAGGCGGGAGCAGGCTATTGATTTGGATGATCAGCCATGTTCATAATGAATGGCGGAGCAGGCTCGAAGGGCCAAATGGCCTACTCCTGTTCCTAGTTTCTATGCTTCCTATGTTCTCTAGGGATGGCTCACCACATGCAGGGGACGTGCATCTTGCCCAACCTCTGCTTCATCCTTACTCATCACATGCCTTCTTTTCTTCTTCACACAGGCCAAGCTGGCACACAACAGGCACGAGAGATTGCAGACCAGGGGAGGGATGACCGACATCATTCCCTCACTGAGTTCAAGGAGGCTGCAGCTGAGCTGGCTGGGGAGCGCAGGGATCGCTTCTGTGGGGAAGGGGAGAATTGTCTTTCCCAACAACCTAGTACAGATCACAGATCGATTCATCAAATCCTGACATTCACATTGAGTAATGTATGGTCTTATCTAGCTCATGTAGCAGCATGTAGCAACAGGACGCACTCCAGGAATTTGCCAAGGCTCCTTAGACAGCACCTTCCAAACCCACAACCACTATCAGTTAGAAGGACAAGGGCAGCAGATAGATGGGAATACCGCCACCAAGTCACTCACACTCCTGACTTGGAAATATATCATCTTTCCTTCACTGTTGCTGGGTCAAAATCCTGCAACTCCCTTCCTAACAGCACTGTGAATGTACCTACACCACATGGACTACAGTGATTCAAGAAGGCAGCTCAGCACCACCTTCTCAAGGGTAACTAGGTATAGGGAATAAATGCTGGCCCAGCCAGCGAAGCCCACATCCTGTGGATGAATTTTTTAAAAACGTTCATTAACTGAAACTCTATTTTCTAGGCACCAGCAGATTGAAGCGCCCAGACCAGTCCAGCACCAGTGCAAGCCCCAAGATTTCATCCAAAGAGGAAGCTCTGGAAGAACCATCATGATGCTCATATGTACCCTCACCAATGGAGAGACCCACATGTCGGTGAGGCACAGCTGTAGATTAGGCTTAGGCTCACTTTCTGTGGAACCCTTCACTGACACGTTCCTGCAGCAATCGGAGGCAGGGACAGCCCAGGTCTCCAGTACTCAGAGGGCTGCTGGGGACCAGCCACCTGATCAGCCCGAGTGAGATGATGAGCCTTTGGAAGTGGCCAGCAAATCAATGCTGAAGATGTTAATGACAGGTGGCGAAACATCAGGCAGATAGTCAACAGTCACTCATCAGACTAGGGCGACCGATAGAGGAGTCCATCTGCGTTCTGTCCGATGTCGTGCCTTCGACATGTGAGTGCCTTGAGGTCACCATGGGATGGCTGGTGATCACAATGAAGACCTTGGTCCGACAGGTCTTGCTGGATTTGCTCTTGGCCCTGCACTCCATGGCCACACACCCTGCCAGGCACCATCAGGATGTAAGCAACATGGGGACGAGGCACCTTGACTTCCCTCCAGGTTCACCTGCAGAAGTCAGGGCAGAGCCCTTGGGCACCATCCAGACACCCTGGGGCGTCTGCTCAGGACACTCCAAGGGTGTGCAGCCACTCACAGCCCTCTCTGCCTGTGACAGAATCGACTCGAGCTTCTCAGGCCACCGAGGGTGCTTCTGCCCCTGAGCAGGTGACCCTTATCAGGCAGGGGCCCTCCAGGCCTCGGAGGACAGCGCCAGTGTTATCACAGACATCAGGACGTAGCAGTCAGCAGGCTGCCTTCACCTCAGCTGTGGATAATGGGGCTGCACCCAGGCGTAGCAATGGGGTTAGGAAAGTTAAGAAAAGTTGATGTCACTTTTGGGTCATGGGTGTACTAGACATGTAAGTAAATCGCACTTTTGTTAATACATTTGATGGTTATGTGCATGTTCCTGTCAATTGAAGACATGATTTTGTATTTTGGAATCCTCTTATTTCAAGATTTAACCATCCTTCCTCTCAGTGATAGTGTCCCACTGTGAGATTCATATTCCTGTGACGTTAACCTCAGTTGAACTAGCCTCCACACCCTTGAGTGATGTTAGGGAGATGTGTTTAAATCTTTATTTGAAGTGTGTGATGTAAGCGTTTCTCACCCTTCTTCCTTAAGGAACACCATTGAGTGAGGGCAGCTCATCAGCATTGATATTCTAGCTGTTAAAAATAAAAAACTGGGGATGCTGGAAATCCATAAACAAAAACAGAATTACCTGGAAAAACTCAGCAAGTCTGGCAGCACCGGCGGAGAAGAAAAGAGTTGACGTTTCGAGTCCTCAAGACCCTTCAACAGAACTGATTTTTCTTTACAATGAGAGGGGTGAAATATAAGCTGGTTTAAGGTGGGGGGGTGGGGGGGGTGGGGGGGTGGGGGGGGGGAGAGGTGGCGAGAGAAGTGGAGGGGAAGTGTTGTTGTAGGGACAAGCAAGCAGTGATAGGAGCAGTTCATCAAAAGATGTCACAGACAAAGGAACAAAAGAACACAGAGGTGTTGAAGTTGGTGATATTATCTAAATGAATGTGCTAATTAGGAATGGATGGTAGGGCACTCAAGGTATAGCTCTAGTGGGGGTGGGGGGCATAAAAGATTTAAAAATAATGGAAATAGGTGGGAAAAGAAAAATCTATATAAATTATTGGAAAAAAAACAAAACGAAGAGGGAAGAAACAGACAGGGGGTGGGGATGGAGGAGGGAGCTCAAGACCTAAAGTTGTTGAATTCAATATTCAGTCCGGAAGGCTGTAAAGTGCCTAGTCGGAAGATGAGGTGCTAATCCTCCAGTTTGCGTTGGGCTTCACTAGAACAATGCAGCAGGCCAAGGACAGACATGTGGGCAAGAGAGCAGGGTGGAGTGTTAAAATGGCAAGCGACAGGGAGGTTTGGGTCATTCTTGCGGACAGACTGCAGGTGTTCTGCAAAGCGGTCGCCCAGTTTACGTTTGGTCTCTCCAATGTAGAGGAGACCGCATTGGGAGCAACGAATACAGTAGACTAAGTTGGGGGAAATGCAAGTGAAATGCTGCTTCACTTGAAAGGATTGTTTGGGCCCTTGGACGGTGAGGAGAGAGGAAGTGAAGGGGCAGGTGTTACATCTTTTGTGTGGGCATGGGGATGTGCCATAGGTGGGGGTTGAGGAGTAGAGGGTGATGGAGGAGTGGACCAGAGTGTCCTGGAGGGAACGATCCCTACAGAATGCCGACGGGGGGTGGTGAAGGGAAGATGTGTTTGGTGGTGGCATCATGCTGGAGTTGGCGGAAATGGCGGAGAATGATCCTTTGAATGCGGAGGCTGGTGGGGTGACAAGTGAGGACAAGGGGGACCCTATCATGTTTCTGGGAGGGAGGAGAAGGCATGAGGGTGGATGCGCAGGAGATGGGCCGGACACAGTTGAGGGCCCTGTCAACGACCGTGGGTAGAAAACCTCGGTTAAGGAAGAAGGAGGACATGTCAGAGGAACTGTTTTTGAAGGTAGCATCATCGGAACAGATGCGGCGGAGGTGAAGGAACTGAGAAAATGGGATGGAGTCCTCACAGGAAGCGGGGTGTGAGGAGCTGTAGTCGAGGTAGCTGTGGGAGTTGGTAGGCTTGTGATGGATATTGGTGGACAGTCTATCACCAGAAATTGAGACAGAGAGGTCAAGAAAGGGAAGGGAAGTGTCAGAGATGGACCACGTGAAAATGATGGAGGGGTGGAGATTGGAAGCAATATTAATAAATTTTTCCAAGTCCCGATGAGAGCATGAAGCAGCACCAAAGTAATCATTGATGTATCGGAGAAAGAGTTGTGGAAGGAGGCCGGAGTAGGACTGGAACAAGGAATGTTCCACATACCCCATAAAGAGACATCATAGCTGGGGCCCATGCAGGTACCCATAGCCACACCTTTTATTTGGAGGAAGTGAGAGGAGTTGAAGGAGAAATTGTTCAGTGTGAGAACAAGTTCAGCCAGACGTAGGAGAGTAGTGGTGGATGGGGACTGTTCGGGCCTCTGTTCGAGGAAGAAGCTAAGGGCCCTCAGACCATCCTGTTGGGGGATGGAGGTGTAGAGGGATTGGACATCCATGGTGAAGAGGAAGCGGTTGGGGCCAGGGAACTGGAAATTGTTGATGTGACGTAAGGTGTCAGAGGAATCACGGATGTAGGTGGGAAGGGACTGGACAAGGGGAGAGAGAAGGGAGTCAAGATAACGAGAAATGAGTTCCGTGGGGCAGGAGCAAGCTGACACGGTCGGTCTACCGGGACAGTTGTGTTTGTGGATTTTGGGTAGGAGGTAGAAGCGGGCCGTCCGAGGTTGGGCAACTATCAGGTTGGAAGCTGTGGGAGGAAGAACTCCAGAGGAGATGAGGACAGTGACAGTCCTGGAAACAATGGCTTGATGCCCAGTGGTGGGGTCATGGTCCAGAGAGTGGTAGGAGGAAGTGTCTGCGAGTTGACGCTCAGCCTCCGCGAGGTAGAGGTCAGTGCGCCAAACAACAGCACCACCCTTGTCAGCGGGTTTGATGACAATGTCAGGGTTGGACCTGGGAGAACGGAATGCAGTAAGTTCAGAGAAAGAGAGATTAGAATGGGTGAGAGGAGCAGAGAAATTGAGACGACTAATGTCGTGCCGACAGTTCTCAATGAAAAGAACAAGAGATCTTTTGGGCAGGAGTCCTCTCCCCGTTCAACAGATCCTTTAACCCACCTCCAATATTCTCCCTCCACCTGGACCCCTCCCTCTGGATTCTTACCTTCTCTTGATCTTTTCATTGAGAACTGTCGGCGTGGCATCAGTCCTCTCAATTTCTCTGCTCCTCTCGCCCATTCTAATCTCTCTCTCTCTGAACTTACTGCACCCCGTTCTCTCAGGTCCAACCCTGACATTGTCATCAAACCCGCTGACAAGGGTGGTGCTGTTATTGTCTGGCGCACTGACCCCTCGCGGAGGCTGAGCGTCAACCCGTAGACACTTCCTCCTACCTCTCCCTGGACAATGACCCCACCATCAAGCCATTGTTTCCAGGACTGTCATTGACCTCATCTCCCACAGCTTCCAACCTGATAGTCGCCCAAACTCGGACGGCCCGCTTCTACCTCCTACCCAAAATCCACAAACACAACTGTACTGGCAGACCAATCATGTCAGCCTGTTCCTGCCCCACGGAACTCATTTCTCGTTATCTTGACTCCCTTCTCTCTCCACTTGACCAGTCCCTTCCCACCTACATCCGTGATTCCTCTGACACCTTACGTCACATCAACAATTTCCAGTTCCCTGGCCCCAACCGCTTCCTCTTCACCATGGATGTCCAATCCCTCTACACCTCCATCCCCCACCAGGATGGTCTGAGGGCCCTTAGCTTCTTCCTCAAACAGAGGCCCGAACAATCCCCATCCACCACTACTCTCCTCCGTCTGGCTGAACTTATTCTCACACTGAACAATTTCTCCTTCAACTCCTCTCACTTCCTCCAAATAAAAGGTGTGGCTATGGGTACCCGCATGGGCCCCAGCTATGCCTGTCTCTTTATGGGGTATGTGGAACATTCCTTGTTCCAGTCCTACTCCGGCCCCCTTCCACAACTCTTTCTCCGATACATCGATGATTACTTTGGTGCTGCTCCTGCTCTCGTCGGGACTTGGAAAAATTTATTAATTTTGCTTCCAATCTCCACCCCTCCATCATTTTCACGTGGTCCATCTCTGACACTTCCCTTCCCTTCCTTGACCTCTCTGTCTCAATCTCTCATGATAGACTGTCCACCAATATCCATTACAAGCCTACCAACTCCCACAGCTACCTCGACTACAGCTCCTCACACCCCGCTTCCTGTGAGGACTCCATCCCATTTTCTCAGTTCCTTCACCTCCGCCGCATCTGTTCCGATGATGATACCTTCAAAAACAGTTCCTCTGACATGTCCTCCTTCTTCCTCAACCGAGGTTTTCCACCCACGGTCATTGACAGGGCCCTCAAACGTGTCTGGCCCATCTCCTGCGCATCCACCCTCATGCCTTCTCCTCCCTCCCAGAAACATGATAGGGTCCCCGTTGTCCTCACGTATCACCCCACCAACGTCCGCATTCAAAGGATCATCCTCTGCCATTTCCGCCAACTCCAGCATGATGCCACCACCAAACACATCTTCCCTTCATCCCCCCCTGTCGGCATTCCGTAGGGATCGTTCCCTCCAGGACACCCTGGTCCACTCCTCCATCACCCCCTACTCCTCAACCCCCACCTATGGCACCTCCCCATGCCCACGCAAAAGATGTAACACCTGCCCCTTTACTTCCTCTCTCCTCACCATCCAAGGGCCCAAACACTCATTTCAAGTGAAGCAGCATTTCACTTGCATTTCCTCCAACTTAGTCTACTATATTCGTTGCTCCCAATGCGGTCTCCTCTACATTGGAGAGACCAAACGTAAACTGGGCGACCACTTTGCAGAACACCTGCAGTCTGTCTGCAAGAATGACCCAAACCTCCCTGTCACTTGTCATTTTAACACTCCACCCTGCTCTCTTGCCCACATGTCTGTCCTTGGCCTGCTGCATTGTTCCAGTGAAGCCCAACGCAAATTGGAGGAACAACACCTCATCTTCCGACTAGGCACTTTACAGCCTTCCGGACTGAATACTGAATTCAACAACTTTAGGTCTTGAGCTCCCTCCTCCATCCCTACCCCCTGTCTGTTTCTTCCCCCTTCGTTTTGTTTTTTTTTCCAATAATTTATATAGATTTTTCTTTTCCCACATTTTCCCATTATTTTTAAATCTTTTATGCCCCCCCACCCCCACTAGAGCTATACCTTGAGTGCCCTACCATCCATTCCTAATTAGCACATTCGTTTAGATAATATCACCAACTTCAACACCTCTGTGTTCTTTTGTTCCTTTGTCTGTGACATCTTTTGATGATCTGCTCCTATCACTGCTTGCTTGTCCCTAAAACAACCCCCCCTCCACTTCTCTCCCCACCTCTCCCCCCCACCCCCACCACCACCTTAAACCAGCTTATATTTCACCCCTCTCATTGTAAAGAAAAATCAGTTCTGTTGAAGGGTCCTGAGGACTCGAAACATCAACTCTTTTCTTCTCCGCCGATGCTGCCAGACTTGCTGAGTTTTTCCAGGTAATTCTGTTTTTGATATTCTAGCTGCATTTGTATCCCCTCAGTGTTTGTGGCAGAAGGCAAGACATTCACAGGAGGAAGAGATCCCTAGGCATGTCCACATCTCAGTTGCAGCAGTGTTTGCATCATTAGATGGCAGCGAAGGTTTCAAGTCTTCTCCCACATCGCTCTTGTTCCCCAGTGGACTCTCAGTTCCTAGAGTGAGCTCACTCACAGGGCCCCACAGACCAAAGCAAAGATCATGGCCTGGCGATCAATGAGGCCAGGACACACATGTGAGAATGCAGAACTTGTTCTCACTGCAAGTGGGTGGACATTCCCTGAGATGAGAGAAAATGGCAAAATGGCACTGTGGGCTAGGAGAGATGTTGCTACCTGCCTTCACTTAACTTTAATCTTCCTGGAACCTGTCAGTAATTAATGTATCACAGCTACGTCTTCCATGTGTTCCTTCCTCCATGGTGTAGTTACTCTCATAGTGACCCTCGGCAGCCTCCTGAGGTTCCTGGGCCTCCAGATCTTCATCCTCTGATGAGCTTTCATTCTCCTCCAGCTCATCCACTGGCAGGGATTCACCTCTTTGCATTGCCAGATTGTGAAGAGTGTGGAAACCCTATTGGGAGTGTATTGTAGTGAGCCACCTGAGCGGTCTAAGCATCTGAAGGGCATCTTCAGAAGCCCTATGGTCTGCTCTACAAGGGATCGTGAGGACCATTGTGAGCAGCATTGTACCTCTCCTTGGAACCACTCTGAGGGCGATGCACCGATGTTATCAGCCAGCGTTTTGGTGGATACCCTTTATCCCCAAGCAGCCATCCCTGCAGACGTAATGATCCCTTGAAAATCTCAGGCACCTGTGAGTGACTCAGGATGTAGGAGTCATGGCAGCTCCCAGCTACCGTGCACAAACGTGCAGTACATGCTTCCAGTGATCACACACCAGTTGTACATTAATGGAATAATAGCCCTTGGGGTTTATAAACATTAGGGTCTGCTGCCATGGGGCCTATATAGCCACATGGGTGCAGTCTATTGCACCCTGCACTCTTGGGAAGCCTGAGATGGCGGTGAAGCCAGTGAATCTTCATCCAGAGCAAACCTGACATAATGACGGACCTTCCTGAGGGCATCTGTGACCTCATTTATACACAGATGTGTTATGGACTGAGAGATGCTGCACAGGTCTCCTGTGGATCCTTGGAAAGACCCAGAGGCCAAGAAATTTAGCGCTGCGGCCACCTTCAAAGCCACTGGCAGGGGAGACCCTCCAGCTCCACATGACGTCAGATCTTCACAAGAATGTGGCATATGTGATGTACCAGAGCTCGGGACAAATGAAGGTGTGAATGGCATAGCCTATCACTCATTTGTAAATTGGTGACTCTTCTACGATAAACCCTAGGTCTGGCAAGTCACCCCGGTTGTCTGGGTCTCTCCTCCTGACCCTCCTGTTCATGCTCTGGCTCTGCTTGACCATGACCCTCCTGCTGCAGCAGGAGTGGAGTCACCTCTCCCTCCTTCACCTGCTCCATTGCATTAGGACCCTGACAAAGGAAGCATCGAGTCCGAGATCCATATGTGCATTGGCCTCCTCTCTGATAGGAAACACTGAAGACATTAATGATTCAAGGGACAAGAAAGTGAAGCTCAGAAGATGACACGTTTGGAAACTGTAAGCATTCATAGTTTTTCCTGCCCTACTTACATGGTGGCTGGGACCACGTCCCCGAGACACTAGCACACACATTGAGGTGACCAAGATGACATCGCAAATATGTAACATCTTGAGGCCTGCGTGGGGTGCTGAAGTTTCAGTGAGATGAGTGACCCAACCTAGCTCTGTGCTCCAATCTCTGATGTGGCATATTAGTGATCAACCAGTTGCTCATGGATGCCCTTTGGCCCGATAGGAGTGTCAATTCTGGTGAACACATGACAGGCCTTCATTGATGGAATGCCATATATGATACAGCCATTGGCTTTCAATGTGTTTTCAACACAAGGAGGTCTTCCTCCTTTCTTTCCAAGAAGACTTCTGCTCACTCCTGCAGCAACAAGAGGTTTGAGGGTGATCCCAGAAAGGTCCCCTCGCTTTCATTCTTCCCCTCACTGCCATCCCATAGCCTTCCCTCCCCACCGTCCCCCACTGGTGTTCACCAGCCCCACTCTCGCCTCACAGCCCAAGCCGGTTGAAATTCTAGTTTCTGAAAGTGGAGGCCTGCACGAGTACCACAGCACAGTGGTATTGCTTGGTTCAATGTAGGCGAAGAGCAGGGGTAGACCAACCCTACAGCCCCAGCAGTGTGGGGTGCATTGCAACAAGACCGGCAAAACACAATGTCCGGTAGGCTATGTATGTTCCACTCACCTTGGAGTTACCAGTGAACTGAGGTCCGACTTGTGCACGCCATCCCTTTTCAAACGGATTTGCAGCAAACGCAATTTGCCGCTGGCAAAATTGGAAGGCCAGACAAGATTTCAGTGAGCAGCTGTTTTAAAGAGCATTCACGACATATTAATGAATGCAAATGGGGTTCACGCTACTAGTCGGTAGGATAACTGACCAGTCATAAACACACTATCGGGAAAATTGCAACTGATTATTACAATGGCGGATTAGTGACTTCCTGCTGCTGGATTCTTCACTCTCGATTGCTTCGAAACCCACCATGGGTGGGATGGGAAAATGCCGTCCATGGTCTCTAATAGTCCAACATGTGCTACCCATAGACCGCAAGGAACCCTTGATGGTTTCACCTTTCCCATCTTGCCCATGAGAGAGCCTCAAGTTTGTCTTAATGAGTAAAACCTTTCTTATTATCGTTGACTACTATTCCCTATGGATTGATGCCAAGCAGCTACATGGCCCCACCTTGATGGTGATCATCGCTGTACTTAAAGAGATTTTCACCACACATTGAATCCCAGATATGATCATTTTGGATAATGCCCGCAGTTCTTTAATGACTGCTTCAAACACTTCACTGAATCGTCTGGTTTTGTAAATGTTGCCAACTCACCTCGATACCCACAGATTAATGGTGAGGCTGTGTCTATATGGTCAAGGCGTTGTTAATGAAAAACGACGATATCTACCTGGCCTTGCTTAGTTACTGGTCCACACCTTTATACGACGGTCTGACCCCTTCAGAGCTCCTAATGACTAGGAGGTTACATACTAAGCCCTGAGTCTCCCATGTAGTCTTTGACCAGGAATCACAGAGATTGACTTGGAAAGGATCTGGCAGAAGGAGGATCACTATTGTGTACACCAGCCTGTCACCTTCGACTGCTATCATAAGGTGCAGGAACTGCCAGCACTCTGTCCTGGGGAGTCTGTCTGGATCTGGCACCAGAACCGACCTGGCCGAGTTTTGAGTCCTTTGGTTCATTCCTGTTCTTACTTAGTCAACACTGACTACAGCGCCCTCAGATACAACATTTGGTCTCTGCCAGCAAGCAGCCATTGCAGGCTTGGATTGACTGCCCAGACCAAAGGGAAGATGCCCTCAACACCACAGTGGGATGTTCACATCGTGCGCAGGATGCCTGTGTTCCCCCACCCCGCTCCTCTGAAAGAAACAAGGATGTGGTCAGGCAGATTAGTTCAGCCACCACAGCATCTCAGAGGGCCTGACAGTGATTTTGGGTGGGGTGGAGGAGTGAGAAATAGGAGTAGGATAAAAATGTAAGTAGTTAATGGGTTGAATGAAAGACTTGAGGGGGAGGTGTAGTATAAAGGGTTAATAACTATTATGCTAATATATAGAATGTATCATCATTAATGTCAGATGATGTCAGGTCACATGTAACTGGAGCCTAAGGGAAGAAGGTTCTAATGGCATCAGCTAAAGTCTGTCTCTGTAAACAGTCAATAAATGTTTACTAGTTTGCAACAGCATGATTTCTAGCTCTCTTCTATTGAAGACATCCAGAGTCCACTCATGATAGTAATACATTCACTGATGATTACACAATATTCCATATCATTCACAACTCCTCAGTCCGTATCTGCATGCAGCAAGACCTGGACAACATTTAGGTTTGGGCTGATAAGTGGCAAGTCACATTTGCACCACACAGGTTGCAGCCAATGACTATCTCCAACAAGAGAGAATCTAACCATCCTCCCTTGACATTCAACATCACCACCATCACTGAATCCCCCACTATCAACATCCTGGGGGTTACCATTGACCAGAAACTTAACTGTCACTATCAGAGCTGATCAGAGAATGAGAATCCTGTCATGAATATATCACTTCCTGACTCCTCAAAGCCTGTCCACCATCTACAAGGCACAGGAGTGTGATGGAATACTTTCCATTTGCCAGGATGAGTGCAGCTCCAACAACACACAAGAAGCTTGATACCATCCAGGATAAAGCAGCCCACTTGATTGGCACCCCATCCACCACCAGTGCACAGTAGCAGCAGTGTGTACCATCTACTAGATGCACTGCAGGAATTCACCAAGGCTCCTTAGGCAACACGTTCAAAACCCATGGCCGCCACCACCTAGAATCTACCATCAGGTTGAGCAGACACAAGGGAACGCAACCACCAAGTCACTCACATCCTGAATGAGAAATATATCACTGTTCCTTCACTGTTGTTGGGTCAAAATCCTGGAACTTACTCCCTAACAGCACTGTGGATGTACCTACAGACTGCAGCGATTCAAGAAGGCAGCTTACTACCACTTCCACAAGGGCAATTAGGGATGGGCAATAAATACTGGCCCAGCCAGCGAAGACCAAATCCCATTAGTGAATTAAAAAAAAATTCCAGCCACTCTCACACAAGAATACAGGAAACAGGAACAGGAGTAGACCATACTGCCCATAAAGCCTGCTCTACCATTTAGTATGATCATGGCTAATCGTGGGCTTCAACTCCATTTTCCCACCCACTCCCATTTCCCTTAATTTCCTTTGAAACCAAAAATCTGTCTATTCCAGCCTTAAATTTATTCAATTGCTATTCATTTATGCACTTGCCAGTAACCAGTAATAGAAAAACATCAGCAGATTTATAGAGAGCTGTTTGTTTGCTGTTTCTGATAGAAATAGTATGCTATTTGAAACATTTAGATAATGCTCTATAACAAGGTCACCCAGGCATGGTGGGCTGAAGGCCCCCCTTCTCTGCTATAAACTTATACAATTCTATAAGTGAGAGTAATGAGAGGAGTCTCCTGACCTGCAATGCAATTTACTTAGCGTTCATCAAGTTCAGGACAGACTGGGACACTCTGCAATGCGAACTCAATGTCAAATCAAATCCTGCCTGTATTCCATGGTGTCTGCTCAACCTGTGAGAATACATGGAAATGCAGTCAGCTTTCAAACTTTGTTTTCGATCGTTGGGGAAAAATGTATCTGGCAATGTGTGAGGTGGAAAGTGTAATTCAATACTCAGTGGGGAGGTTCACTCTCACACAGCGTGGGTTTGAGAACCTGTGTCTAAAGCACAACATTAGTGGGGGTGACTTCCTACTCAGAACACAGGGCCATGGAATTGCTCCTCAAATATCTGAACTTGCTCTTGGAAAATTTTTTTGGGGGTGACCTTTATAAATTTAGTAGTTGATTTTATTTGTTTTTATCCAGATTAAACCAGATTGCAGTAGCAGCTTTCATTACACTTCACCAGTGGTCTGAGACATTTTTCATATCTTCCCATTCCTGACCCTTTAAAAGTTTAAACTTTGTTTCCGAATTATGTTTGAAAGCATGATATAAAAAATATATAATAAGCAGCAATGAAAAGAAGTCATTACCATGGCGGCTCACCAACTCCTTCTCAAGGGCAATTAGGGATGAGCAACAAATGCTGGCCTTGCCGGTGATGTTCACATCCCATGAATAAATAATTAAAAACATCACTTGTGAGGTTTAACTATTAGGCACTGTTGGAGATCTTGGCCTTGATTTTCTGCTTTGGCAAATAGTGAAGGTAGATATAGCAGGGAAGGCCTTGTGCCCCTGAACTCGCTGAATGTTAAGTAAATTGCATTGCAGTTCAGGAGACCCCTCTCAATCCTGATTCCACTCCTGATATCCCCAGGTTAGGCATATTAGCATGCAGGAGTCTACCTCAGGGAGCACTGCAACTCATCTCAAGCTGCCAACACAGCATCCAATTAGGTCCCTTAGGGGTTGTGGAGTTGGATGGATTGCTCCATGTTCAAGTCAATGCATGTTTCAGCACTTAAAATTTGAGTATCCTCCACTATCCACATACTATAGTGATATAGTGATATAGCAGGAAAGCTCTTAGCACTCTCTGCATTGTTGGGGTGCAAACTATGCCAAATATGCCAGGCTTTTATCCCTCTCATTATGTACACTTTGAATATACACACCCATATTTGTTCTATATAGTGGATATGGATGGAGGTGAGCAGGAAGCTGAAATCTCTATTCTATGTAATGCTTGTTTGCTTCTCAGGATTGCAGTTCAACAGTCAGAATGGCCTTTCTGCATCCTAATTTTCTTGCCATTCTCAGAGTCAATCTTACTGCTCCCATACTCCATGGAAGCCTGGCTCAAAGACAGTGAAGATCAGCAGGAGGTCAACAACTTATTTCACTACCACACTGACAATACAGGATCAATGCATTTACACTATGTTTTACATATTATCCATGTCACGACAAGAAGTAACTGTGTTATCCCACAGTTAGTCAATGCAACATTAACCTTTCAAGTCCTGTTACCAGGGTAGAAAATTCTACACTGCCATTTTTTCCACAACTACACTTCCTTCCCGTTCAATATACTCATCCATTTACAAATGCTGCTTATTAATAATGGTAATAAAATAATACATCCTGAGTTTGAATTGCTGTGGCTGCTCCTTGAAGAACGTTACAAATGTTTACTTAGAGTCTCTTAAAGAGCATAATTAATTACATGATGTAATGTCCATGCCTAATCCACAGCGTCATCACACAGTTGATTTCTTCTGAGTTCTCATCATTGATTCCACTCTTCACAAACTTCTATTAATTAGGGATTCTGTGGCCCAAACATTCATTACCTTTACTTTGCAGAGTTCCTCTAACCCTCCTTCTCCTCAAACCCATCAAAAAGTTATACGTCAATGCACATAGAAACTTATTCTACAGGCCTTTCACACTTTGTTTAAAGGTTTCTATCTGGCATTCTTTATTGCTCTAAACTCCCTCATTTTTGCTATTTGTACCCTTTGCCACAGTGCTCCCCATTGAATGAATTTTATTTTATTGGTTCATAAATATGAGCTGGAGGTAGGAAGCTAACCACTTGGCACAAGACTGGCCATTAAATTAATAAGGAAATTAGTGACCCATAACTACTGCAATGCTGACTTTCATCTCATTCTGTAGTATTGCAATTGATCGTGGTGTTTTCTCCAGTTCTCTTACTCTCCTGTTCAGCTGCTTCTTAATGTTTTTTTTTTGCGAAATTACCTGAACACTGCAATTTCTATGACTCTTTGTGTTGAGGTCTGTAAGGTAAAGACAGGCTTGCATTCAGATATAGCACTTTTTACAAATGCCGGAAATCTCAAAGCACTTTACAGCCAATGAAGTACTTTTGAAGCCATTATCGTAATGTAGGATATGCCGCCTTCACTTAAAAATAATCTAAGAATTCAATTATAGTAACCTTATATCTTTTGCTATATTTGACAAGAAAATGCAATGGCTTGCCCAATAATCCACAGAGGTGCGGGGGCACATCTTGGCTCAAGTTCTGGGTTGTGCCTGCTGGGAACTTTAGCCCTGTCCTGGTCATAATTTGGGGGTCAGAGGAGATATCTTAACTTGCCTACTGGTGGGATTATCTGCATGGTGGGGGCCAGGTCTGTCTAAGGGTTGCCAACTGTGATTGAATGTATTTCTGGAAGTTTCATGACATGACTTTACCCCATGCTCCAGCCATTCATCTGCCAACATACCCATCCTTGTAATGCAGTGCCTTCCTACACCAACTGGAAAACAAAAAGACTCATTGTACAATGCTTGACTGTCAGTCAAACAGCCTTGTTCCTATTTTCAATATTTTTGTATCTGGTAAAGAGAAATGTTTAAAGAAAATTACAAAAATAAGCAATCTTTTTTAATATCCCAATAATTTTTCTCCAGGATTGCACATAGCAATGTCATGGAGTTTGATCTTCAATTCCTGGAGAATCCAGATCAATCCTGGAGAGTTGGCGAACTTCCTCCAAATGGAGAAAATTGAATATTTCCTAATGAGGAGAGCATATTTATATATTTTTATATACCTTATTACCTCATCTTGTGTGTACAACATTTTGATGTGATGTACCTGATATGTGGGTGAAGAAAATTGGAATGCTTTCTGCTTTTGTGTGCTAGTTTGCTCCTCATTGTCAATCTACACTACTGGCGGTAGCAATGTGAAAAAGAGAGCCAAATGTGGAAGTCTCTCCCTTTCATTACATAGACTCTCCATCAGCAAATTTTCAGCTCTGCCTCCTTATGGCAACATGCGTTACCTAGCTCCCTCGCAGCCCCAGGCTAAAACTCAGAGAGAGGATGTTTGGCCCCCAGGCATGCAGTGTGCAGGCCCACCAACATGTGACCACACCCTGGCACACATGAACCAAACTCCCACCTATGGGAAAATAGCTCCACTGTCTCCCTTGGAAGCATTGAAGGTCAAGGGAGTAAACTCTGACAAAAACATCTGGAGTGAAACCAAAAGGCGGACTGATGAATAAATATAAATATGCGATCTTTCCAGCAACTCCTGCAACCAAGCCGGCACCAAACACTCAATTGGGGAGGTCAAGAGGACCACCCTGAAGTTTGAGCAGCCCAAAGTCTCCATTAATTTTGCTCAGGCTTGGACCCTGGAGAGAATTCTCCAGTGTCACTGAAGAGCACTAATGCATCCAGGGGACAGCAGTTACGAGGGATAAGCCCAACTCAGTTGGCACAGAGAACATATGCATTGTGATATGATATGCACGCACCTTTAAGGAAGTGTATCTCAAACTGCTGTCACTCATTACTCACTTTTTTACAGGATGTGATGTAGTAGTCCCATGACTCTGTACTCAGTATACAACAACAGCATTACAAGGCAGCTGTGCCTATTCACCCTCCCCCTAAAAACTATATGTATACAGTGTCATGTCCCTAAGACATGAAAAAGATCATAGACTGTTTAAATCAATTCTTACCTTGGTGCTCATTTGAAAATTTGGACCTTGCTAAACCAAAAGATGGCTGCAACAGGGCACAGGGGTCACAAGTTGGCTACATGTTTCTGAAAATTTACAACATCAGTTACAGGACAAAAGCTCAGCCCTTATCCTTGTTGATTCTCATACCTCTCATTGTGAGGACACATTACAATCAACGGAACCAGGGACCAGCAGACAACTTGCCTCCCTAGCTTGGACTTAAACAAATGGAGAGCCATCAAAACTCTCTGTACCTGCAGACATGTTAAAAACCACTACCTATCTCCTGAAGTGAACAATGGATTTTGACCAGAGGCATAGAAACTGCTTGTTAGCCTGCAACTGACTCATTAATGGGTAACATCACATGATCTAAGCTACTGGCCTTTGGAAGCTTTTTATATTACACTTCTAAACTTGCAACTCATTTTGCTGTTTAAACTCCAGCCTACAAACATCAAAGCATGACTCCAGGCTGACCAGCAGTTTGAATCAAGCCTAAGTCCTTGAAGCCTGTTTCTCTGGAAAATTCCTGCCATTGCCTGCCAAGCAGACCAAGGCTCTGTTTACCAACCTCATGTCACTGCATCCCCATCTACTTTAAACAAATTCTGAAAAAGTCTGCTTCAGCTAGCTGAACTTGCCTGAACTGTGGCTTCTCTGTGAAGGAACCCACACGGGACTCTGACTTCCTGGGCTCTGGCAATTACAGGAACTGACATCCATATCTTTGGTGCTTCTTATTTTAAGTTAATCATAGTTGTAAAAACCTCTCTTTCCTATCTTCTTATTGTGTGCTTTTGTGTATGCATTAAGTTGCGAACATTCCCCAGGTTGAATGTGTGAATAAAATATACTTCTGATTTAATCCTCAAAAAGATTTTGCTGCGAGACACTTTAAAATTTACCTGACAGAGGGTTTGGGGAAACACCAATCCTTTTTCAAAAATTAAATCACCTCTGCTAGAAGGCTACTGTTTTGAATTGGTTGAAGAGTGGCTTCTGTGATCCTGGGGACTTCTGAAGGAGGCCAAGATGGATCATCCACTTGGCACTTCTGGCTGAAGATTGTAGCAAATGCTTCAGCCTTATCTTTTGCGCTCTTGTGCTAGGCTCCTCCATCATTGAGGATGGGGATATTTGTGGAGCCTCCTTCTCCAGTGAGTTGTTTAATTGTCCACCACCATTCACGATTGGATGTGGCAGAACTGCAGAGCTTAGATCTGATCCGTTGGTTGTGGGATTGCTTAGCCCTGTACGTCACTTGCTGCTTATGCTGTTGGGCACGCAAGTAGTCCAGTGTTATAGCTTCACCAGGTTGACACCTCATTTTTAGGTATGCCTGGTGTTGCTCCTGGCATGCCCTCCTACACTCTTCAATGAACCAGGCTTGATCCCCTGGCCTTGTTAACAAAATAATCAAGATCTTGATAGCATCCACCCCAATAGAAGCATTTCAAAACGTTTGGACCAACTCAGAGATTGCAGCATGGAAGTACTACTGCAAAATGGACACAAGTACAAAGCCATACTACTGGGAAGACGCAGTCCTCAAGTTATACGTTATTCATCCACCATTGGCATAATATGCTGGCAAGCCTAGTAAGCAATGGGGGCAGTGCAGCCTCATGTATGCACCCAGAAATTGCACAGCTTTTAATGATTTATGTAAGGCATGTGGTGCCAGAGGACACTAAAAGCACCAATGCAGAAAGCAAAAGGTTGAACAAACGGTGCAATGCCATGAGAAGTCACAACCAGGGACCAGACAGGTACAACATTCCAATCAACCAAGAACACGTAACAGACATTGCCAAAATAAGATCCATACACAAAGTGAGCAGACATTCAGTATGAATATCAAAGAATGTATTGGCACTATGGTACCAACAGAAGCCTTTGCCACCATCCAGATTATATGCCCACAGATGGAGGGATGGTGCAAATTGTACGCAAAACTGGATACTAGTGCAGGTACAAACATCCTTCCACTTCACACACTGAAATGTATATACCCACAGAAATGGCAAGCAAAGATTCAACCAACCAACACCAAACTAACTGTATACAATGGCTCAGAGATTTTGTCCCTGGGATCCATTAAACTCAAGTGCCACTACAGCAAGTCATCCTAGTCACCCCTGATCTTTATGTTGTGGACACCACAGGTTTTGTGGTCACAGGCCTACTGACATGCTGGGATCTGTCCTTGGTCACTGACGAAAGATGTCGCACTCTCCAATCCTGCAATGACCACACAAGACTCAGGCTTCCTTTTAACCGGTTTTATTCAAGCATATGCAAGGGAGCCACAATCATTCCTAAGAATGAAGACCCAGCTCCCAGTCTGATTACATTTCATTACTTTCTTACCATAGTACATTTGAGTACATTTGAATACATCCAATTAGTAACCAACACACCGGTTCCATACTATCTCTATCCTATTGAGTACATAAAAATGTGATTTTGCTATCCAATTATTCCAAAGCATGTAATTATACTATCCAATCAGGATTAAGGCTTGTATACATGAACCTTAATTCTTGCAACTCAAGACTGTTGGTGTTTCATTAGAGTCCCCTCTTTGTCCATTGTTCATTTTCCCATATCTAAGCTAAAACCATCTGCCCCTTCCCTATCTGAGAGAGTAGTACACTTAATCTAATTTAGGTCATACTTTTGTCTCCAGTCTGACTCTTAAGGCTGTGCAATGTTCATCTGGTAATCTTCAACTCTTAATATGTTTAGCATCCATGTCTGCCTGGAGATTTTAGGGATTTTTCAGTAAATTCTTACTATATTCTCTTTTAGCATTTTTAATTTCCCCCTAACAGTCACCATTATGGTATCGTCAAAACAATGATGTGGACCACAAGGAGCACCATCACAAATCCTGTGTTAACACTGGGAGAAGGTCACCTAACTCTGTAATATTTATACCCATTACAAACTTGCAAATTTCATCGCACTGCAGGAACCAATGCAGAGTAACGATTCGGCAGACAAGTGCGGACAAACCTCCCCAGTCATCACTCATCAATATTCCCTGGCATACAAGATGCATTAATGGATAAACAGGGCAAGATGAGAGGTGCCTATCACTGGCATGCAGGCAATGAATCATCCAATCGGAAACATCAGACAGAAAGTTCAAGTACAATATCTAACTACCGACACCTGGAATCCAGCAGATATCATCTGCATATTCCCAGAACCAAGATAATATCAAGTGCAAACACCAAATGGCATGACAGTGCAAGGAAACAAATCCAAATCAGAGCAATACCACAACCAGAGACACAGAGTAGTCCCATTGCCCCAGAACATGGTCTAAAATGCAACACAGCACTGCTAATGAGCATTCTGAAACTATATAGCAATGTTATGATATGATGTACATGTACCTTTAAGGGTGCATATCATTACTCACCTCTAGACAGGATGTGATGTAATAGTCCCATGATTCTAACTGAGTATATAGCTACAGCTCCATGAGGTAGATGTGCCTACTCTGCCTCCCAGCTTGTCACTTCTGTGGGTACATACATTTCAGTGTGTGAAGTGGAAATGTGTTTGTACCTGCACCAGTATCCAGTTTTGCATGCAATTTGTGCTGGCCCTGAACCTATGAGCATATAATCTGGATGGTGGTAAAAGCTCCTGGTGGCACCACTGTGCCAGTACACTCTTTGATGTTCACTATGAATGTCAGCTCACTTTGTGTATGTATATAGCTTTATCTCCTAATAAAGAACCCATATTCTCAAGTCATATGCTTGGTGCACTTATGATGAATGGAAGAATGTACCAGGTTGCTACAGGCTGTCTCTGACAGTGGGAGGAACCATTCTGTCCCACTGGTCAGGCATCCCCACCCTCAAATTGGGCAGCACCCAACCAGTAAGTTGCTGACCCTCCATGGTCCATCTGCTTCAATGAGTTCTTGGAGATTAGAGTCTCTGTCAACAAGTGGATGGATCAAAACAAACAAAAAGAAGATGCCAACTCTTCAATTGGTAAGCTGGAACATCAGGACCACGTGCAAGGGGCTTACAACTGACTTGCAGCTGGGTGAAAACCTGTGCAAGACAACTGTAATTGGCACAGATCCTGATAGGCTGAACATTGACATCGCATCCCTACAAGAGATCAGGCTCGCCAAGGGCGGATGACTGAAAGAAAAGCATTAGGCTTTCATCTGGCAGAGGAAGAGTTCAAAGGAACTGCATGAGCAAAGTGAGGGCTTCACTATAAAGAACTTGAAACTCTCGATGATAAAAATTGTTCAGGTGTTCTCTCCATCTGCCTCTCAACTCAAACAGGGCCAGTTAACCTCGTGAGTATCAATGCTTCAAAGCAGTGCTTCACTACGGAGGCAAAAGATCATTCCTATGAGCAGCTCGACATTGTTATCAGCAGAATCGCTCAGTCAGAACATCTTTAATTACTGAGGGGTTTCAACACAAAGGTGGGTACTGACTGTGAGGCATGGCCTTCCTACCTTGGACATCATGACCTGGGAAAGATAAATGAGAATAGACTACTTGGGCTTTGTGCAACTTACACATTCTTTCAGAATAAACCTTGCCACAGGCATTCTGGAAACATCCAAGGTCAGGGCATCGGCACCAATTGCTTCTGATCATCACCAGATGTGACTCTCTGAACAGCATTCTCGACATATGCAGCTACCACAGCACTAACTGTTTTACAGATCACCCCCTGGCATATACCAGGGTTAAGATGCAACATTTGAAGCTTTTTCATTCAAAGCAGAAATGCTGTCCTTGTGTCAATGTCAGCCGTACTCCCTATCTGGATAAAAACCAACATTTCCTTGACTCAGTTGAATAGGCACTCTCCAGAATTCCCACACAGAGGGTAGCGCCAACATACTTCAAGTCAACATCAACAATATCGCACACTGAACATATGAGAAGCAAGAGCAGAAAAATGTTGACTGGTTCAAGGCGAACATCACAGTGATGGAACCTATCACTGAAGCTAAGCAGTCCGCTCTCATTATGTAGAAGAGCAATGCCAGTGAAATCTGAATGCACTAAGAGCCGCTCAAAGTAAAGCCCAACACGCTGCAAGGCAGTGCACTGATGACTACTGCTTACCACTTTGCCAGAGTATCCAGATTTCCTTCGACACAGGGAATGGCAGGGGCATGTACGAAGAGACAAAAAACCAACAGGTCTCTCAGCAAAGAAAACGGCTCTATTGAAAACAAAGGAAGGGAAGGTCATCACTGACTGCACTAAACAGTTGGAGAGATGGGTGGAACATTGAGTTGGGTTGTACTCCAGGGAGAACACTGTCACCGAGGAAACTCTAATACCACAGAAAGCCTGCCTGTCATGGCAGAGCTGGATATTGAGCCCACAGTCGAGGAGATTAGCAAATCTCACTTACCAAGGGCAAAGCTCCAGACGTTGATGCAGGTACTCATCAAGTATGGGAAACTAGCCCTCCTTCAGCATCTGCACAAACTTCTCTGTTTCTGCTGGAGGGGTGGGGGAACAGTGCCCCAGCATATGTGTGATGCAAAGATTGTGATCCTGTACGAGAACAAGGGTGACAGCAGCGACTGCAACAACTATAAGGCATCCCCCTGCTGAGCATTGTGGGAAAAGTATTTGCCTGCATTGCTCTTGTCAGACTGCAGATCCTTGCTGAATGTGTCTACCCAGAATCCCAGTGTGCTTTCAGAACTGGAAAACCTACAATTGACATGATGTTCTCAGTCCGGCAGCTGCAAGGGAAATGTTGTGAACAAAGAAGACAATTATACATTGCCTTCACTGATCATGCCAAGGCATTTGACCATGTTGAGGCGAGCTACTAGAAAAAAATGGCTGCCCATTGAAGCTGCTCAATGTGATCTCCTCCTTCCATGACAACATGATAGGTTAGGTCAGGAGCAAGGTTGGAACTCTTTGATATATTATTCTCTTTGCTACTGTCATATCCCTTCAGGCCTTCTACAGAAGGTGTTAACTCACATGCCAGAGCTGACAGAAAGCTGTTCAGCCTTGCTCGCCTGAGGTCCAAGAGGAAGATAAATCATATGCTCATCAGAGAACTGCACTATGCTTATGATATCACACTAGCATTCCATACTGAAGAAAACCTTCAGCAAATGAACAGACTCTCTCATCCCTGTAAAGAGTTTTATTTGACCTTCGGAATCAGGAAGACAAACGTCATGGTCCAGGAAGTTGCCATCCTGCCATTTAACAGCATTGACAAATGTGATGCTGGATGTTGTTGATAGCTCCACATATCTAGGCTCCACAATCACCAGCAATCTGTCACTTGGTGCTGAAATCAACACACATATTACAATGGCAACAATTACTATGTCCAGGCTGAGTAAGAGAGCATGGAACAACAGCAGCCTGACTGAGAACACCAAACTGTGAGTATACCAAGCTTGTGCCCTCAGTGCACTCCTTTCCAGTGGTGAGATCTGGTCAACATATATTAGGCAGGAGAAAAGGCTGAACAGTTTCCACCTTTGCTGTCTCAAGCATATCCTTGGAATATCTTGGCAGGACAAGGTCGCCAACTCAGAGGTTCTGGAGCTTACTAGTTCCATCAACATACATTCATTGCTAAGCCAACAACATCTGTGCTGGCTCGATCATGTTCATTGGATGGATGACAGCTGTAATCCCAAGACTTGCTGTGTGGTGAACTGACCACTGAGTCACGATCTTCTGGGCATCCATACCTCCACTACAAAGACACCTGCAAACAAGATATGAAGATGGCAGTCATTGACACTGACAGCTGGGAGACAGTCTCTGATGGCCATGACCTATGGAGGCTGACTGTTTGGAAGGGCATTGGAAGATGTGAACAGAAATGAAAAGCACAGCTGGTTGAGAAAAAGGCTCTGCAGCAAATGTAACAGAGACTGCCATGCCAGAGTGGGCCACCTGGCAATGCTTGCCACAGAGTTGACCACTACGGCTCAAATCATCATATTACAATATAGAAGGCTGTCACCACTTCCTCCTCTTCAAGGATCCAGTCTTCTATCTTCCCTTTGCTCACCAAGTGTGGTTATCTTTGGTGATCTAACCAGGCATGATGCCACTCCTGTGCAGTTTGGGGGCTTGAGAGATGCAAACTCTTGACATAAGGAACCCATGCGCACAGTCCTTCCTCACTTACGCCGATAAACATGTTTAGGATAGGCAGAGTCTCTATCCACATCAGGTCTCTGTCCATGCATTGACTTCAGACCAGAACACAGGATATGTGACTTCTGTCCTACTTTACAACCCATACACAGGTCAAAGTTACACCAGAAGAGCATATTACAGAAATATAGGACTCAATATTTACAGGGAGGGTGAGAGGGACCAGAAATCACAGAAAAATCAGGAATGTAGGTGTTCCACCAAATTTAATGGCAGGACCTCGTTAAAATCTTTTAACTCTGTTCACCATATGACAATCAAGAAGATCAGGGTTGCTGGGGCATTAACTGGGAATGGGGTGAAAGGGGCTTGGAGCCTGGCAGTGAGGGAGAGATCATGGGTGGAGCGGGAGTGATTGCAAGGTAGAAAGACTTTGGAGCTAAGAGCAAGATTGTGGGAGAGGAGAGGTGGCAATCACAGGGTGAGAGAAATCAAAGGGATAGAGAAAGAGACATGCAGGGAAAGCCAGAGACTGCAGAGCGAGGGGAGAGACAGAGAGAGAAAGATTGCGGTTGGGCTTCAGCTGATTGCAGGAAGTGGGAGAGATCAAGGAAAATGGTGAGCATCAGGGCTATAGGGAAGCGTTCCCACTCTTCTCGGTCCACAAGCAGTGCTGGAAAAGCACTTACCTGCTGGATGTGGCAGTTCCTTATCTCCCTCCAGTTGCTGCCTTTACCAAGTTCTGGGAAACCTGGTACATATCTGCTAAATCCAAACAAATGCCAAATTCTGAGGCATGTTGCCTCATTTGCATATTATAATAATGATTAACCCAACTCTCCAGAGCAGACTATTTTGCCGTTCCACCACCCACCCTGGTTAAACTGAGGCAGGCAGATTCATGGCAGTTTGGAGCTGGGTTTCTCATGTTTACCAACTTATCTACCCCAGCCCTCCCCACAGAGCTCACCAGCCCAACACAGGGTGAGAGAAAGGTTAAAATTTCCCCTATAATGAAGAAATGATCTGCAGCCACTTCGAATATTTGTGTTCAAACAAAGTCCCCAGTGCGAAGCTAAATCCAGGCTGGAAGGTTTGACATAGTTCCTGTTCCTTTGGCCAGTTACTGGGTTTGTATATTAGATTAATGTGAGAATATAAGAAATTGCAGCATGGTGAGGTGAAGACAATTGTACTTCACTGCACATTGGAAGGGCTGCACCTACTTCATGAATAGCATTGGAATAGCTAAAGTTGAAGTCAAAAATCACTGAGGAAGATCTTACAGAGGTATATGAGACTGCTAAGGGTATAGAAAAGGTAAATGCAGAATATTGATTTAAATTAAACTGTGGGAGTAGAACTAGGGGACTTGGGGCGGGATTCTCGGGTCATCGGGCGGGTTTGGCAGGCTGGGGAGCGGCTGTGAAAGGGTCCACCGCCCATGGTCGGCCCCCAACCTCAATTTCATGCTGGCTAGGCCAAGGCTCAGCGCTGCTGGGGTGGTGAGTGGGAGGAGGCCGAGCTCTGAAGTCAGCACAGATGCAGGGGAGCGCGCAATGAAAGCTCCCTGAAGGCAGAGAGCTGCTGCAGAGAGCTGAAGAATTTTAAAATCAATAATAAAGATTTGGAAATTCTGAAAAAAAATGTCCCCATATGGAATTCACTCACATGAATATATACATAATAAAAATTATGTCAACATGTTTGTTTTTAATTAATGTCGGAAACCTCATCCTGCCCATTGGACGGTCAGCGAACAACCTCTCTTAATTAATAAATTAATGACCATAATAGGCCTCTTAATTGTCAGCGGACGTGCTGCCAACTTGTGCGCGCGCTCACCGACTGAAATATCGCATGAGTGCACAATGACGTCAGGACGCTTGCCCGATGTCATCGTGCGCAATTTTACGCCCAATCGAGTTGGACGACACCCGCCTTTGGAACGCAAAATTTTGCCCTTGGGTTCAAACACAGAAGTTAATTTTAGCTCTGATATCAGGAAATTCTTCATGCAAATGGTGATCAATGTGAATAATCAATGTGAATAAACCCCCTGATGAGTGGTCTTAGAATCATTTAAGAAACAATTTGTCACTACAATTGGGGAGGGAGGGGGCAATCTCTCTGGAGGAAAGTATTAAGATAGGACAAAAGGCTTTCCTCATCCAGAATTACCTTGTGATCTCCACCTCAATCTCCCCACCCAGCAGAGTTTGAATATACTGCTGCTCACTCTCAGTGACATTCTCCTCCCCCTCAGTGACATCTCACTTTGCTTGAATAGATCTCTCACTTGGAGTGTGTGACATTTCTCTCCCACACCATCTGCAATTGTTCCACCTCCAGTAAAGCAGTTCTCTGCAAAGAAACAATATCTTGTGGATACTTTTCTTTGTCCAGAATCATGTCATGTATTTTGGGAAGGCACTGGATAATTGTTTTACACATAATACAATGATATAGTGAGATTGCTGGTACGATGAGAAACAAGCTACAGGTTGTTGTAATTTGGTGGGATCCATCAGGTTGTGTGGGGGGAGGATTCTGACAGGGCTGAGTTATTACCCTTTGTGAGTCTTTCACAGCTCAACTGAGTGTAAGAAAATCCTTCATAACTTTTGATTATGTTCTTAGTGAACCCATTCTTATAAAATCTGGGTGGCATTGTCCAGCTAGACTAAGTTTCAAGGAGAGTGTTCAAGACAGTTCAGCACTTCTGAAGCTCCAACCACATACTGTACACTACCCATTCCAACTGGTTTATGTTTCACTGGTGTTTCACCTACATGTTTGTTATGGGGAGGGTTACACCTTATCCTGAACAGAACACTTATGAGTTACAAGAGGAAGCTTTTCTCCAGTGATTTGGGCCAATTCTTCCTGACCATGACTACGTAGGCTGGGATCACATTCCAGTTAACCATTCCTAGCTGGCCTGATGCCCAAATATTTGGGATTGGAACTGGTTTTCGTGCATCGGGTTCTTCAGTGTTCTATACAATTGGATGAAGACATTTGAAGTGCTCTCACACCCCCTAGTGGCTCATTAAGGAACAATGCTGGAAGCAGATCGGGAGCAAATCATCTGTCTATAATTCCAGGAATGCTTTGTAAAATGCAGCAAACCTAAAGGAGACGAAATAAGTGGTTCAAAAAGCCAGCTCACCAGCAACTTCTCAGGGGCAATTAGGGATGGGCAATAAATGTGGGCCGAGCCAGTGACATTCACACCCCACAAAAGAATTATAAAAAATAGCTAAAAGTAATTTGGAACATGATTATTTATAATAGGAATTTGCCTCTACTTGTCCTTTCATTGGTGTTAAATAGTAATTTCAATACTTGCATATAATCCTTTGTGTTCAAGGCTCAATTCAAGTATGTTGGGCGGTATGGTCTGTCAGTACAAATGGTAAAGAGAAAAATCTCATTCAATAAAACCAAGTTGTTGGAGGTTTGGTTCCAGTGTTGGACATAGTGGTATTTCTATGACTTTCTAACAGAAACAGAAGGAATCAGTCCTGTAATTTTACTGACAAAAGCTCATCAATCTGAAACCTTAACTCTTTCTCTCTCCACAGGCACAAATGTTGTGCATTTCCAGCATTTTCTGTTTTATGTGACATACTGAGTTTCCTCCACCCCCATTTTATATCTCATTCCAGTAAAATCCACCACAATAGTATTTTACAACAGTCATTGGCACAAGTGGGCTTTATTCTGAGTGCATAAAAAGATATAATTTTAAATGTCATCTTGGCCAATCCTATGAGTGAGGAGAGGAGAGGAGGTCTGGCTCAGAATCTCTAGCTATTCACTCGGGAGATTCCTGCGTCCATCTCCTAGTGCTTTTGATAACAGCAGAAGAGACTTTAATAGTCTAAATTCCCTTGGTGCTTTCCATTCTGTGCTCCATTCTTTATCGGTTCATCACGGCATTTTTTGTCTTTCTTTATCAACGGGCTGAGTCTTCCAAGGAGTGGCAGTCACCAACGGATAACATAAGAACATAAGAAATAGGAGCAGGAGTAGGGCCCCTCAAGCCTGCCCCACCATTCAATAAGATCATGGCTGATCTGTCCCAGGCCTAAACTCCTCTACATACTATGGACTTCAAAGCCTGGATTTAGCATTCATCACTGAGTCGTGATTCACTTCATACTCTCTGCTCTTCTCCTTGGCACTGGTTGTTCCTTCCATGAAAGGCTTAATATCAGAAAAAGATGAGAAGGCTGATTTTGCAGACCCACACTTTAACATTTAGATTCAGAGGGTCTGATCTTACATGAAACGTTGTTCCTAATTTCTACAAGCTGCAACAAAATATTGCTTCCTTTTATCTTAATGCATATTGCATAAAGTATAATAAGTATTGAATAATTAAGCATTAAACACAACCATATTTTTTGTGTGATGTAGGACACCAAACTCAATACCCGGGAGAGGCATTATATCTCTCGTACTACATTAATTAATTGTCCACCCTCAATGAAACTTCATGGTGAATATTACTCATATATAAATGGTGAACTTTGTGTTTACTGAAGTAAAGGACGTCAAAATTGGAATGAAATTCTGATCCATTTTGGCAGTCTAGGGTGGAATTTTCCCAAATTTACACTAAGTACGGCAGCAGGCGGGTAAAATGATGTGCAGCCTGCGAACAGTGATGATGGGTTTTCACACCACATCGTCCCGAGCCCGCCTCATTATTTATGCACTCCAGGGAAACACACCGTTTCCATGGCGCCTCCCGCCATCACCCCGCCGTTGCATCACACCGGGTGCCATGTTTAAAAGCCAGCCGCAAGCACAGTGTTCATTGCTTCCAGCTCACCACTGCTCCCCAGGAGACATGGCCCTCAAAGGCAAGAAGACTGCAGCCCCCTAGTTTAATGACGGGTCCCTCGAGGGACTGATGGATGCCACGGAGGCCCACAGGGATGTCCTAGACCCCTGCCCTGGCTGCAGGAAGGGCAGCAACGTGACCAATTGGCTTGGGAGGCAGTGGCAGTGGTGGTCAATGCCAACACCCTTCAGAAGGGGACAGCTACCCTGTGACACAAAAGGATGAATGATCTTCTCCATTTTGCCAGGGTAAGTCAGTCTTTTCATCACTCTCAATGCACATACTCACAAACCCATCACACATCTATGGGGCCCTCACTCACTGCCAGTACCAGGGACATCACCATTCACTCTCTGTCATTGTCATCATCCTGCCTATGGGAACCACTCACCACCCGCACAGGCCCAGCACATTTATCATCTGACCCGGCAGGCGTCCTGCTTACACTTCCTCCATCTCTATCCTTGCAGGACAAGTTGGCACACAGCAACAGGGAGAGGTCACAGACCGGTGGCAGAGTGCCCAAAATCAAGGTCCTCACCAACTTTGAAAACAGAACCATCCAGCTGGCCAGCAAGGATCTAGACCAATCCTGTTCTGATGGTGAGGTCGGCGGTGCTCTACCACGTGAGAATCCAGTAGTGCAATAACAATGCTGTGAGTGATATGTCCTGTTTCACGGGCCACTGCCAAGCACTAATTATCTCCTCTTGTTTCCACAGGCACATCTGCCAAACAGCTGACAGAGTCCATGACCCAGGGCCTCCAATCAAGCCCTGAAGAAACGTCTGAAGAGGAATCTGGAGTTACCCTCCATGAAGTCCTGTCACAGTGCTCACCCACACCCTCCACCAGCGCAGACACACACCTCTTTGGGAGCTAGTTTTAGAGTGGCTTTGGGTCACAATCTGGTGAACACATCACACTGTCTGATCCGCAGGCGGTGGCAGGGACCTCCCAGGTGTCTGGCACTCAGAGGACTGCTGGAGGCCGGAATTTTCTGAGTCCAAGACAGATGCAGAGCCTCTGGCCTCGGGCATGTCACAGTTGCTGGAGCTGCAAAGGCAAGCTCGGGAGCATCAGGAAGGGATGTCTGCTGCACTCCTCAGATTGCAAGGCACGATGGAGAAATCCATGCGCATTCAGTCTGAGGTGATAGCACCAGCATGTCAATGTACCAAGGTCAACACTGGTAGAATGGCAGCTGCCATGGAGAGCTTGGTCCAGGACTTCACTCCTGCACTGCTGTGCAGGCTGAACTCCATCACTGATGGCTTAGTTGGCCTCCAACAGTGTGTATGTGAGAGGGGTGCGGGGCAGCTCAATCTCACTCCAGCTATCCCTGCTCTTCAAGGAATCATCCTGGGGCCCCCAGGCATCTATAGGGGGAGGATCAGCAGGTGCAAACCCCGGGACCATCCACTCCACGTGTGGCCCATCCGACTCCCCTCTTCCTGTGACCTCAGCAGCTCCAGCTCCACAGGCTGAGGAGGGTGCCACTGTCACACAGCAGGACCCTGAAAGCAGGCCAAGGCCGTCCAAGTCTCATCCCTCCAGAGGATGCCCGTGAATGTCATCACAGACGGGGCATCACAGTCAGCAGGCTGCCTCCACCTCTGCTATGGATGTCCAGGGAGCACCAAGACTAGCGGCAGGTCTAGCAAAGTTAAGGAGAATTAGTTACACAGCCTATGGAAGGGGGTTAATCACTTGTACATGCTGTTCACTATTGTCAATAAATTCTCAAGAATGTCTCCCTGCCTATGGCTCCATGTTCTGCAGTGTTCTTGTTACTCAGTTGTGAAACCTTTCTGCTCAAGATAAAGGTAGGTGTCTCTTCCCTGTGCTCTGTGCAGCCTTCAGACCAAAGTAGTGGCCTGGCCTCACACTCCCTGGAAACATTACTGATGCCTGCACCTCGGCTGTGCTTGTCATTGCTGCCAGAATGTAGTGGGCTGGCGCCACAGAATTCTCGCATACTCTCTGTGTGCTCTCAGCATCTTTAAGGAGGGGCTGGCCCTCATCTCATCAGCATCTGTGACCACTGATGCTGTGCTCCATCTCCTGAAGGGCTCAGGTGCTGAAGGCGGACAAAGCATCAGATGCTTCTCACAATGCATGGCTGTGTCTCTATGATATGACCCTGATCACGGAGCTCAGGCCAGCTGCCCTTGGCCAGACAGGAGTCAGACATTCTCAGAGGCTGTGTGAAGATTTATGGAGTGTCCTCACTCAATGTCATCATCATCCTCCTGCAATGGAGCGACTATTAGGGCCTCCACTGCACCTCCATGACAGGAGCATTCTCACAGAGAGTATTCACGCTGCCATAAGCTAGACTTGGAGTCAAACATTCATAACTGCAATGTGAGGATCTATCACCTCATTGCATGTCATCATCATCCTCCACAAATCTAGCAGCTATGAGGGCCTCCCGAGTGTACCTGCCTTGTCTAGCCAGTGTGAGGGCCTCGTCCTATCATCGTCACCTCTGAGGACCTCCTTAGCCTCACTCCTGTTGGCGTGCTCCTCATTTGAGGAGACATGCAGCCCCATCATCTCATCCTCAGCCAGCTCCTCTCCCTGTTGCAGTGCCAGGTTGTAAAGGGTGCAGCAGACGACGATGATACGTAACACCCTCTGTGGACAGTATTGCAGGGTCCACCAGATCGGTCCAGGCACCAGAAACTCATCTTCAGCATCCTGATGGTTTGCTCCACCAAGTTGTGAGCTGCAGCATGAGCCTTAGTATACTGTCGTTCTGCTGCAGTCTGAGACCGCCACTCGGATGTCACTAGTCACGAACTCTGCTGGTAGCCTTGTCCCCGAGGAGCCAACCCTGCAGCTTTTGTGGAAGACTCCAGCGATCTGTGACCAACTGAGGATGTAGGATTTGTGCACAATCCCTGGAAATCATGCGCACACCTGCAGGATGTGTTTCTGGTAGTTACACATCAGCTGCACATTCAGTGAGTGGAAGCCCTTGCGGTTAATTTAGTTCACTATGTGTTGCAATGGAGATCTGAGCTCCAGATGATTGTATTCAATCACACCCTTTACCCGAGATCAGCGCAAATCCAATCCCTCTTGCATCCTGGCTGTCCTGGTCCCGGGCAAAATGCAAAAAGTTGTGTGCCCTCTCAAAGATGGCATTCATGACCTCATGAATGCATTTGTGGGTGGGGGCTTGAGAGACCCCAAAGAGGTCACCTGTGGAGCCCTGAAAGGAGCCACTAGTGTAGGAACTGAGCGCCGTGGTCACTTTGACAGCTGCTGGCAGTGGATGCCCTCCATGTCCCCATGGTGCCAAACCCTGCAGTAAGTGGCAGGTGTGAGTGAACAGTTCCCTAGACATTCGCAATCTTCAGCGACACAAGTTCTCGGTCATCTGCAAGAATGAAAGGCGATGTCTATAGGCCCTGGGTGTCACTAGATGCCTGGTTCTTGGGCAGCGTGTGCGGGAGCCCCAGCCATCCCTTCTTCCTGAGGTTGCTGCTCCTGCCTCTGTGCAGTTGCTCTCTCCTCTGTCTTCTTCACGCTCTGTAGGCCATCAGGCACACAGCTGGTTCACTAGACTTCATGATCCGAATGTACTGCTTCTACAGAATGAAACAGCAAGGCACATTGTTAACATGGGTATACTAAGAGCCTGTCCTGGTTAAATGTGACAGCCACTTAACACTTCGGAAAGAGTGTTGGCCACCACTTGAATGGCCAGAGTTTAGTGCGCTGCATGGCTGCCCTGTTAGCTTGAACCATGGAGGAGACTGGTCCAAACTGGGATGCTGAGATTGCAAGAGGCTGGGAGCGCCTCCAGCAGTAACTGTTATGTGGTCAGCTTTAGCGAGGAGATTGTACAAAGTGTGCAGTCCAATGCTCTGCAGTCCACTAAAGTGTTCTGTTAACAACCTCTCTGAAGCTGCCAATTTAAACAACATAATTGCTATCCTTGTGCTGGGGTTTTGCAAACCCAGTGATTGAATTGAGATAAACTCACTTCACATACAACCTTTATAAGATGGTAGAGAGCTAAAGCTTCCATTCCTGACAGGGAGATATAATAATTTTCACAATGTTATTGGAATTTATTGTGAAGTAGAGTAATAGTGGGGTCTGTGTCCATGTCTGTGTTGTGTTTGTGACTTAATTGAATTAAAGGGAGCTGGTCTGAAGGCTTTGATATATCAGAAAATAAACTAGGTTTGAAATGTTAAGTAGATAAATATGGCATAAGTTTTAGAATGTAAGGTACAAAGGGAACACTTGCATTGTTACATAAACCAGACTAGCTTGAATTCAAAAGAGGGGGAGTGAACTATTTCACCTAGCTAGAAGAAGTTAAGAAAGTGTTTATTTTTCCCAAAGATTACTGGTAAAATTGGTACAATGAGGGATTTTTATCATTAGAAATGTGAAGTCTAAAGACATAGTGAAGCAATGGGCATTTGCATTCAAAGGGGGAAATATGTATAAAGGAGAGAAGGCTGTGTGTAAGGATAAGAATTCTAAGATCTAACAAATGTGAAAAGCCTCTAGCATCTAAGCCTCAAGCTGCTGTCCAAAAGGAACCAAAGCTAAGAAAACTCACTTTAAATTTGACTGTCCAGTCTGTGTGCTTTAAATCTATGTGTTTTACTGTTGCCTTAACGAAAGTGGAACTGGGAGTTAGATTAACTAACTCTCCCTCAGCTGATGAATCAGTGCTCCTCCATGTTGAACACCATGTGGAGGAAGCACTGAAGGTGACAAGGGTGCAGAATGTACTCTGGGTTGGGGACTTCAATGTCCATCACCAAGAGTGGCTCAGTAGCACCAATACTGATCAAGCTGGCCAAGTCCAAAATGACATAGTTGTTGTTAGTCTGTGTCTGCAGCAGGTGGTGAGGGAACTAACAAGAGGGAAAAGCATACTTGACCCCATCCTCACCAACCTGCCTGCCGCAGATGCATCTGTCTATGACAATATTGGTTGGAGTAACCACCAGAATTTGTGGAGACAAAGTCCTGCCTTCACATTAAGGATACTCTCAATCATGTTGTATGGCACTACCACCATGCTAAATGGGATAGATTAGAACAGATCTAGCAACTCAAGACTGGGCATCCATGAGGTGCTGTGGGCCATCAGCAGCAGCAACACAATTGTACTCAAACACAATCTGTAACCTCATGGCCCAGCATATTCCACACTCTACCATTACCATCAAGCCAGGGGATCAACCCTGGTTCAATAAAGTGTGCAGGAGGGCATGCCAGGAGAAGCACCAGGCATACCTAAAAATGATGTGTCATGTGAGCTGCCTTCTTGAACTGCTGCAGTATATGTGGTGTAGATATACCCAGACTGCTGTTAAGAAGGGAGTTCCAGGATTTTGACCCAGCAACAGTGAAGGAACGCCAATATATTTCCAAGTCAAGATGGTGATTGACTTGAAGGGGAACTTCTAGATGGTGATTTTCCCATCTATCTGCTGCCCTTGTCCTTCTAAATGGTAGTAGTTAGGTTTGGATAGTGCTGTCGAAGGAGCCTTGGTGAATTTCTGCAGTGCATCTTGTAGATGGTACAAACGCTGCTACTGTGCATTGGTGGTGGAGGGAGTGAATGTTTGTAGATGTGGTGCAATCAAGTGGAATGCTTCTTCCTGGAAAGTGTCAAGCTTCTTGAGTGTTGTGAGAGCAACACTGATCCAGGCAAGTGGGGAGTATTCCATCACACTCCTGACTTGTACCTTGAAGATGGTGGACAAGATTTGGGGAGTCAGCAGGTGAGTTACTCGCCACTGGATTCCTAGCCTCTGATCTGCTTTTGTAGCCACAATATTTATATGGCTGGTGAAGCTATAACACAGGACTACTTGCATGACAAACAGCATAAGCAGCATGTGATAGACAGAGCTAAGCGATCCCACAACCAACAGATCAGATTCAGCCAAATTGATTTACTCCACGTGAAATCAAGAAATGGCTGAAGGCACTGGATAGTGCAAAGGCTATGGGCCTTAACAATATTCCAGCAATAGTACTAAAGACTTGTGCTCCAGAGCTTGCCGCAACCCTAGCCAAGCTGTTCCAGTACAGCTACAACACTGGCATATACCTGGCTATGTGGAAAATTGTCCAGATATGTCCCTTACACAAAAAACAGGACAAATCCAACCCAGCCAATTACTGCCCATCAGTCTACTCTCTATTATCAGTAAAGTGATGGAAGGGGTTATCAAAAGTGCTATCAAGTGGCGCTTGCTTAGCAATATCCTGCTCACTGATGCCCAGTTTGGGTTCTGCCAGGGCCACTCAGCTCCTGACCTCATTACAGCCTTGGTTCAATCATGGACAAAAGAGCTGAACTCCCGAGATGAGGTAAGGGTGACTGCTTTTGACATCAAGGTCACATTTGACATCAAGGAGCCCTAGTAAAACTGGAGTCAATGGGAATCAAGGGGAAAACTCTCCGCTGGTTGGAGTCACACCTAGCACAAAGGAAGATGGATGTGGTTGTTGGAAGTCAGTCATCTCAGCTCCAGAAAATCACTGTAGGTATTCCTTAGGGTAGTGTCATTGGTCCAAAGATCTTCAGCTGCTTCATCAATGACTTTCTTTCCATCATAAGATCATAAGTGGGGATGTTTGCTGATGATTGCACAATGTTCAGCACCTTTCGCGAGTCCTCAGATACTGAAGCAGACCTGGACAACATCCAGGCTTGGGTGACAAGTGGCAAGTAAACATTCATGCCACACACGTGCCAGGCAATGACCATCTCCAACAAGAGAGAACCTAACCATCGCCCCTTGACATCAATGGCATTATACCGCTGAATCACCCGCTATCAACATTCCGGGGGTTACCATTGACTAGAAACTGAACCGGACTAGCCATAAATACTGTGGATACAAGAGCAGATCAGAGGCTAGGAATCCAGTGGTGATTAACTCACCTGTTGACTCCCCAAATCTTGTCCACCATCTTCAAGGTACAAGTCAGGAGTGTGATGGAATACTCCCCAAGGCTCCTTCGACAGCACTATCCAAAACCAACCACTACCATCTAGAAGGACAAGGGCAGCAGATAGATGGGAAAATCACCACCTAGAAGTTCCCCTCCAAGTCAATCATCATCCTGACTTGGAAATATATTGGCGTTCCTTCACTGTTGCTGGGTCAAAATCCTGGAACTCCCTCCTTAACAGCACTCTGGGTATATCTTCACCACATGGACTGCAGCAGTTCAAGAAGGCAGCTCATCCCCACCATCTCAAGGGCAACTAGGGTTGGGGAGCACAGGCCACAGCCCATGAGTGAATTTTTTAAAAATTAGAATTTATCATAGTAGTAATTTGTAGATCTATGTTTATTTTTAATTCGTTCATGGGATGTGGGCGTCGCTGGCTAGGCCAACATTTATTACCCATCCCCATATTGCCCTCATTCAGAGGTCATTTTTAAGAGTCAACCACATTGCTGCGGGTCTGGAGTCAGATATAGGCCAGACCAGATAAAAATAGCAGATTTCCTTCCCTTAAGAACATTAGTGAAACAGATGGGTTTTTATGACAATTGACAATGGTTTCATAGTCGCCATTGGACTTTTCATTCCAGATTTTTATTGAATTCAAATTTCACCATCTGCCATGGTGGGATTCAAACCTGGGTCCCCAGAGCATTACCCTGGGTCTTTGGAATACTCGTCCAGTGCCAATGCCACTATGTCACCGCCACTCCATTTCTTCTATTAATAAAGGTTTAATTTAGTTTTGTAAGAACCTATAAGACTTGGTGGTCTTATTACTATTGAATTCAAGGCACACATCTCAAAATTTATACAAATTGCAAAACAGTTGTGGCAGTTGTTTCAAGTTTCCCTTTGGGATTTGAGCAGCTCAGAATTTACCATAATAATCTCAATTTGTCTGGGTTTAAACCCTCGTCCCAGAGAGCAATATACAGAGGAGTACACTAGATATCACCAGCATGCATTTACTCTGTAATAGACTGTGAAGGCATTAAAAATTGTAACAGCTGAGCGATGTGAATCAATCTATTTGATGAGTTATTCTGATGTATTCAGCCATCAGTGGCAGATGGAATCAATGCAAATTGGTCAAAGTCTGGGATTGTTCCAGCAATATGGAGTGTTAAATTGATTCATTTTTAAAAATTCATTCACGGGAGTGGGCTTCACTGGCTAGGCCAGCCATTTATTGCCCATCCCTATTCGCCATTGAAAAGGTGGTGGTGAGCTGTCTTCTTGAACCTCTGCAGTCCATGTGGTGTAGGTGCTGTAACAATGCTGTTATGAAGGAAGATCCAAGATTTTGACCCAGTGACAGTGAAAGAATGGCGATATATTTCCAAGTCAGGATGTTAAGTCACTTGGAGGGGAACCTCCAGGTGGTGATGTTCCCATGCATTTGCTGCTCTTGCCCTTCTAGATGGTAGTGGTCATGGATTTGGAAGGTGCTGTCTAAAGATCCTTGTTGAGTTCCAGCAGGGCATCTTGTAGATGGTACACGCTGCTGTCACTGTACGTCAGTGGTGGAGGGAGTGCGTGTTTGTGGATGTGGTGCCAATCAAGCAGGTGTTTTGTCGTGGATGGTGTCCAGCTTCTTGAGTGTTGTGGGAGCTGCACTCATCCAGGCAAATGGACAGTGATCCATCATACTCCTGACTTGTTCCTTGTAGATAGTGGGCAGGCTTTGGGGAGTCAAAAGTTAAGTTGCTCATCACAGGATTCCTAACTTCTGACCTGCTCTTGTAGCCACAGTATTTATATGGCTAGTCCAGTTCAGTTTCTGGTCAATGGTAACACCCAGAACGTTGCAGAACTGTTTAGTGGGGGGGATGTCAATGGATGGTTTTGAATTTTCTTTCATTGGCAGTGGTGTTGGACCATGAGCTACTGCTTGCTCCTCAGAACTTAAGAACATAAAAACATAAGAAGTAGGAGCAGAAGAAGGCCATTCAGCCCCGAGGGCTGGCTCGTCCGTTCAATAAGATCGTGACTAATCTGATTGTAGCCCAACCTTGCTTTCCAGCATGCCCCACACATAACCCTTGATACCTTTATTGATTAAAAATCTGTCTCATTCAGCCTTGAATATATTCAATTACCCAACCTCCAATGCTCTCTAGGAAGAGAATACCATTTCCCCTCATCTCAATCTTAACCGGGAGGCCCATTACTTTTGCTGCAGCTTCTCCTGCATCCATTTATTCCTGGGACTTTTCTTCCTCTGATGATGACTCCTTCTCAGCTGCCGTTGCCTCCATTGCAATGCAAGGTTCTGCAGGATGCAGCAGAGAATCACAATACAAGATGGTCTTCCCATGGCTATCATTGTACCACCTTTTAGCTGGCATTCATAGGTACTGATTGGATGTTATCAACTGTGACAATAATAAAATAAACTTCTTTCCTAGTAGCCACCATTTGATCTTCTATTCTTCCTCAATTAGTCTGAAGATGTCCACATGATGAAAGCATCATGCTACCAAGGCAACATGCACACATCGTAGAGACACACCAGCTACACATTGACAAAGTGATACCCTTTCCTATTGATAAAAAGTCCAGGCTCAGGTGGTGGTGTCTTAATCAATACATGAAGCAGGATTTTTAGTTTGGCAGATGCGAGCGATGGGCGGGCCTGGAAGCGACCGAGAATGGACCACCGACCACAATTGGCCCCCAACCATGATCTCACACTGGCTGACCAATTAATAGCCAGCCAGAGTGAAATGTGCGCTGAAAGGCTCAGCGCTGCCGGGGTGAGGGCGGGGGGAGGACGAGCACTGAAGTCAGCACGGGTGCGGGGACGAGCGCTCACAGAAAGCTCCCTGAAAGCAGAGAGCTGCCTCAGGGAACTGAAGAGCTGGACAATCTAAAGTAAAGGTCACAGAAACTGTAAACAAAGTGTCCAAGCTGCATAATCAGTCACTTGACATTGTAGGTAATGAAAATGCTGCACACCGAAAATTATTTTAATTTTAATTTATCACGGAAACCTCACCCTTTCTGTGGATGAGGTTTCCTGAAAAATGCAAAGGCCACCTGGCCGATTCACCTGGCCGCCAAACGTAACGTTGGATGGGCAATGAAAAATCTCCATTAATTAGTGGGCTTAATTGCCTTCTTAATTGTTGGCTGGCATGCTTCTGAGTTTAGTTTGCACCCGCCGACCGAAATATCGTGCAAGTGCGCTATGACATAGGGACGCTCGCCTGACGTCATCACACACTATTTTACGCTTGAGTGGGTCGGACAGGTGACGGCCCGCTCAGTGAAAAATTATGCCCATGAATTCATTCCTTAGCAGCCTGAACCTGGCAATTGCTGCAAATCTCACAATTCTGTCATGTTGTCTGGTGGCATCTATGGGGAAGTTGACATGTCTGTCATTTATTTTATGCAAGTGGGTGTAGTCAGCTGACTAATGTGTGCCATGGCCCCACTGCTGCCTGGGAGGATCCTGGAATAAAGGAAAAATTGAGGGTGAACGTCACTTTGCCACAGGCAGGTCTGTAGATTGTCCCCCAGGTGGCTCCACAGGTCTGCTGGAGAAAACTAAACATAATTGCACATTGCTCCTCAGCGAGCTCCTGGAGCAGAATCAGTATCTACAGATCTGATGCGGAAGTTTGTGTTGTCCATGTGGAAGCCTCCTCCTATGTGTTGCTTTGATATTGACTGCTGCTCTTGCAGCATGCCCTCCTTGCTCCTGGTTCTGCTGTTTCTCTTCCCCTTTCCCCTTTCCACAATGGGGTTGCTAGAATCATTTCCTTTTCCGTTACCTTCACTCACCCTCCCTGAAGGCAATGAATGAATTCTGCCAAGAATTAAAAAAAAACCATTAGAATCATACTGAAGTTGCAAATCCTTCCACAGAGCTCAATCAAGAATTTCTGTAGAAGCCCTCGTTGCTTTTGTCCCGAGGTGCTTGTCCCTTTTAAATCAGCTTCTTAGTTGCCAATTCTAGCCTTTACCACCATATATTACTGAGTGGTCTCACCCCATTGCACTCTTTTGTCTTAACTACCAAAAATAGCATTGAGATTCATCAGACCCTGATTTTCAAAAAATTGTTTTCCTGCTACCTAAATTGAGGACCACAAAAAATAGTGGTAGCATCACCATCAACAGATAAAGGGTGATAAGACTTTCCAAAGGTAAAGTCTTTCCAGGCTCAAAATTCACACCATAGGCCCTTGGGCAATTGTCTTTTAGAGTAGGCGTTGGTGCAACTCATCCTTTTTAACCACTGTGAATGGGGTTTCGAATTCATCAAGGCCCGAATGATAATTTAACTTCACTCACTTATTATGTCTGGTTACCATCAAAGAAGTAATCCCGAAAAGGATCTCATTGAAAATTCTAAACTGTGGGGAATTGGTGGAAGATCAGCACCAAATGGTAAAACATGGGCTTGGGGTCTGATTCCCACATTTCAGGGTGCAAGATGTTAAATCCTGATGGAAGTGTTTCTTTAAAGAGTAAGAAGATTTTGAATTCCTGATATATGAATCAGAGGATGTCTAACCTGGCATTTATCTATATTATCTCATTATCATGAATAGTGTATTGAGTATGAGGTGATAGGCTTCAAAATACATTTTTAAATATAGCAGCCAATAAGTTTCTGACCTTAGTCAGGGTGTCAGGGGACAGGGGTGAATGAGGTTAGCAACTTTTTTATGCAGGTTAATGAAAAACAGGAGTAAATGCTAACACAGGTATTCTTGCATGCCTTGTGGCTAGTTATGGAGTGGTCTGGACAGAGATGCTGGGTTACCTTCAGCCAAAAGTAGGTAAGATAATAATGCCAACCTATATTTATATAGCATCTTTAACATAATGTAAGATCCCAAGGAGTTTCACAGGAGCATTGTAAAATCAAATATGACACTGAGCTGCATAAGGACGATAATAAATCAGATGACTGAAAGATTGATCAGAGGTAGCCTTTCAGAAATGCCTTAAGGGAAGAAAGAGGGGTAGAGAGGCGGAGGGGTGTAGGGAAGGAATTCCAGAGCTAGGGGCCAAGACAACTGAAGGAACAGCCACCAATGGTGGAGCAATTATGATAGGAAATGCATAGAGGCCAAAGTCAAAATAAAACACCTACTGTTAAATGTGATTCTGTGATTGGACAGCATTTGCTGAATGATCCTGAGTGCAATAATAGCTGCACTAACAATCAACTTAAGATACTTAGTTGAGCTTGTAATGTGGGTCATTTACTTTTGCTAGTAAAAACATACATTTATATGTAGGGACCCGTTCTTTGCAAACAAAAGGAATATGTTCAATCCTTGTGCCTTTTTAAAATTATCTGGGAGCTTGGGAAGCTTATAGTTCCCCGTTGCTTTCTCCGGGGCAAAGCATTGGCCAATCAGAGTCGACTTGCCAACCAACTTGCACCCTTTTCTATAATATAAATTGTTGTGATCATTTGAAATTTGGCATTTTGTGTTTGTCCAGATGAGTGCATGACAAAAAGCTTTGGCAACGTCTCTCTTTTGAGTAACTCTATTATAGTTTGAATAAAAATTCCTTAGTTAATTTGACCTATAGCTATCTTTTTATAATGTATTTGCCCCGATATTTGATCATTTCTCGATAACAGACAATTTTCTTGCATCAACTTTCAAAAACCTCCAAGGTCCTGAAAGTTTCAAGCATACAACTTTGAAGTCTCTTCTCCAAAGTATGTAACCCAGAAGGAACGCCAATGACATGAGACGAAAGGTCACGGAAAGGGTTGTGACTGTCGCAAGCATTTTGGACTGAAGCTTTCGGTTGACGTTTTATTATTGCACCACACAGACATGAAATATCTGATAATTAACAATGCAGGATTGTTAGGGTATGAAACATTAGTAACGTCCAGAAATGTGCAGCTTGCTGCTCATTTTTCTGATAGTCATAGGCCAGAGCTTTTAGCTCGGCGGGTGAGCGTGCGCCCAACCCAACCAAGCCTGAAATGATGCTTGCTGATGCCACCCGAACATGCCAATATTATCATGCAGTCAGGAGATAGTTTGGTCGGCGGGCGCACTGCTGGAGCTGGGAGCGTGTCCGCCGACAATTAAAAGGTCTATTAAGGCCATTAAGTTATCAATTGACTTTAATTTTTCACTGCCCGTTCAACCTAACGGTTGGCAGGCAGGTGAAAAGGCCAAGCAGCCCTTGCATTTTTTTGGAAACCTCATCCACAAATAAAATAAAAGCTTTATTTTTTTAATTAAAAACATGTCCCTGCTCATGTGACAGATTCTCTGAGGGGACACGTTGCATTACATTTTTCAGCTCTTTATTATTTTTTTAAATATCTCTTCATCTCCCTGAGGCAGTTCTATGCCTCAGGGAGATTATTCAACGCTCTCTCACATGCAAGTGCAAAGTTCGCGCTAGGCCTGCTAGCCGCTCAATCCCCCCCCCCCCCCCCCCGCCCCCCTGCTCCCCCCACCAACCCCCGCACCGTCAACACTCAGCGCTGCCACTCGTGTATCACGCTGGGTGGGCATTAATTGGCCCGCCATCGTGAAATCTCGGTGCGCTGTGGATCGCGGGCGGCAGTAGGCTTCCTGACCACCCCCGCTGATCCCGAGAGCAAAATTCTGCCCATTGAGTTGATCCTAAGATTTCTCCGTTTCCACTGCTCCCTGCTGGTCATTCCCCACATCTGCGGTAGATGAGATTTACACACTTAGCTACTAAGGTTTCATATTCCTGAAATTACTTGTTTTGAATTGAAACCAAAAATAAAAGTAACATCAGTTGATTATTCTATTAAAAAAATGTTCATTGGAGAATGAGTCCTTTGATGATACTGCTGCATTGCAGAATGGTGTGATATGTGTTCCTGCTGACAGCCCTCCCCAGGCTCAGTAGCAGAGAAGCATCATATTCTATCTAATGGCTTCTAAAGTTAAATCAAGTAAAACTTTGGAATGCCCATCTAACTTTGCATTCTGCAAGTTCCCTGCTCTGGCATGACGTTATTTTAAAAACTACATGCTGGAAATCTAAAACAGGAACAGGAAATGGACATAGGTCAACCAATATTTGTGAAGAGAAATTACAAATTTAATCAATGGCTACATGTCCTTCATTGGAATTGAAATCAAAGCGAGCATTTGAAAAGGGTTGAAAAAGAAATACTGTAGATGGAGGGAGACAACACGTGCACCAATCGGAGAGTTAATGTATTAAATGAGTTAAACAGAAAGCGATTTCTTAATATAAGGTAAGATGATGTCAAGGCACTGGAAGAAAATCGGGCCATGCAAAGAGTTAAGAGAGTGCAAAGGCATGGCAGTCCCTCGCCATGATGGTTCAAAAGTCCTATGATCTCAACAGACATCTTGGGCCGAATTTCCCATGCCGGCTGGCGTCGGGCACCTTCGGCGGCGTGACCAGACAATATGGTGAGAAGGCCAAAAATCAGTTTCACGATGTCATGAAACCAGTTTGAGATCGTCCACTCAGCCCATCAATGGCGGGCCACGTTTCCCGCCTTTGGACTTCAGGAACCTCATTGTAATACATCTATATATCGTCATAAGGCTAGCCCGCTGGAATCATCCCCGCATGCTGGATCATTCGAGCACGTCGACGTGATTTCCCGCCAATGTGTTTCACAACAGCATGTATAAGGCATGCACTTGCCAGACCGCACTTTGAGGGGATCTCGGAGATGATTGCGCAGTAACATTGCATAGCACTCACGAGGGTCACCTGTTGGACTTCAAGGATAAGGCACGTTGGGTGGGGGGGCAAGGGCTGCCCTGCGGTTGAGGCAACTTGCAGGAGGGTAGGAGGGTTTGGGCAAGGGCTACCCTGCAGTTGAGGCAACTTGGGTGGCAGTCATGGGCTGCCCTGTGATTGAGGCAACTTGGGCGGAGGGGGGATGCAAGGGCTGCCTTGCAGTGTGATTGACTTGGGGAGTGCGGGGACAACAGCTACCCAACGGTTGAAGGCAGTGCACAAGCACGTGCAGAGTGGGGAGGAGGGAAGTGGCCACGCTTTAGGGAAACCTTGTATATCATGACCATTCCTCTGCAGCTGAGAGAGCTCAGACACAGCCACTTTGACATGTGTGGAGTCGGGCCTCTAGTTTATCTATTCAAGCAGTGCAGAGGCATGAAAGTGCCACCAAATATTCCAGAGCTTTTCACCCTTCGGGCACAGACTGTAAACTAATGAGCATTTTAGTGGACTGCATAACAGTTGGAAGACTGAGCATGTTGTACAATCTCCTTGCTAAACCTGGCCATGGAACAATCACTGGTGGAGGTGCTCACAGCCCCTTGCAATGTCATCATTCCAGTTTGGACCAGTCTCCCTCATGGTCCAAGATAACAGTGCAGCCTTGCAGTGTGGTTAGGTGAATGCCAGCGCCTGAGCTGAGAGCACAACATGCAGTCCAGTGGGCAAAGCTGCTGTCAATTGGTCAGGTGGAATGGGACGGAGGTGGGCGGTTTTTCGGACAGCATTGCAGCGGACTAAATTCTGGCCATCCCATTCATCTGCTGCTCTTGTCCTTCTAGTGGTAGAGGTTGTGGGTTTGGAGGGTGCTATCAAAGGAAGCTTGACAAGTTGCCACTGTATGTCAGTGATGGAGGGAGTGAATGTTGAAGGTGGTGGATGGGTTACCAATCAAGCGGGCTGCTTTATCCTGGGCCATGTCAAGCTTCATGAGTATTGTCGGAGCTGCACTCATCCAGGCAAGTGGGGAATATTCCATCACATTCCTGACTTGTGCCTTGTCAATGGTGGACAGGCTCTGGGGAGTCAGGTAGTGAGTTACTCACGGCAGGATTCACAGCCTCTGACTTGCTGTTGCGAAACTGCATTTATATGGCTGGTCCAGCTAATTTTCAATGATTTCTCACCAGAAACAGCCACATAAATTACAGCCACACATTCCTACTCAAGGATCTATCCTTGGCTCTCCTACATCTCACCTACGTGCTGCCCTCGCAACATCATCCGAAAATACGCCAGTTTCCATATGTACTTTCCCAAACCTCTCTGATTCTATCTCACTTTCTTCCTTTAAGACATTTGTTAAAAGCTACCTCTTTGACCAAGCTTCCCATCTTATGCCCTAAAAAGCATCTTGGACTTTACTATGTTAAAGGCACTATATAAATACAAGTGTTTTTTGCCATTGGTGGTTTGCACCACACTCAGTCATTTTTTCATAGACATATAACCTTTTATTTCATGCATTCCAGCACCTCTTTAAGCTGTTAATTGTAGCTATGCTGGTCTGAGGGAGTCTTCTAATGAAGGTTATAAATTGCTTGGTTTTTGCCTACAATGCTATTGCTGCTATAGTCTACAAAATGCCAGCATATGAGGGTAAGCGTTTTGAGATTTGTGGACAGCAATAAAAGTTCTGAGCAGGGTAACTAGTTGAAATCATTTCATTATTCAACTTGCATGTTCATTAGAAAACAGAAAACAGGTAATAAAAACAGAAAGTGTTAGAAATACTCAGCAGGTCTGACAGCATCTGCGGAGGGAGAAACAGAGTTAACTTCTCAGGTCAATAAACTTTCATCAGAATGGTTAGCATCAGGGACACTTTATCACAGGTGGAATGGTATTAATAAATCACAAAATAAAGAATTAGGGTTAAAAACAAAAAAATGCTGGAAAAACAGCAGGTCTAGCAGCATCTGTGGAGAGAGAAACAAAGTTAACATTTTGAGTCCATATGCCTCTTCCTCAGCGGTAAATGTGATGGGTTTTACACTGCTTAAGATGGGACGGAGCAGGTGGAGCAAGATAGAAAGTCAGGGATAGGTGGGAACTAAGGAGAGATTGACAAAAATGTCATGGACACAAGACAAAGGGAGTGTTAAAGAAAAATAAGGTGCTGATAGTGGCATAAAGGTAAGAGTAGAATGAGGTAATAGCAGAACAAGAGTCAGCACTCTGTGAAAGCACAACAGTGATTGATAGATAGCCATGTGGGGCTGGTGGGGCAGGATTGCTGGTGGTGAGGGGTTAAGGAAAAAGGATGTTAAAAAAATGAAAATAAATAAATAATGAAAATAAAGGCTTAAATTAAAAAAACAAAAAAAACAATTGGATTATAGGAAGGGGTAAAGATGGAGGATCAAGTTCATGGTCTGAAGTTGTTGAACTCAGTCCAGAAGGCTGTAAAGTGCCTAATCAGAAGATGAGGTGCTGTTCCTCCAGTTTGCGTTGAGCTTCACTGAAACATTGCAGCAGGCCAAGGACGGACATGTGGGCATGAGAGCAGGGTGGTGTGTTGAAATGGCAAGTGACAGGGAGGTCTGGGTCATGCTTGCGGACAGACTTGGCGGTCACCCAGTCTGTGTTTAGTCCTCCATCCCTCACCAGGGCCTTTCGCTTCTTCCTTGAACAGAGGACCGAACAATCCCTATCCACCACCACTCTCCTCCGCTTGGCTGAATTTGTTCTCTCACTGAACAATTTCTCCTTTAACTTATCTCACTTGCTCCAAATAAAAGATGTGGCTATGGCTACCCGCATGGGCCCCAGTTGCCTGTCGTTTTGTGGGGTATGTGGAACATTTCTTGTTCCAGTCCTACTCAGGCCCCCTCCCACAGTTCTTTTTTCAGTACATGGATGACTGCATCGGTGCTGCTTCATCATCTTCTCTGGACTTGGAAACATTTAATGATTATGCAAACTGGGTGACCGCTTTGCGGAACAACTTTCCTCAGGTCGCAAGCCTAGCCCAGACCTCCCTGTCGCTTGCCATTTCAACACACCACTCTGCTCTCATGCCCATATATCCGTCCTTGGCCTGCTGCAATGTTCCAGTGAAGCTTAATGCAAACTGGAAGAACAGCACCTCATCTTCTGATTAGGCACTTTACAGCCGTCCAGACTTAACATTGAGTTCAACAACTTCAGACCATGAACTCTCTCCTCCCTCTTTACCACTATTTTTAATCAAATTTTTGGGGGGGTATTTTTAATTTTACTTTTTATTTTCATTATTTATTTATTTTTTAAATCCATTTTTCTCAACCTGACCCCCACAGGGCCATCTGTCAATCATTGGCTTCTATGTTGTGCTTTCAGAGTGCTAACCCTTGTTCTGCTATTAACACATTTTGCTCTTACCTTTATGCCACTATCAGCACCTTCTTTAGTCTTTAATACTACCGTTAGCACTTCCTTTGTCTTGTGTCCATGACGTCTTTGTCAATCTCTCCTTAGTTCCCACTATCCCTGCCTTTCTATCTTGCTCCACCTGCTCCACCCCCTCTTAAACAGTATAAAGCCCATCACACTTCTACTTCCATTTAGTGCTGAAGAAGAGTCATACAGACTTGAAACTTTAACTCTGTTTCTCTGTCCACAGATGCTGCCAGACCTGCCAAGCTTTTCCGGCCTTTTTTGCTTTCATTTCAGATTTCCAGCATCCACAGTATTTTGCTTTTATCAAAGAATTAGGCCTGTTTGTTATTTATTCCATACATTGCATCCATAAGCTGCAAAAATGCTGCAAATAGACAGCGAGTTCATCAGCATTTGAAAGAGAGACAAGTTGATGTTTCAGATGGGGCCTTACATCAGAAGTGGCTACTTCTGATCAAGGGTTGCACGTAAACTTAAACCGTTGATCTGATATTTTGATTCTTTCATTACTCCACCCAATGTTAGGGCCAATTGTGCTGTAGATCCTAAAGAGACCAGTGGCAGTATTTTTGCAGCTGTGTTCATTCCCATTCAATTCTAATGAACTGACACATCTTTGTGCATGTAGTTAAACTGGTCTAGTACATTTGAACTGTCCTTCTGTGACTGTATGTAGACAGCTCTCTGTTGAATCAATATTAACTTTCTCATGTTGTGTGAATTACCAGTGTGTATGAGGAAGCATTTGGTATGATCAGTGGATGTATCTTTGGGTTGACAGACAGGTGTATCCCTTGGTTGAACTGCAGAGAAATTCTGACAGTTTTGAATTGCTGATTAAATGCATTTTTCTAGCTGGTCTAGTAAAAGCAGAAGGTCACCAAAGGAATGCCTCAGGCTCCTACTGACATATGGCCAGTGTAAACAGGGTTTTTGTTTAAATTAGCACAAAACACAAGGAAACTCACTGGATCTAAGGATCAGTGACCGTCACAGGCAAAACTGACTGCATTTAATTTATATTTAAGTATTTGCATAACATGGCCTGACATTCCCCTGAACATATAGGCTGTCACTTCAAACTTCAAAACAACAACCGCTTCTATGTCTGATAACCAGGACCATGCATATAAACCAATCAGAATACCTCTGAAGGTCTAGAGAGACATCAACTCATGTGGAAATTTAATCTGTGTTTTTAAAATTTTAATGATGCCAAAAAGGAAAATAACAGACACTCAATGAGAAATTAGAGACCTCCCTTGGTGTTGCACTTGAGATTTCAGAACAAATAGGCCTAATTTATGCAATTACACTTACCTGGATTTCCCAGTTTTTAAAACAAGTACACATGTACACATGTACACAAATAGAATCATAGAATAACACAGCACAGGAGGCCATTCAGCCTAACCTGTGAACTATTCAATTAGCCCCACCCATGTTCTTTCCCCATTGTCTTACAAGTTTAAGTTAATTTAAAAAAATATTCTTTCATGGGGTGTGAAAGTCACTGGCAAGGCAAGCATTTGTTGCCCATCCCTAAATACCCTTGAATTGAGTGGCTTACTAGGTTATTTCAGAGGGCAGTTAAGAGTCAGTTACGTGTCAGACCAGGTGAAGATTGCAGATTTTGTTCCCTAAAGGGCATTAGGGAACCAAATGGGTTTCTGCAAACATCAATGATCGTTGTCATGGCCACCATTAATGAGAAAAGCTCATATTCCAGATTTATTAACTGAATTTAAATTCACTATGCAGTCATGAACAATTACCATATTGTTAAAAGGGTACTTGCACTATTAATTACTAGACTTAACTTTCTGCAGTGAGTTAAATGGAAAATAAGTGTTCAAATGCAGCAACTTCATGAAATACACAAGGAGGTTAAGTCTAAGAGACCACTATGCCACCATCTTGTCCTAAATTAACTCCTGAATCTGGTTCCACCACCCTTTCAGGCAGTGCATTCCATATCATAATCATTCATTGTGTCAATCAGTTTCTCCTCATCTCCCCAATTATCTTAAATTTGTATTGGTGCAATTGTTGTACATTTTGTTTGTTCCATATTTACAGCAGCATATGTTAATGCCCATTCAGTAGGAAACCAAACCGATTGGAATGAGTCGACCACCCATTTTATACCTGGTCTGATTTTGTTCTCTATTGGCTGGAGAATCCAATTCTGTAAGATTTCCATTAGATAGGCTGGTAGAAATGATCTGGTCACATAACGATGCACATTGGTATAATGTAATTATACAATTTAGAACAAGATAGGAAAGAAAAACATGTCATTGAATTTGTTGGATGAATAATGGTATGTGAATGACACGTGCCATTATTAATGTGCAAGGACAAGATACCCCATGAGTTGCAAATTACCACAAATTGCTGGATGATTTGCAGCATTCCACTGGCAGATTTCTAAAAACGGTCTCTTAGACTTAACCTCCTTGTGTATTTCATGAAGTTGCTGCATTTGAACACTTATTTTCCATTTAACTCATTGCAGAAAGTTAAGTCTAGTAATTAATAGTGCAAGTACCCTTTTAACAATATGGTAATTGTTCATGACTGCAAATGAATCTTTCTGACAAAGGATGCAAACAATTAATACTGTGGACTCTCATTCCTTCAGGTGGTTAAATGTTTTTGGCGATTTTATAAAGTTTCAAAATTTTACGTTTCTGAATTACTTAACTTAATTTTATTTTCAGTTTTTTTCACACTTCTTAATTCTATCGTTCGTTCCCTCACTTTATTTTTCTTTCTACTCTTGATTTGTCATTGAATTCACCCACTCCAAATGCACCCTCCTTCTCAATCCTCTATTTTTTAGGGCAGAGTTTTACGGTCCCCCACTGGCGGATTTGCAGGCATGGGACCCATAAAATTCATCGGGTGTCCTTCCTTCTGCCTACCAGCCCACCCCCAACCTGGCAGCAAATTCACAGGATCACTTCCTGCCCGGCGGCAACTTTCAGGCTGGTGGGAAGAATTCAGGAGTGGTTGGAAAGCCAGGCAAGTTAGTCTCCTTGGGGCTTGGGCTCCCGCTGGTTTGGCCGGCAGCTCACTAAGGTGAGACTTCTCCTGAGATAGGGGTGGAACCCTCACCTTAAAGCGATTAACACTGCTCCAATGTTAAATTGCTGTGATGCGGCCACCAGGATTGTGGGAGGGCTTCCCACTGACTTATTAGCTGGTGGTCTGGGACCCTGGTGTCCAGCCTGTGGTAACAGGCCACTTTTAAAAAAAATCATGCATGGGATGTGAGCATCACTGGCTCGGCCAGCATTTATTGCCAATTCCTAATTGCCCTTGTTCAGAGGGCATTTAAGAGTCAGCCACATCGCTGTGGGGCTGAAATCACATGTAGGCCAGACCAGATAAGGATGGCAGATTTCCTTCCCTAAAGGGCATTAGTGAACCAGATGGGTTTTTACAACAATCGGCAATGGTTTCATGGTCATCATTAGACTGTTAATTCGAATTAAGCAGAATCAACACAGATCTATGAAAGGAAAAGCATGTTTGACAAATCAATATAACTAATAAGATGGATAAGGCAGAACCAGTGGATGTATTTGGATTTTCAAGAAAAACGTTTGATAAGTTGCCATGCAAGAGGTTATTACACAAAATTAGGGCTCATAGGATTGGATATAGATATCATAATCTGGATTCAGGATTGTTTCATGGACAGCTACAGTGAAAGAGTAGGAACAAACAGGACATTTTCACCTGACAGGCTGTAACTAAAGGGCTATCAAAAGGATCATTATTTGGGTCTCAGCTTTTTAAAATATTAATGACTTAGATGAGGGGACTGCATGTAGCATATGCAGGATTGGTGATGATACAAAGTTAGCTGAGAAAGTAAACAGTAAGGAGGACACAGAAAGGCTGCAGTGGGATATAGACAGGTTGGGTGAATGGGCAAGAATATGGCAGATAGAATACAATGTGGCACAGTGTAAAGCTCATTACTTAATTAGGAAAATTAAAAAGCAGAACATTTTTGAATGATGAAAAACTGGGAAATGTTTGCATTCAGAAGGATCTGGTACCATGAATTACAGGAAGTTAACATGCATGCAATTAAGAAGGGAAATGGCATGTTAGCTTTGGTTACAAAGCAATTGGAGTATCAGAGTAAACAACTTTTACTATGATCATACAAGGTATTGGTGAGGCCACACGTGAAGTCTTGTATGCAGTTTTGGTCTCTTTACGTGAGGAAGGATGTATAGAGGGACTGCAACAAAGGTTTACTAGACTGGTTCCTGGTATGAGAGGATTGATCTATTAGGAGAGATTGAGTAAACTAGACCCATATTCCCTGGAGTTTGGAAGAACGAGAGGTCATCTAATTAAACCGTTGTGACCTCCGTAGAGACCAATAACTTTTAAAGAGCAATTTGAGCTTCCAGTCATTAACTGAAAGGATGGCATGACAAGATTGTAAAATAACGTTTATTTAATCAATGGCTAAAGGCAAAACACACTATTAACTAAACATTATTTTCTTTTCATAGGCAATTTATACTTTAAAACACCGAACAGAATTTGTCCCTTTCTACTTTTAATGACAACCAAAAACCCTAAGTTTGTTCCAGTACTCAGTCTCTTAAGTAGACATCCAATTCCCTTGGAATCAATCCAAAGTGATTCAGAGCTCCCAACATTATTTTCCACCATGAGAGTTTTCCTGGGGATGCTCCCTTTAAGTCCAGCTAGGCGATCCCTCTAGCCTTGCTCTAACTCTTCACAAAGTTGGTCTTCAAACTGTGCAAGAGCTCCCACCCACATTCTGCATGGTCAACGATAAAGTCAGCAATATTTCTGCTTAAGGTGCAGGCCTGGCTAACATCTATCTTTTGTTCACCCCTACTCAATTGGCTGCAGGCAAGAAAAAAACTGCAGCTGCCTTCTTTCTGTAATATTTTTGGATTTATAGGGAAGCCTGTAATCTGACGCCAAAATAGCCTCCTCTATCCCCTTCTCCACGGAAATGGGAAGTACATGAGCTTTGTATCCAAGTAGAAATGTTAATCAGCTATTTCTGATCACCCCTGCCTTACATCTTAGAAACAAAGGCCTGAATTTTTCACTCGTCGGGTGCATGCAATTGGCGGGCCCATGAGCAGACAGGAAACGAGCCCTTGACCTCGATTTTACGCTGGCTGGCGTGAAACATGCACTGAGAAAGGCTCAGCACTACCAGTGGGGACATGAAGAGGGCGAGCCTGGAGGTCACCGCGGGTGCTGGTGAGCTCCGTGAAGACAGACAGCTACCCCAGGGAGCTGCAGACCTCCATAGAATAAGCAAAACTACTTAAATGCTGCAAAATATGTCCATGCAGCTCAATTAAGTACCTGAAAGCATACTTCATAAAAAACAGTCCCCAGGTATCTCTTGTTATTTTATTTCCCCAGGGATTTCATTCTGCCCTAAATCAAGGTTTGAGGAAAAATATTATGGCCGCCTAGCCATTTGGCCAATTTGCCAACTGTAAAAGTGGACGGGCCATGAAAAATCACTTTCAATTGCTTCCTTAGTGGGCTTAATTGTCAGCAGGCGCATTTCCGACTGCGGCGCCAGCCCGCCGAGTGAGATAGCGCACAAGTGCGCGATAACGTCTGGACACTCGCCCCACGTTATCTCGTGCTATTTTGTGACTGGACGGGTCGGGCGCACACCGTTCAGGTTCCAGCGCAACTGTTTACAAGCTGATATCAATAAAACCCTTCTGGCTCTGAGGCGACTTAGGGTGGTAACTTCAGTTCTGGGGTATAAGTTGGATAGCAGGAGCAGAAATGAAACTGATCTCCACTCAGGAGTGGGATGGCTGGTCATGCACAATCTCGCACTGTTCAGCTCATTACATATACACACGCAAGGAGCATGGCAAATCACACAGGGGGGTGGTGGTGGGAGTGGGGTGCAGGAGGTTGCCATCCCCGCCATTATCTTATATTTAAAGGGGCTGTATTTAAAGGTCACTCGACACCATTCATTCAATGCAAGCCAGGAGTAGCAGTCTGAACTGTCATTCCAGCGGGAGGGACCAACTGCAGGTAAAAGAATGCTGCATAGCAGACAATGTGTGGCCCCATGGTTCAGTGAAGCCTTGCTGCAAAACCTGCTCCCAGCCATCTAAGAAAGTTAGGAGCTGCTATTTCCCAGGGATGGTAGCAGGAGACCCTCCCGTCAGACTGTGGTGGCCTAGGCGAAGGTCACAGCGGAGGTTAGCGCCTGTGGGGCCCACAAGAGATCAGCCCTGCATTGTCCAAAAAGGATGAACAATCTGCTGCACTCGGACAGGGTAAGTGGCACTGTCTACTCACTGCAAAGTGATACTCATAACAGCATCAGGCAGTGTAAGTGTGCAAGTGCACAGGGAGGGCAAACAAGAGTTTGAGTTGCAGGACTCAGCAGCAGATGGGACATGTGCGCTGAACGTGTGACAGCAACTTCATGCTCTTGATGTTCTATCAATTGCAGGACACCCTGCTCATTGATCACTTACTGTGGAGGGCTCAGGATCTGCCATAGGCATGCACACGCCTAAACTGCTCATGCACCCATTGGGATGACACTCAATCCTTCTGTCTGTGCGCAGGACAAAAACATACATAACAGGAGGGAACAGGCCAAGACCAGTGGCAGCCTTCGAGATATTAGAAACCAAAGCACCTTTGAAGAGGAGGCCGCAGAAATAGCCAGGGAGGAGCAGGACTGTGCCTGCACCAAAGGCAAGACAGGACTCCCCCAGATAGCCAGTGAGAATGTCTCCAGTCTGCAGTTGTCAGGTGCACTGACTGAGTGAGACATTGTTCAGGTAAGGGAGCCTGCTTAGGCACCCAGTAAATAATTTTCTTCTCCATTCCAGGTATCTGCAAGAAAAGGGGGAAGGAAAGAAGGGAGACCACCCACAGCTCCAGCTCCAGCCTCAAAATCCTCAGAGGATGCACCATCACGGTGTTCACCTGCATCCCCTCCAGCACAGAGACATTCACCTTGGTTGGTACAAGTGACTCAGAGTCACAATCTGATGAGCACCACATAGCCACATGTCCACAACTGGCAGAGGAAGTGACAGCCGAGGTCTCTGACACTCGGAGGATTGTTAGAGACCAGGCCCTCACTGAGCCCCATGCACGTGGCCAGCCTCTGGATTCGACCCTAAGAAACATGTTGAAGATGCAGAGACAGGCAGGGGAACATCAGGCAAAGATGCCAGAGGCCATGGGCAGACTGGACCAAAGGCTAGAGAAGCCCGTCCACATTCTGTCTGCTGTCATGGCTCCAGCATGTGAGCGCTTGGCTACCTCCATGGAAAGGGTGGCGGTCGCCCTGCAGACGCAGGTCCAGCAGAATACACAGTGGCTGCCAGGTATGTGCTTAGACCTGCATTCTGTCACTCTAGCTATGGGTGCAGTGCGGCAATGGCTAGACAAGAGGGGGGTGGGGTGCCTCCCTCCAGGGAGGAGTGCCATCCGGGCAGCCTGGGGGCTTCATCCCTGGACACTCCACTGGTTCCCTGCCACTCAACATCCCCTCTGCTAGTGACCTGATCGCCGCCAGCAGGTCAGGCCGAGGAGGATGCACCTGCATCTGTGCAGGAGACCCTTAGCAGGCTGGGGCCTTCTAAGCCTTAGGCCACCAGAGGACACCTGCCAAAGTCATCATCAAGGCATAGCAGTCAGCAGGCTGCTTCCACCTCAGCTGTGGATGTTGGGGCTGCACCTAGGCATAATAATAGGAAAAGAAAGATAAAGATGTCTCCAAAGCACATAGGTGGCACGGGTGTACAACAGTCATATATTGTTTTGGCACTTTGGGGAGGTGGTGGCATAGTGATATTGTCACTGGACTGGTACTCCAAATACTCAGAATAATGCTCAGGGGACCTGGGATGGTGGAATTCGAATTCAATAAAAAACTTGGAATTAAAAGTCTAATGACGACCTTGAAACAATTATCATAAAAACCCATCTGGTTCACTGATGCCTTTTAGGGAAGGGAATTTGCCATCCCTACCTACATATAAACTCCATGGAGAGCCCTGTATCCATGACTACATGTGTCTCCAGACCCTCAGCAATGTGGCTGACTCTTAAATGCCCTCTTAACTGGCCTAGCAGGCTATTCAGTTCTCAAGGGCAATTAGGGATGGGCAATAAATGCTGGCCCAGTCAGCGATGCCCACCTCCCAATAACAAATAAAAAAATATATTTTGCACTATTTGGAAGTGTCCTGGTTCCTCATCATGCTGCTGGTTCATTCAATGGTTGCGGGCATTTAAGGGTGTGGAACTTGGACCCCTATCAGAGTCCAATAATGTCCTCCCATAGAGTCACTTCTCTGACAAAATAAACATTGTGACAGCTGAATATTCTGACATGATGGTGA